>NW_019392994.1:84474-281575 GCF_000648675.2 Cimex lectularius
TAGTTTTTACTATTAAGAATCCTGCTAGGATTCGAAGTTTGTTCCTGCTTCTTTTGACACATTCTATTACTTCTTTCCTTCCGGATTTGTAAGGAGTTTCTTAGATTGTTTGTGTCCAATGAGATAGTTCCATTGGTCCCTCATTTAATTTTGATCCTTTTGACAGAAGCACTCATTGATAGTGTGGTTTCCTATGCCAGATATGAGTGCACGTCATATTAGCAGTATAATAGCCCCTTTTTTTCAAGGGTGTTCGCTTCCTCGTTGCCTTCTAATCCCACATGTCCTGGGACCCAGCAGACACTGACTTTGTTCCTCATATCTAATATGTTTCATTTGATTCAGCACCATCTTTAAACTAATGATGTTTGAGCTTTGTTCTGGTTGAATCGATTACATCTCTCGATTGTGAAGACCTCAGCTTTTAAGATACTGGTGTATACCATAGGTTCTGAGTATTTGGTTCCAGGACCTTTTACCTTCTAGTGATCTTGCTCCATGTGTGTAACAATAGATGGTGCTGTTCTTAAAGGAGGTGTTTTCCTCCAGTTCACATTATTTTTCGGTACCTAAGTTTATTTGGAAGTTTTGATTAAAATTAAACATTGTGTTCATGTCGACTCTTGGAGCCACGAGTATTAGATGGTCATTCATTATGTTTTGCTATTTCTCCATTTTGGTTTTGTTCCTATTAGAAGTTTATGTGCTCTCATATGTGGGGTGTGTTGAAAGAACTGCCTGGAAAATGTGTAATTCGAAGAAGAATTGCTTTTTATTTTGATACTTCTGTATAGCTATCATCTGCTTTCTTTAGGGCAGTGTTTATGTCTACTCCTTTGCCAGTGCTTTGTGTAATCTTCGATATGTTGATACTGAAAACATTTTCCCACAGAATTTGCGAATTCTCTCTTTGCCCTGCGGATACTGTATATATATATCCTCTCAATTGCTTGCTATTTTTGCTTCATTGAATGCTCTTTTAGTTTCAGTGCTTAATTTGCCCAGTTCTTTGTTCCACCAGTGTGGTTCTATTTTTGGGTTCCTTTACAGGTCAGCTTGCCCATATGCAACAATTATATATCTTGTGCCTTCTGAAACTGCAAATTCTAATTCATAGCAATTTTTTGGTGTTCTCTTCACTGCTGCATGGTTTAACCTGTGTTGTACCATCTCAGTGAACCTTGCCTAGTCAATGTTTTGAAGGTTTCTGTATGGTGTAGGGTCTAACCTATCTGATTCCATGTCAATCCTAATTATTCTCTGGTCTGACATCGAATCTTCACCAGAAACCCTCCAGTCTCTTACTACATGTTATAGGGATAGCTGAAGATGGTAATGTAATTTTTCTCTTTTTTTACATTTTGTTTGTTTTTGTTTTGTACTGAATCAGAACTAACTTGGCATTTATATTGAAGTTGATTGATTGTATGTTTTTTTCTTCAATTTTATGGTTAATATTTATGTTGTACTTGTGCTAATTTTAGAAATAATAGTTCTAAATATATTTATTCTATATTATATCGTCTATGTTTGTAACAAAATATTTTCAATCTGTTGGATTTGATTGGTTTTATCTTTTGTATTTTCAATTTTGTAATTAATTTCACTAGTTTCGTGGTCCGCTTGACAAAGTAATATCTTACAATTAATTAAGGTTTTTAGTTGAGATAAAAAAGTCAATGGCACGAGCGGGATTCGAACCCACGACCTCCGGCTTGATACGCCGCTACTCTACCACTTGAGTTACCTTCGATCCACTCGGACACTAACTTCCCATCTCAACCCCACCTTATCTCAACTATAAACCTTAGTTAATTAGAATGATATTAATTGGTCAAGCGGACCACGAAAAATAGTGAATTTAATGAATTAAAATGAAGAATAATTCACTAAAGCTCTCCGTGGCCATTTCATTTATCGCCGAGAATCAAATAGATTACACGACATTTGAAAAATGGCAAAAAGGAGGGAAAATTCAAAAGGTGGGGCTGCGATGAGAAGTTAATAAGATAAAAAAGTCAGTGTCACGAGCGGGATTCGAACCCACGATCTTCGGCTTGATACGCCGCTGCTCCACCACTTCAGCCATTTTGACTTCGATCCGCTCGGACACTAACTTCCCATCTCAACCTCACCTCTCGAATTTTCCCTCTTTTCTGCCATTTTTCGAATGTCGTGTAATCTATTTGATTCTCGGCGACAAATGAAATGGCCACGGAGAGCTTAAGAGAAGGTATACTTCATTTTTAATTATTAAATTTACTAGTTTTAATGGTCCGCTTGACCAATTAATATCATTCAATTAATTAACGTTTTTAGTTGAGAATAAAAAGTCAGTGTCACGAGCGGGTTTCGAACCCACGATCTTCGGCTAGATACGTCGCTGCTCTACCACTTAAGCTATTGTGACTTCGATCCACTCGGACACTAACTTCCCATCTGAACCCCACCTTTTGAATTTTCCCTCCTTTTTGCCATTTTTCAAATGTCGTGTAATTAATTTGATTCTCGGCGAAAATGAAATGGCCACGGTGAGCTTTAGTGAAGGTATTCTTCATTTTAAACTTATTAAATTCACTAGTTTCGTGGTCCGCTCGACCAAGTAATATCTTGCAATTAATTAAGGTTTTTAGTTGAGATAAAAATTAATATTTATGATTTACTTGTGTTAGTTTTAAAATTAATAGATTTAAACATAGTTATTCTATATTATATCGTCTAATTTTGTAATAAAATCTTTTAAATTTTGTTTTAGACATATAAAAAGTAAAGTAAACTGATGTAAGTTTTTCCTGCAGAGGGCATAATGATATTGATGAGGGTTGGAACTATCTAATTTTCAATAATTATTTATAATTATTAGCAAATAAAATTTCACGACTTTTACAGTATTCGAACCCTGAATATCAAGCGTGGCAAATACGAGAGGTGGACAGAACGGCCATACACACTTATAAAATCTTGTCAACCACAGTTTTAAATTAAAATGGATTATAATTATGAATTCTTTATATCTACTACTAGATTACAAATTTTTCTTCAAGGGAAAAGGGTACAGGTACAAGTTAGTATTCTACGGCCATTTCTCAGACGCTGAATTAAACTGAATCAGATCTCACTAAAAGAAAAGTACACGAGATGGGTGCAAAGCAGGAAATTGTGAAATTAATTAATTTTGTCGATTGAGATCTATCGGCTTTTCCTTACTCACCAATTTAAATAACACGACTGCTATGAGTTCAACGAATGTCGTAAGTAATATTTTATACTTTTTTCTCCAGCGGAATGGAAATGTGAACTTGATTAAGAAATTGCTAAAATAAAAAATTGTGTTACATGTTTTTTTTTTTTGGTTGAGTAGTTTTTCACAATCAGAAATAACATCACTAAGGTGATACGCTGTATACTGCCTCTAATATTTTAATTCTGTATATACCCATTACGTTTTTTTAAAACAAATAAATTTTAAGGACGGTTTAAATATATTACTTGTTTTATGGTGGCCATAAAATATATTCAAGGTTCTTTTCCCTATCATTATTTTACATTATTGTTATCATTATCTACTCTAACTGGAATCTTCGCTATGATAACATTGTTTTAGGTAATGCTAACTTGCTTTCCGTCGTTTGTATTCTTGAATACAATATCTGTTTAAATAAATTGAAGTTAAGAGGAGCACATGGTTTTGAACGGTAAAACAAATCAATTTTCTGTTTTTATTTTTATAAAACTATCACAATTGTCCTGACATTTTCACACTAAAGACGCACAATACAGGCAAGTAGAAGTATTTTTATTTTATTTTTATACAATACAACTAACCTCCTATCTCAACCCCTCCTTTTGAATTGTCCCTCCTTTTTTCCATTTTTCAAATGTCGTGTAATCTATTTGATTCTCGGCGACAAATGAAATGGCCAGGGAAAGAATTAGTGAAGTATACTCCATTTTAATTCATTAAATTCACTATTTTTCGTGGTCCGCTTGACCAATTAATACCATTCAATTAATTAAGGGTTTTAGTTGTGATAAAAAAGTCAGTGTCACGAAAACGAATGAATTTAATAAGTTAAAATGAAGTATATTTTCACTAAAGCTCTCCGTGGTCATTTCATTTGTCGCCAAGAATCAAATGGATTACACGACATTTCAGAAATGGCAAAAGGGAGGAAAAATTCGAAACGTGGGGTTGAGATGGGAAGTTGGTGTCCGAGAGGATCGAAGTCACGATACCTCAAGTAGTAGAGTAGCGGTGTATCTAGCCGAAGGTCGTGGGTTCGAATCCCGCTGATAACACTGACTTTTTTATCTCAAGTAAAAACCTTAATTAATTTTCTATCACTTTATTTTTATTTGTTTTTTACAACTACAACTAGTAGATGTAGAACGAAAATTAAAAAAAAACTATTTGAGAACTGGCTAACATATTACGTCTTTTCACAATCTCCAATTTCGGAATATCAGCCGAAGTATTGTCATGTAAAATGGGATTTTGTTAATTACCCCCAAAATGCATAAAATACTTCAATAAAGTATGGTCGTGGATTCATAGGAACCAGCAGAGAAAAAATCCTGCAATTGATAAGGTATAACTGCATTATTTAATGTAATAATAATCGGTCAATTAACTAAGGTTTTTAGTTGAGATAAAATTTGAAAAATATCAAAAAGGAGGGAAAATTCAAAAAGGTGGGGTTGAGATAGGAAGTTAGTGTCCGAGCGGATCGACGTCACAATAGCTCAAGTGGTAGAGTAGCTGCGCATCTAGCCGAAGGTCGTGGGTTCGAATCCCGCTCGTGACACTGACTTTTTTATCTCAACTAAAAACCTTAGGTAATTGAAAGATATTAATTAGTCAAGCGGACCACGAAAACTACTGAATGTATCAATAATCGTAATACATTTTGAGTAACGATGTGTATTTTTCATACATGTGGTTAACTGTCCAACATACTGCAGAATTTATTATCGCAGTTTATCTCTCTCTACATATTCAAATGATCCTTTTTCGATGATTTTTCTTTCTATTTTATTGGATTTCTACTCGATATTGAGACGATCTGCATATAAAGGGGAGGTCGAGGACATAAGACGAAATACGAAATATGAACCTACGACCTTCGGCTTGATACGCCGCTACTCTACCACTTGAGCTATCGTGACTTCGATCCTCTAGGGCACTAACTTCCCTTGAAACATGGCAAAAAGGAGGAACAATTCAAAAGGTGGGGTTGAGAAGAAAAGTTGGTGCCTGAGTGGATCGAAGTCACGATAGCTCAAGTGGTAGAGCAACGGCGTATCAAGCCGAAGGTCGTGGGTTCGCATCCCGCTCGTGACACTGACTTTTTATCTCAATTACAAACCTTAATTAATATTCGTATTTTTATTGTAATAGCATATAAAATCACTAAAACAGTACAATCACTTTCAATTCACAAAAGCAAAGCGTTGAACACCATTAGCAACAAGTGAACCATTCTAGAAGTGAGAACGTAAATATGGACAATCCGTTGGTGCTTAGATTTTGTAAAAATCGATCATTCTCAAAAATGACATTTTTGGAAGTAAAAGGGAACATTTCTCGAATATTCCAATAGGCATGAGAGAAAGAGAGAGTTATTTTACTCCCGTAAACAAGTATTAGCTACGGAGATACAATAGAATAGGATTTTTCTGAAAATACTTCACGTAACGAGAAAAAATCTCAAAAATTTAAAAACGGTGTTATTTTCCCTTCTGCTCAAAAGGGTCCTAATAATTCTTTCAGTGTGATTTATAAAACCCTCCATCTGTCTGGGTAAAACTATCGAGAACACTCCTGCAAAGTTGGATAAATTTTGATTGGACAGTTAAAATAGAAAATGTCATTTTCTAATCTATAATAACTAAATGTATTACAGTACATTAAAATTATAACAGTTATATGATTAGACAGAAAAAGTAAAATATAGACATCTTACAATATTTACAAAAGTCCGACTTGAGAAATTAAATTAATCATGTCTTGGCTAAAAAAAAATAATTTAACCTCTGATTCTCTGAAACTAATTTTTCCCTTGTATTAGTTGAGTAGGATATAATGATAAATTCCAGTAAATAGACGAAAATAATCATCCAAGAAGCTATCTGAGATCGTTAAAAATAAATTTTTATATGGTTAATCCTAAATCCCACCCTAATCCCTGGTACGTCGGTATCGATCTGGTCACATGGCATTTACGGTTGGAACGAATTTATGGGCAGATTAATGTTAATCTTACCGCACTCTAAAATACCGCCGTTATCAAAAATTTATAATGGTGGAAATAGGAATAGAAAGAATTTAGATTATATTTGCGATGGAGGTTTAAAAACAAAACTCAGACACGGCTAGAGATGGGAGTTGAATCTTAATTAAATACAAAACATTAAAAAAGAAAGAAAAAGATAAATAGATGGGTGGATGTACAGGTGGATGGCTGGATTGATGGATGGATTGTTGTATGGATAAATGAATATATAGATAGATAAAAGGAAAACAAAGATAGATATATTGATTGATTGAAATACATAAACAGTTAGATAATTGATATAAAATATCTATCTATTTCTAGCCAATTTCGCTTCCAACCTTTGTCAAATATCAAAGAAAACAGCCAAAAGGAAAAACATAAAATTTTGCTGACATGACTTCTTGATGTTCGCCTGAGTGAGTTACGTATTTTTTGTAAACGTACAAATAACTCTGTTAACTCTCAAACATTTTGATAATATATTGGTCGAACGAAGAGCCCAAAAGGAGAAATTGGTTTACCCCCAAGTTACAGGTGAGCTTGATAATATCTAGTAATAGTCTAAAGCTTTCTGTGTTTGGAAAAGGCCTTTTTACTATTAGTTTCGTTCTCCTATCTGACCCAAATTCACGCCTATTCAAAGGCCCAACAGCAAAGGTCAAAGCTGGCAGTTGATAAAAACCGTCCAGGATTAACCGATCCGCCACATCACTTATACATCGCCGGGCCGGAATCAGCCAATTCGCAGCATTGGAATGTTGAACGGGGAAAAATTAAAATTAGTTTGGGTGAAACTAATTCATATAAGATGTTTTCATATCTTATTTACTGTTTATTTGTCAGTCAATTAGTTTTGTTTTATCTAACTGTTTAAGTGTAAAATGTTTTTTATATCTTTTTAAAACTGATCCTTATAAAAATTACATAATTCAACATATTTTATCAATAAATTGTAACGCTATTTTAATTTCATTATTTATTCTATTCTTCTACTTCCAACTCAACTTACTTCTGACAGATTTTCATATTTATATTTCTGTTTGTTGTATCTAAACCATTTTTAAGTTTAACCAGGCTTCACTTAGTGAAATATAAATGTATTCTTTAATGTATTCAACGAAAGAAACATCAACTGTCTTTAAGTTAAAGCAGGGGGCCGAGGTAGTCGAGTGGTTAAGGCGTCAGACTCTCGGCTAGTAGATCCCGCGGTCGTGGGTTCGATCCCCACCGTCGCCTCTGGACTTTATGTGTGTTTATGCTTCCTTCAAAATGTTTTTCTATCCATATCTCCATACCGATATATCACGATTTATACCGACGTATGTTTCTGTATTTTCAGCAGAATTGTTATCGGGAAGATTTTGTTGATTTTTCTTCCGGTGGCATTATCTTTTGTAATGACCTGGTTCTAATAGGTTATGACCCTTTTTCATTTCTTACTTTAATGCTTATTTCTGTGGTGTTGCTTGATGGACAGTTGTTTATTTAGTTGGAAGTGATCTTATCTGTACTTTAAATCTCAAACACCGCATCGCTTTTATTTTACTCGTCTGTGCATATTGTAGCACTGCACCCAAGGCCTAATCAGTAAATGCTTGGGAAGGACACTATCAGCACAAAAACGAGGTCTTGTTATCTGGTATATCTGCTATCAGTAGGTTATGAACCTGACGTTCACATTTGCCAAGGTTTTGCAATCGTAACTCTGCCGTTCCGTGAATCCGGGACAGCCAAAATCAGTTGAGATGGAGTTAGAGTCCGTGAACAGTCAATGTCATATGAAATGAACTGGAGCATGGAGGAAGCACAGTGGACTCAGATACTATGACTTTGGGTCAGAAATTTAAGAACGACCCAGAAGCAGACACGTGGGTCAGTGTGGAGACAGATGCAGTGACCTTGAGTCAGGCAATGTCAAATTCCTCAAAGGTGGAGTCAGATGAGTGAACGTGAGTCAGTGTCAGTTGAGTTAGAATCAGATACAGAACCCGAGAATCTGGTACAGTGACAAAGTCAATAGATATGGAGTCAAAGTTCAGAGGAACAAGAACAGACATGACCGCCTTCCAGACCTACAACCTGCTCAAACTTTCCTTCCAGCATGAAGGGCTTCACTGAGCAATAAACCATATTGAAAGCGTTTTCTCGTGTAAGACCGCTCTTCCTCTTTGAGGGAGATATCCCTGGTTTTGTTATTATTCCTTCCTCATGATTGCACTGCTGGCTGTCTCTATTGTACTGCGCAAAATCCAGTTTCTGAGATACTACTGGCAATTCGACCTTTTTACTCCCGTATTTGATAAATGATAAATAAATGATAAATTTACTTTATTAAATCAGCAAATAAAAATAATCTTGTTCAAAATCACTACAAGGTAAGACAATGTACATTGGGCAATGGTTTATCACGGTCTGCCGTAGAACGGACAACTTTTAAATATAATCTCAACAATAAAATTTGTGATTTCAAACAAAATGAAAAATAAAAAATGTCCAGGAAGACTCTCGATTTAACCCTAATCACTGCTTCTGTCTACTTCTCTCCATGGGATCTCGAGTCAGGAGTCAGAGGTTCAAAGATCCTCTGGCTATTATTTTGATCGTATTTTATGGAGTTAATTGCCCTAACCCTCTAAGTTATGGTAATTAAGGCCACCTGGAACATGATATTATTTTATATGGTGATCCATATGATGTAACACATGGCTTTTATCAAATATAGCATTTTTATGATATATTACATCAATTATAATTAACATTTTAATTGTTCTGATTATAAATTAAATTTAGAAGTCTCCGCATCATTAAATAAAGTTCAATTAATTAAGGTTTTTAGTCGAGATAAAAAAGTCAGTGTCACGAGCGGGATTCGAACCCACGACCTTCGGCATGATACGCCGCTACTCTACCACTTGAGCTATCGTGACTTCGATCCACCCGGGCACTAACTTCCCATCTCAACCCCACCTTTTTAATTTTAACAATTCCATACGCTTTTTCCTTTACCTCGAGTGGAGCAACAAAATCAAAATTAGTGTTTTGCAGTCACAGGTGCTACGTTCTCATAAATACATAATTCACATGTGCATAGATATTAAATATGGTTTTTTAGTTGAGATAAAAAAGTCAGTGTCACGAGAGGGATTCGAACCCACGAACTTCCACTTGATACACCGCTACTCTACCACTTGAGCTATCGTGACTTCGATCCACCCGGACACTAACTTCCCATCTCAACCTCAACTTTTTAATTTTCCCTCCTTTTTACCATTTAAGGAATTAAATGCAGTAGTAATAAATGTATTTTTTTGTTTCAGATTGAGGTATAGATTAGTGGACGACAACGTGCCTTTGGTGCTGCCAGTCAACTATGAAATAGCCCAAGGTAATTATTAATGAAATAAATTGAATAGTTAATTGTTGTATCTATTTATTTAATAATTACTTTTATGAAATAATATGTCTTGTACTAATTTCGCTTTATCATACAAATCGTAAGGCACATTAATCAAACACAACCAGTTGAGCACTGATCATATTTCATTATACACCTGTCTATGTAATTAGAAGTGTATTAATTAAGTTCATGGCGTAATATGCGTACACGATTCATGAAGCGAATCGTGTTGATTTTGTGTTGTGGGGTGGAGCGAAATGCCGGCAGTGTTAAGGTCGCACTATTGTCTCTTTGATCTACAGCCCATCCGGAGGTGAAATGTTACAGGACATGTCACCTCATCGATGAGTCGATTCAATAAAAACTGTATTTTTTTGCGCTGGCGCAGATCTATTCGAAATGTTTTGTGATTTACGGTTTACTTATGTCTACTACAATCTCTGAAATAAATCAGCTTACCCCTACTCAAGAATACAGAGACTCAATCACGTTCTATTTATATAAGTTACAATTAATCAAGGTTTTTAGTTGAGATAAAAAAGTCAATGGCACGAGCGGGATTCGAACCCACGATCTTCGGCTTGATACGCCGCTACTCTACTACTTGAGCTATCGTGACCTCGATCCACTGAGACACTAACTTCCCATCTCAACCCCACCTTTTGAATTTTCCCTCCTTTTTGCAATTTTTCAAATGTCGTGTGATCTAGTGGCCGAGTGGATCGAAGTCACGATAGCTGAAGTGGTAGAGCAGACGCGTATTTAGCCGAAGGTCGTTCGTTCGAATACCGCTCGTGACACTGATTTTTTATCTCAACTAAAAACCTTAATTATTTGAAGTTTTTCAGTTAGTTGTGAACAGAACTAGCAAAACATTTCTGGGCTTTCTTCCACTTTCCATTTATCTTTATCCCATAAGTAAATTTTCTTCTTTTATATCTTAATGAATTTTCTTACTTTCAGCGTTTTCCGTTAGTTTTGAACATAACTGAATGGGAAGCTATTAAAAACAAAAAATCCGGTAGAATCAGGGAAAGGTTTCGTTTCCGATAAAAAAGTTTTATAAATGTGACACAGTTCGTTATTTCATAGTGGCAATGGTGATTTAGATTTCATGATAAAATTTGTCGCAAGCACATGAAATTTTGAATATATTTGTCGGATTTTATTTTTCATTATTTACAGGTATTTATTGTAGGTTGTTTTCAGTAATGAACAATGAAATGGCCACGGAGAGCTTTAGTGAAGTATACTTCATTTCAAATAATTAAATTCACTAATTTCGTGGTCCGCTTGACCAATTAATATATTACAATTATTCAAGGTTTTTAGTTGAGATAAAAAAGTCAATGGCACGAGCGGGATTCGAACCCACGATCTTCGGCTTGATACGCCGCTGCTCTACCACTTGAGCTATCGTGACCTTGATCCACTATCTTTTTTATCTCAACTAAAAACCGTGATTTGAAATGAAGTATACTTCACTAAAGCTTTCCGTGGCTATTTCATTTGTCGTCGTGAATCCAATTCGATTACACGACATTTGAAAAATGGCAAAAAGGAGGGAAAATTCAAAAGGTGCGGCTGAGATGGGACGTTGATGTCCGAGTGGATCGAGGTCACGATAGCTCAAGTGGTAGAGCAGCGGCGTATCAACCCGAAGATCGTGGGTTCGAATCCCGCTCGTGCCATTGACTTTTTATCTCAACTAAAAATCTTAATTAATTGAAAGATATTAATTGGTCAAGCGGACCACGAAATTAGTGAATGTATTTATATAAGGTTAAGCCTAACAAAACTTTCCAGACCAAATAGGAAGGTAGGAACTAACAGAAAATAACTAAATATTGAAACACTTCTGACATAAAACGCACAACGAATCTAGAATACAAGGGTGAAAACTTACTAGATTTGACGCGGTAGCCGAGAGGTCAGCCAGATAGTCGTGGGTTCAATTTCTCCGCCACTGGTCTTTTTTCACGCTCCCCTTCCTCAAAAAATACTAATAATTCATTCCATTCTCTGATTTTCTCTCTGGTTAATATTGAAAAAAAACTACTCTTAGAGAACCGGTAACTGAGAGGTCAGGCTCCCGTCTTGTAGATCCCTCAGTCATGTGCAATTTTTACCGTCGCGCCTGTCTTTTTTTCACATTCCCTTTGCCGAAAATTACAATTAATTGATTGAATTTTATATCTTTACTCTGACTAATATTGGATAAAAAAACTTACTAGTGGGGATGCCGTTGCCGAGTGTTCAGCGGGATAGATTTTCGGCTCGTAGACATCGCAGTAGTGGGTTCAAATCCGATGTCGCCCCTCTTTTCCTTGCTCACCCAACAAATTCATTGCATTATCTGATTTTCTCTCTTACTAATATTGGTAAAAAAATTTTTTTTTAAATTACTATTTGTCACCCTTGATTTTCACAAAAGCAGTTCATCCCAGAACAGAATTTAAAGTATCTTTCAATCTGGCCGATAATAACCAGTTTTGACTCGCCATGCTGGCCTATCAGTTTTGTTTCGGCATTTCGTTATCTATCACTGTTGGCTCTGTCTAATTTTCGTGAACCCGAAAATTTTTTTTAAGTCCTGATTAGATGAGTGCGTGTGTCGGCGAATTTTTTGTCAGTCGGTGATTTTGATGGATTAGACATAATTGTTTTTATTAGACCAACCGGAAGTCTTTAAGATCTTCCGCCCTTTTTCTTTTTAGCTGAGTATAATATTTTAAACAATATAGATGACTTAGAGTGTAAATTGCGTTTTTCTTATCGTTGTTTAGTATTAAACCTTCTACGTTTGTTTATTCTCAAGTTTGACATTTTTGTACGTGTAATGGTTTTCTTTGAGGCGTGTTGCGTACTTTGGCTTATGTCATTTTCTCTAAAAATCACTTACGTTCTTTGTAACCGCTTTTCATTTTTTCGTCCTGTTTTTTTGCTGTATTTGTTTTGTGTATGACATTTTCGTCAAATGGAATTATTTTGACAATCGTTGAAAGGACTGAAATAAACTTTGCTGAGTGGGAATAAACGAAAAGGGCAAAATGCGTCTAGCGCCACGATAACAGCTTTTCGTAACAATTTTCATTTTCCAACTGTGATGCAATCTTCCGACAATTATTCTTAGAAATAATAAGAGAAAATAAATCCCGATTGTACAAATAGATATTATATCAGCAAAAATTGCGTAATGGTGAACTAATAATTAGGAAGTTTACAATCACCAATAGTTTTTAAAGATTATGCTGAAATCGCCAATGTTCTTTTTAACTCAGTCTTATATTTCTTTTTGGTCATAAAAATAGAATCATAAATTGAAATGTGTGTATTATCCCCCTTGGAAACTGCTGTATAATATTGGTTAGTCGAAAAATCATAAGAATTACGTTAAGTGTTTTTTAATTGGATACTCTCGCTCCAAGTCTCTTGTAGAGAATGTTTATCATAAAGAGTAAGTGTCCAAAAGGAAACGCACTCAAACGAGTGTAAGAAAATCATTAGAGGGCAAACCTAAATGTAGGAGCCACTTGAGTCAACAACTTGCTGAAATAAGAAACGTCTTAGGGTGAAATAACCAAACAAAAAAATACTGGGCGTTGGACGACAATTCTTGCTCATATTATGTGCGTCTATGTTCTTATTTATGTTATGTTATTCTTTCTTTCTCTCTCTCTCTCTCTCTCACTCCCTCTCTCTCTCTCCCTCTCACTCCCTGTCCCTCTCACTCCCTCCCTCACCCTCTCACCCTCTCACGCTCTCCCTCTCCGTCCCTCCCCCTCGCCCTCTCTCTCTCTCACTTTCTCCCTCCCCCTCTACCCCTCCTTCTCACTCCCCTCTAACCTTCTCTCCTACAATTCCCCTTCTTCGCCCCTCCATCATCCCTCTCCCCCTCTTTCACCACTCCATCACACTCTCTCTCTCCCTCATCCCTCTCCATCTATCTCCCTCTCCCTCCCTCTCTCTCCCACTACCACTCCCTCTCACTCTCTCTCCTTCTTCCTCTCCCTCCAACACCCTTTCCCCTCCCCCTCCTTCAACCCTCACTACCCCTCCCTCTCCATCACTCTCACTCCCTCTCCCCCTCTCTCTCTCACTCTCTCTCTCTCTCTCTCATAAAAAAAAATTCTGTTAGACGATAAACCGTTAATCAAAACCCTTTTGCTAGCCGTTTTGAATGTCTATCCATTATTAAATTAATATAGATCTGAGCCCTAACGTGTTCCTTCGTGAAATAAAAATCAGAAAAAAAATAAATACTCGTTTAGCAATTATAAAAGGTTTTTCATATGTGCTCCATAGTCAGAGATCGTGCCATAATCGTATTTATTATTCTCTCTCTCTCTCTCTCTCTCTCTCTCTCCATCTCTCTCTCTCTCTCTCTCACTCTCTCTCTTTCTCTCTCTCTGATATATACTTTACTTTTGTTAAAAAATAATTTTTTTTTATCGAGAGAATAGATGGAAATTTTGACACCGTGGACAAGCATCTACTTTGGAAAATTAGCCTAATAACTTTCGGGTACTTTGGGCATCAGCTAGAACCGGCGAGAGATGGTTCCGATTTTCACCGGATATTAACTTCGTATCTTAATAGGATCGATTCGCGATATCAATTCTCACTGTTTCCATTACACGCTAAAGCGCCGTTCAATGTTGCCCTTCCTAATTCGACGATGAATAATTGATTCAATTAAACAAATTGCTCTTGCAGCTTTTCGACCAGGTGAACCGTGGATATTTCATTACATTCGTTAAGCGAAAGGTGAGATTTAAAATAATTAATCAGTTTTTTCCATTTGACAAAATTGAAGATAAATTTATCTAAAAGAAAATAATCGAGTTAGTATGTATGTAAATTACTGTCTTGATTTTGTAGAAACAAATGGTTCGCATGTACCATTAATATGATTTTAATCAAGCTTTGACAATAAAAAAACTCTTCAAAATATATAAACAAAATATTGACTTAATTTTGTCCACTTAGAAACACTAAAATTATAATACAAAGACCAAAACAGAATAATATATATAAAAATAATTTAGCATGTAATAAAACTCATTATTTGAATTAATCTTCCTCACAGTTCAAACAAGTTTAAATAATTTAAAAAACTGGTGCATAATGTTCAGTAATAACTCTATAGAATGTAATAATCAGACTTTTTTGAGAAAGGGGGTCAGGCATTTTTGACGTAACTGAACTGTTTATACGACCCCCTAGAGATACTTCTTATTCTTATAATTTTCAGAAATATGCACACTACTATTTTATGCTTAAATATCACTTGTGAGTGCGGATTATTTTCAACTGTAAATTTTTTTTTAAATTTTCAACTAACAACTTATCTAATCGATCGTTAAAATATTGGGGACCTTGGTGGCCGAGTGATTAGGGTGTCCGTCTCGTATTTGCTACGCTAGAGGTTCTGAGTTCGAATCCTATAGCTTTTTAATGGAAAATAGTTTGAAAGAAGTTTTGAAAAGTGGTTCTCGTTAAGCCCTTGTGGATGACAGAAATTACATCACATAAAACTATTACTCCATACACTATGACTTTAGGACGTTTAATTGAAAATATGCTTTGTTGAATACATATTTATCAAACTATACAAATAGACGAAATTATAAATAAATTAATCCAATCATGTATTTATTGATCATAGTGGACCGTAATAATTATTTTAATTATTTATGTACGGTGATTAGTGACCGTTAGTCGATGATTATTCGGAATCGTGAGATGCGGACTGTAGATTTCAGAAAAACATTTTCTTTATCGTGCCAACGTTTCGATCTTTATTGAGATCATCTTCAGTGCCTGGGATTTATAAACATTGTTTAAATGTAACAAATACATGCAGGATTGGAAAAAATGAATTTATACAATTTATACAATACATTTATATGCGTATACGCAGAAAACAAACACTTTGAGTTAGTATAAATACTTTGATTGAAAATAAAAAATATTTTTTGCATTGTATAAATTCACTTTTTTCCACAACCTACATTTTTTCTTAAATTTAAACATTGTATATAAATCCCAGGCCCTGAAGATGATCTCAATAAAGATCGGAACGTTGGCACGATAAAGAAAATGTTTTTCTGAAACCTGCATCACACCAGACCGCATCTCACGATTTCCGAATAATCATTAATTATTTATTCTAAACAAAGATTTTCAAACATTTTAATGGAGCTGATTTAACGTGTGATTTATGATAAAACATTTTTCTTGATCCGTTATAAAATTTAAGTCATATTTAATTTGCGCTTCAGCTGGATTTAGAATGAGTATGTAGGGTGCCATTCGAGAAAAAAATGTTTAATGTTTTTAATGTAATTGCAATGTAATATTGTAATTTTCAAAAGTAGAGCCTTTCGGAAAATAATTTAAATTTTTTTTTTCATAGTTTAATATGTTTTAAATAAATCAGGATGAAGCTAATAAATAGTCTTCCTGTATATATAATCAGGTTTCTCACGGTGTTCTGGTATTCTTTTCCTTTTAGTTACAACCAAAGTGCAAAAAGTGTCTTTTTTTTTTTTATTTCTGTTCATAAACATACAAAATAACTTGTTTACTGAAAATAAAATCTTTTATTTATATATAATAATTTGTAAACAGATTAATGAAATACAAAATAGATAAACAAATGTACTGATAAACTGGGAAAGAATTAGAGTGGGAGTAAACGATTGTGAAGGTTGATAGAAAGGAAAACTGGTACCAAATAAATATACACAGAATGTGAGAAAAAACAGAAAAGTGATTCAAGGAGAGAGAGAGTGAGTGAGAGAGCGAGAGGGAGGGAGACGCAAGAGAGTATTTTTCCGGGTTTGCTCTGTCCTGTTTTGGGGGATGACAAATGTAATTGAAGCCTCTTCGTTAACCGCTTTCCCCTTCATCAATTTGGCCTTAATANCTCTCTCTCTCTCTCTCCTCTCTCTCTCTCTCTCTCCTCTCTCTCCCCCCCTCTCTCTCTCTCTCTCTCTCTGTAAGTGCGTGGGTCTGTGTGCATATGCGTTGCGTGCGTGGTTGTGCGCGTACTTTTTTTGAATAGTTAATCGCAATAATATAAAATGAGTTTTATTTATTTTTTTGTTTAAAATACTCTGTTTGAGAAATGAACAATTTAGTCGTGAATTAATGAGTTAAATATACGATTGAACAGTTAAACGTGCATAGTTTTTTTGAGAATAACTTAAATATTTATGACATAAGAAAATTTAAATAAATCTCGCGAAAATGAATTTTCATAATTTTTATGCTGTCGTAGAGCTTAATTTAATTAATAATTCAGTTATTTACGTTTGGCTAAGGACTTCTATAAATATAAGAATACAGTTTATTCAATTCAATGAGTACATAAATATATTAGTTTTGTCGTATTCTAGAAACAAAATGTAATAAGTTATTTGTTTACCAAAAATTCGGATTATACATTTAAATACGCCAACAAAGTTCATCTTCACTTTATACAGGAGACATCTGTTTGTTTTTCGGATAATTTGCCTCGCCGGATAAATCAACGGATCCGCCCTAAATCCTTCGGCAAACCCGATAGGTAGGGATGGGAAGTTTATTCAAATATTTAACTAGTGAAAGTTTGGTTTAACCTGATAGGGGGTTTGCCTTTGTTTTTTTTAGTTTTTTTTTAAATTACGATCTGTATATATTTCAGTCTGCAATCTCACGCTGAGGCCACTTTCGTCTGGGAATTTGAGTTCTTCGGACCTGCCGGGCCCCTGTCTCCTCCGCATGTCGTCGAGCCTGTTCAACAACCGAAAGGGCATAGTGATCAGGCTTGTAAAGCTGAACGTGGCCTGTTCGAAAGGAGGGCTCGTACTTGGCGACCACGGTCGTATCTGCGGAAAACTGCAAGAGATTAAGGAAATCGACCGAGTTGCCCATTTTCCCGATGGGCTTTCCGTGATACTCGTCGAGGGCGTTACAGTATTCGAGGTATTATTGTTAAACTTAATTTTTGTTTTTATCTTTATTTACAACATTGATTTTATTAGATATCATGGCGGTGTGTGGATCACTGTTACAACGTGACTTTGACATCCAGGAACGGCAGCTTGGATCTATCGCCTACGTCGTCTCTGTCGTGCAACTACCGCCTTCATCTACCATATGGCTACAAAGCATCTATATCTTTAGGAGTTGCTAGCCTCGAACAGCCAGAACAGCTTCTTTCCCCAGTCTCATCTAAAAAAGAAGAATGCAACGGCGTCGAGTTGTTCATCGTAGATGGGTCCGCTCAGTGGTCTCACTGCTACCCAGCGCCCGATACGTCCGGTAGCACGTCTCAGACCTCAGCGTACAGAGAGATGCAGCTTTTATCCAATGGGAACTCGGTCACTCTGAGAGTTCAAGCCAAGGACGGACTTGTCGCCTATCCCTCCATTTCAATAAGGTAATTAGTTTAACATACCTAAAAAATTTGTATATAAAAATGCAGTTAAAAATCTATTGTCAAGTTGTTAAAAAATAATTTCTCTACATTGGCACAAGTACTTTTATCGTTGACAACCGAATAGCACTTCTCCGACAAGGGGCTTGAAATGTACAAGTGAACTGGGATTGCTTAAGTGACTTTTCTACCAGGAAATCTACTTTCTCTTTTAAGTTCTCTCAGCTGTTTCCAGTGATAGATAAAAATGTTTAACTAAAAGCTTTACCAAGAGTGTGCCTTCGTCTTACAGTAAAACACGAGTTCTTTTCTCGTAGTATATAACCATTGTTTTCTTTTGGCTTTTCTAAGGGCAATAAATTCGTCCTTCAAATCATAAATTAATAATAATATTTGCTTAAAAATTAAGAACGACGCATGAAAAGACTTAAAATTTTTGGATATAGTGTCTTAATTTAAAAATAAAAATAATATGAGTTCATAGGCGGGGGACCGCGGTAGCCGAGTGGTTAGCATGAGAGACTCTCACGCCGCGGTCGTGGGTTCGATTCCCACCGTCGCCTCTGGCCCTTTTTTCCCGATAACCCCCAATTTGAACACACAAAGAATTCGTACTATGGCTAATATGCAAGATCATAAGGCCAATAAAAAAAAAAAAAAAGTTAAAAAAAAAAAGAGTTCATAGTATGATATATTATTGAGACTTAATAGCAATATTTAGCGGCAGTTTTCTTAAATAGTTAAAAAAAAATTATCGGATACTTTTTGAAGATTGGAAATATGAGAAGTCTTTTCAGAGGATCTTCGGAAGAGGTCAAAACAGAGAAAACTTCCTTACGGTTTTCGCCGAGCTTTCGACAGTTTTATACTGTCATCTTCAGGGCTTAAAACTAAAATTAAAACATGAAAAAACAATAATTACAACAATAATTGAATATCTTACTTTAAAACCTTAATAGGAAATTGAACAACATGGTGTTTTGGGCACAGAAGTACATTATGTTTTTTGGGGCTCAGCATCTAAACATTAATTTAAATTGAATACATTAATAATTAAAAATTATAGCTAAAATTACAGTAAAAATAAAAATTAAAAAACGTGGTCGAGAAAGGTTACCTCATATAAGTTTAAAAAAACCAATAAAATCCTCCTTTTTTAATTTTTCAGGTACAGGTGATCACAGTACGTTTCTTAAATATTTGCCGCCCAAAGAGATTTGTTTTCTGTTGTTAGTGATTCGTCGTTAAATTGAAGCTTTTAAAAATGATAAATCTATATAGCACTGGCATTTGGAGCAATTTAAAAATACTAATACAGAATAGCTTTTATTGTACATAAAACGTGTGTTTAGTTAGTTTGAAAATTTAGTTTCGCGTTATTTCATTAGCTAAACGGTGAATATATGTTTACGGAAATTGTGTTAAAATGGAAATATCAATTTTCTTTTTAATAATATTTATTGATCTCATTCACTGAGATGTTGAGTTCTCCGTTTTCTTTGACTATGTAATTTTCAAGTGTTTCCTCGACCAATTCGAGTCCGCCCGCTTTCCAGGCGTAAGGGCCGATCGCCTTCAACACGTCCCTGAGCTGGATGATTTTCAAAAGATGCCCTCGGCACTCTTCTTTGACCCGTTTTCTCACCACATCCGGCAAATCCCTTTTTGCCCCTGAACACTCTTTTTTGATCCGCGACAGGTCGACGATTACAGGCTTCTCCCTGCGCCTTTCCAGCCAGGCAAGGACGACACAGGTCAGGAAAATAAAGGAATATATAAGAAATTGGAAATACATCACTCTAAAAACGGTTGTCTATAGGCAGTCTTTTTTTATATGGATTAAAAATAGCATGTGACATCATTTTTTATTACAGATGTGAATATACTATTTTTCGTGGTCCGCTTGACCAATTAATATCATTCAATTAACTAAAGTTTTTAGTTGAGATAAAAAAGTCAGTGTCACGAGCGGGATTCGAACCCACGACCTTCGGCTTGAATCCCCGCTACTCTACCACTTGAGCTATTGTGACTTCGATCCACTCGGACACAACTTCCCATCTCAACCCCAACTTTTGAATTTTCCCTCCTTTTTGCCATTTTTGAAATGTCGTGTAATCTATTTGATTCTCGGCGAAAAATGAAATGGCCACGGAGAGTTTTAGTAATGTATACTTCATTTTAACTTATTAACTTCACTATTTTTCGTGGTCCGCTTGACCAATTAATATCATTGAATTAATAAAGGTTTTTATTTGAGATAAAAAAGTCAGAGAGGGATTCGAACCCACGACCTTCGGCTTGATAAGCTATCGTGACTTCGACCCGCTCAGGCACTAACTTCCCATCTCCTGTGTGAATATACTTACAATTAATTACTATCAACCAAAAGATGTAATATAAAATCAGGAAAAGAACTAACTTAGTACTAATGAGTAGGAAACATATTGATATATGACCAAAGCCTAAATGACACTTTATCTTCAAATAATGACTTTAAATTTGTAAATATAATTCATATAGTAAGTAGATTAAACGTGGTTTTCTAAACAATTTAACTTGATTATTAAATATTTGTATGGAATAATCAAATTCATCGCTAAAGAAGCTGTTTTTCGTTTATTCAGTTGAGTTTCAAAATTTTGACCAAGTTAACTAGAAAAAACACATAAAAGATGTTTTATAGACATCCGAGTAAGAAACAAAAGGCTGATCATTAATAAAAATGGATGGATAGATGGAAATCATGAAAGAAAGAGAGAGATAGAGAGAAGAATGATAATGAATGAGGACGATGACATGGAGAAAGTGTAAAGGGTTAGCGAAAATTGTACAGTAAGATTAGATACTGTAAGATAAGAAATGATTGTATGTGGAATGAGATAATTGCGTCATAAGTGAATAAAAAACGACAAGGGACAATAAAGAAAAAAGGAAAGAGCGAGAGCAAGAGAGAAAGCATTCTCTCACTTTGTTCTTTTATTACATTACATTTCTTTGAACATACTTTATACACAGTTCTCTCACTGTGTTTCTCTCCTTTTCTATTCATCCCATCCACAATATTCGATACTGTTTATTAGAGTAGTAAATGGAAATATGGCTTTGAATTGTTCGTGAGCTCGTACGTGTATGCAATATTCGAATTATACAACTGTCATCTGGCAAATCAATGGAAAATGGCCAATTTGTCCATGTATTGGCATCATAAATTTTTACAATAGATGAATGTCCCATAATCCCGAATCGGTCGGCTAAACTCTCTTAATGGTCGCACCGTTACATCCGCAATAACTGGGCAAATTGGAGTAGGGGCGTGGGTAAAAACATGATGTTCTCAATTGAAATCAGAGTTTATATCGGCCATTTTTACTCGGTGGAAAGAGCGGATAACTCTTGGACGATCGGAAACGGCTTGTGAAAATTTCATATGTTGCTTTTTATCTGTCAGTTTAAAAAGATAAAACGGAGTTAAAATAAGACTTTTTTTTATAATAAATTAACCCTCTTACAATTCATTTGAATACTAGAGGCTATGTACATTATCCATCCAAATAATAATAGCAACAGGTAAAATAAATGTTTTATAAACAAAAGAAACAGAATAAAATAAAACGCCCTGCGTACACTTTATGCTTTTTATGCTAGTTTTGAACTAAATGGGAAGTTAATAAAAAACTCTTCTTTTTTATCAGTTATCTATGTTCAGTTATCCTCTGTTTTTTCTCTTATCTCGAAGATGACTCGGTGGATTTTCGTACTTTCAACGTTTTTCAATTAAATTTATTTGTTTCCGCGGTCCGCTCGACCAATTAATTAAGGTGTTTAGTTGAGATAAAAAAGTCAGTGTCACGAACGGGATTCGAACCAAAGACCTTCGGCTAAATTCGCCACTGCTCTACCACTTGAGCTATCATGACCTCGATCCACTCGGAGTGGATTTATTAACAATTTGTCAAATGTGACTCTATAATTTCAATGAGATTTTCCCAAACGAAAAATTATATTTTTCTTTTTAATTTCATAAAAACGATAAAAAGTAATGCAATCGCCGTTGGACACATTCGGCCTTAGGGTTGAAGCTAATTTCCGCTCCTTTAGGTTTAAATAAACTCAGTGTTTTTGAATTTTAAAATACTGTTATACTAAGGCTAGAAGTTGGCTTTGCCGCTCAACCCATGTAAAACTTTGGAATGGTTTTCGGTTTTAGTTCTGAAACACGGGTCGACAAGTTCTAACGCAAAAGCCGCATCTCGGTGAAAATATCGGGCTTCGACAAATTGACGTACCAAAACTTTACACTTCTTCACCGTCGGCATTGAAATTAAACGAAACAACACGAATAAAAATATGCAATTTATTAAAAGGATGAAATATTTCCTTCCATAATTGTGCCAGAAAGATTTTTCAACACAAGGGAAAACCTCAGAAATTCTGAATCGTATTGTATCGGTTGAATATTGACTTTTGATTATTCAGTCTGTCTACCTAAAATGAATTTTTATTCGACACTGATTAGATTTTTCTTTGTGCTTCAATAAAAGACAGTGATTAATGAGTTTTAGGAAACTTCCAGGCTAATGAAAGTATATAAACGAATACCAAGATATAAAACATAATTATCTTCATTGTCCTTTATTACTAAAAAATTAGTTGATATTACATTATTTTGATTATCTGATAAATAATAAATTTTATTATACTTTAAAACCAGTACATCCATAATAAAACAGTATTTTAAATACTTCAATTAATGAAGGTGTTTGGTTGAGATAAAATAGTCTGGGTTACGAACTGGATTCGAACCCACGACCTTCGGCTTGATACGCCGCTACTCTACCACTTGAGCTATCGTGACCTCGATCCACTGAGACACTAACTTCCCATCTCAACCCCACCTTTTGAAATTTCCCTCCTTTTTGCAATTTTTCAAATGTCGTGTGATCTAGTGGCCGAGTGGATCGAAGTCACGATAGCTGAAGTGGTAGAGCAGACGCGTATTTAGCCGATGGTCTTTTGTTCGAATACCGCTCGTGACACTGATTTTTTATCTCAACTAAAAACCATAATTAATTGAAGTTTTTCAGTTAGTTGTGAACTGAACTACCAAAACATTTCTGGGCTTTCCTCCACTTTCCATTTATCTTTATCCCATAAGTAAATTTTCTTCTTTTATATGTTAATGAATTTTCTTACTTTCAGCGTTTTCCGTTAGTTTTGAACATAACAGAATGGGAAACTAGTAAAAACAAAAAATCCGGTAGAATCAGAGAAAAGTTTCGTTTCTGATAAAAAAGTTTTATAAATGTGTCACATTTCGTTATTTCATAGTGGCAATGGTGATTTAGATTTCATGATAAAATTTGTCCCAAGCACATGAAATTTTTAATATATTTGTCGGCTTTTATTTTTCATTATTTACAGGTATTTTATTGTGGGTTGTTTTCAGTAAAATCCTGCAAATAAATTATCTTTCGTCGAACGTCGTGCTACCACTAAGCTACTTACGTAAAGCCGTTGGGGTAATTATTTTTAAATTTTTAAACCGCAGACGAATTACAATTTTAAAGACATTTTCGAAAGAATTCCATTAGGAAAATTGATTTTAATCCAGAATGGACATAGTCTTAATTTTTTTAATTCTTGTGCAATTGTGTTACGAGAAAATGTTTAGTTTAATTCCATTAGTTTCGTGGTCCGCTTGACCAATTAATATCTTTCAAAGAAAAAATCAGTGTCACGAGCGGGATTCGAACCCACGATCTTCGGCTAGATACTCTCCTGCTCTACCACATGTGCTACCGTGACGTCGATCCACTCGGACACTAACTTCCCCGTTCGATTCCCCTTCACTAAATTTTTTATCTCAACTAAAAACGTTATTTAATTGAAAGATATTAATTGGTCAAGCGGATCACGGAACGAGTGAATTTAATAAGTTTAAATGTAATGACCAAAATAATACCTTCACTAAAGTTCTCCGTGGCCCTTTCATTTGTCGCCGAGAATCAAATAGACATTTGAAAAATGGCAAAAAAGAGAGAAAATTCAAAAGGTGGGGTTGAGATGGGAAGTTAGTGCCCGAGTGGTTCGAGGTCACGATTGCTCAAGTGGTAGAGTAGCAGCGTATCAAGCCGAAGGTCGTGGGTTCGAATCTCGCTCGTGACACTGACTTTTTATCGCAAGTAAAATCTTGATTAATTGAATGATATTAATTGGTCCAGCGGACCACGAAAACTAGTGAATTTAATAGTGAATAAAGCTCGTCTCTTGCAAGGACTTACACCTTTTTCATTCGAATAGAACAGGTCGAGTTTTTGGTTACATTAGATGACTTTTTTATCTCAACTAAAAACCTTAATTAATTGAAGTTTTTCAGTTAGTTGTGAACTGAACTAGCAAAACCATTTCTGGGCTTTCCTCCAATTTCCATTTATCTTTATCTCATAAGTAAATTTTCTTCTTTTATATCTTATTGAATTTTCTTACTTTCAGCATTTTCCGTTAGTTTTGAACATACCTGAATGGGAAACTAGTAAAAACAAAAAATCCGGTAGAATCAGAGAAAGTTTTCGTTCCCGATAAAAAAGTTTTATAAATGTGTCACATTTCGATATTTCATAGTGGCAATGGTGATTTAGATTTCATGATTAGGCCTAGTGTGCAAATAAAAGAGGATCTCCGAGATTAGGGTAGAGACAGTCAGTCTAAAAGTTAACGAGCCATTCCGTGTAGATGAGAGACAGAAAGAAGTGTGCAATTCGGGATAGAATTTAAAAAGTGATGGAATCCCTAAAAAAGTGTGCTTTGGTCGATTGACTGTAAGTACTGACTACCCATCCAACCTTGTACAAATGGTCTGGCAAATGGCTTGCGTGAAATTACTGTTTATTTAAATTCAAAAAGTTTTGTTTTGTCCTAAAATCGAAAAAGAACATTTAACATGTGTTAATTGTTATTTTCTTGTATAATTAATAAATTGTTTTGAAAATCGAATTAAAATGTAATAAAAAAATGCACCTGAACGGTTTGTATTCAAGTACTATTTTCAAGTGTATAAAATTTACCAGTTTAGATATTATTCTTTTCCTCAGAAGAAATAACACTCTCAATAAGCCGAGGACTAGGGCGCCCCTACCCTGGAAAATTAGCATTGATCGTGCACGCGGTGTCAATCCGCATTTAAAATTTTTTGTATTTAACCTACGTCCAAAAAAACCTTCACGTAACCTTCACCTCCCTGATTTGCATCATCATGCAAGAGAACTTTTAAAACCGACCATCAGTTTGGGAGATGCAAATTTTTAAATTTTGAGATTTTTGTGTATATGCACTTTCAAATTTTTTATGGCAGAACAATTGTCCGCAAAATTTGCAACACCACTTAAGATCACTAATGTATGCATCTCTTTACTTTGTATAAAATCCTTAAGTACACACAAAAGATTTTTAAATTAATATAGGTCGACAGAAATTTAACTCAACTTTCAGCTCTGTAAAATGCATACTCTTTCATAAGGCCGTTTCTGTTGGACTATTGGTTTAGTAGATAAAACGAAATAAGAATCGAAGTGAAAATGAATTTTTTTTATTTGTTTCCCCGTTCGTTTGGTTCAAAGCTAAAGAAAATTCGTCGCATGTACAAAAATCAAACTAGTCATTCCGCAGATAAAAGACATAAATGGGAGGAAGACCGGGAAAAAAATTGTACGAGTTTACCACCAGAATTTTAGTTTGGTTTAAAAATAACGGAAAAACGTAGTAAGTACGAAATTCAAATGCGCCATCGACCAGAAATAAGAGAAAAAGCAGAAGAAAACTCGGAATAATTTTTGTAGTAGTTTACTATAAGTTTAGATAGTTTCAAAAATTGTTTAAAAATTAAATCAATCATCATTTGGAAGTGCATTGTACTGAGTAAAAATATGGGATGAGATTGAAGGCCCACGATCGCGTCATGAAGAGAAGCTAGTGAATAGCGAGCAAAGGAGAAGATAAACGAAAAAAGACTAGAAGGGGAGTGAAAAGACGCCCGTGGGTCATAATAAATAAATATACACTCACATATATATATATATATATATATATGGACGCCATTTCTATCATAAAATGAACAACTAAAACGTATATGCAATTCGACGATGTTGCCGAGTGGAATTGTGCAACAACTAAAAAATACGAAAATGTCCGTAAATATGAATTTTTACGTCTTTTCAGAACATGATTTTCGGTTTAATGATAGTAAAATACGTAAAAAGAAGAGTTGCAAATTGGCGTCCATATACGGACGTCAGTTTGTAGAGGGCACCATTTTACATATGAGTTTCATCAGAGCGACGCCACTATGATAGCGGGACACACCAATCTATTTTTTCTACTTTCTTTTACATTCATGTAAAAATGAGTTTGCCTACACAATTTTCATACTTATGAATATATTTCGTTTTCAGTATATTCAAGCTAGGAATAAAGTCATACAATTTCACTCCGTCATTTTGATATTTTATTTTTATAACATAAGAAAAAAGAGATGAAAAGAAGATTAGGATATTTGTATCAGATTTATGTAATTTTTCCTTATGATTTAAATGGAGTAATCAGGAGGATTACACAAAGGAGTTTTTTTGCAACAAATTTTTATTGCTTATAAATTTACGGCTGTAATTTACAACTTTTAACCTAATGTTCTACATTCACAATCTATTATAACATAATAAAACTTATTTTATTAATAGAAAATGCACTTTCATGCTCCCTACTTAATTATAGTTGTGTAATAAAAAACAAAACATTATTTAATACTCAGAAAATAAATAAGAGAAAGTCCAAATAAGTTTCGCACAATTTCATGTTGTTCTTCTTTAAATATTGCCAAAAGAAGTGTAAACAACGTCAAGAATAATATTATTAATTATTATTAAAAGCTTTAAAAATTACAGTAGCGTTGCAAATAACTAAATAATTAAAACCTAATTTCGTGGAATATTTGCCGATGAGGGTAGGAAAATTTCAGACGAGCAAATTAAAAACCCTCAGGCTTTAGTTAAAGGAATGGGCAAAGTGGCTCTCAATAGGCAGAGTAATTTAATTATCTGAGCTATTTCCTAAATCGTGAGAACTGATACTGTTTTAAAACCATTCTTACGTAACATTTGGAAAAGACCCACACAAACACTCATAACCTGAGGAATGTTAATGTTGTTTAATGTGATAATCACCTACTTCTATTATCGTTGTGTCTATTAGGTGTTGTAATTCTATAATATTGGAACCTTTTGCTATTTCCGCACTTTTGTTTTGCTATGTTCCAGTCGGAAAGGGTCAGGCACAATAGGGTGAATCGAGATTGGAAGAAACCCACTCAGAAAAGCTAATCCTCAGATTACAGTTAAGACGCACAGCTTAACCATCTCTTATTGCTTAACGTTGAATGTTCTTTTAGCCTCAGTTGTGCAACATTGGTTAACTATGAAATACCGATCGATATTTTTTAACATATAATGTAATATATGAAATATGGTCATTTTTATAAGGATATTAATTAAGGTTTTTAGTTGAGATAAAAAAGTCAGTGTCACGAGCGGGATTCCAACCCCCGACCTTCGGCTTGATACGCCGCTACTCTACCACTTGAGCTATCGTGACTTCGATCCACTCGGACACTAACTTCCCATCTCAACTCCACCTTTTGAATTTTCGAGTGGGTTCGAATCCCGCTCGTGACACTTACTTTTTTATCTCGTCTAAAAGCCTTAATTAATTGAAAGATATTAATTGGCCAAGCGGACCACGAAAACTAGTGAATTTATAAGGATATTTCAATTTATTAGGAAGAGGATTCACGATTTTAAGAATATTAAGGAATTTTCCGATTGTTGTCTAGCTCATTCGCTCCCTCCCTTTTTGTTTTGTGTTTCAATTTATATATCCACAGTTATGTGTTGTCGTTTCACATATTCCGGAATATGTACAGATTATTGTCAATTGTAGGCCTTGATAGCTTGGCCTTGTAGCGCTTTCCATTTCTCTGATGACTTCGACGATTCGTAATCTTGTAACATATCTGTAAATAAAAATTAGTTTGACAAACGTAAAGATATGAAGAAATAATAAATCTATGAATAAATAGAAACGGTGAAAAGTGGTGTTATAAATTAGGAGTTGCTTAATGAAAATTTAGTGTTCACTTGGTGACTACTATGGAATTCTTTGAACGCATTTTCTCAAGTTGTTAAACTTTTCTATGTCAGGGTCAAGAAGCATGGGTCAATTGTATATTTATTCAATTTAGTTTAAATTTAATTTGTTAAATTAGTTGATTTTAATTTTCGTAAAAATCAGAACGAATAGGACAAAAGTGTGCCTAGTGTTTTGGTTCTAATGGTAGAAAGAAGGCAATATCAGTCGCAAAAATGTCATTTAATGTCCAACTATAATATAAATTTTTAAGAAATGTCAAGTTATTACGTCCAAAAAGGTTCCATCAGAAAGGTTATTTTCTGTAAAGTCGCCTTTTTAAGTCTACGAACATTTTTCTCAGGAATAAGACAACGAATTACTTTCAATATTTTTCATTACAGTGAATAAGCTTTTATAATTTCTCATTTTAATATCATTTTATTTTGAGTTAACATTTTGGGCTAATATTTTGCAATTTCAGAAAATGATCTTTTATTTCACGAACTACGGAAATTTAATCAAACATTTTAAAATAAACAATAAATTTTTTTTAACAAGTTAAATTCGTTGATAACATTTTGAGTAAAGAGATTTATCAAAAGGAAACTTATTAAGTAAAAAATTTCATAGGGTTACACGTTGAATTTTTTTTAACTCTTCGTATTTATAATAAAATGCATCATTAGAATGAGTAGTAGTTTTTAAAAGAACATAATTAATCTGGGCTTGATAATTTACACTATTTGCGAGTTATAAGCAGTTAAAAAAAAGCAACCCAAAAACATCGAAAAATTGCTAATTTATCTAAGGGGCTCAACCTAATTGTCATTCATATGTATTGCTCTTAATTTTATTTTCCTTTAATTTATTTAAACGTTTCAGCCTAATCTTATTTTTATACCGATTAGTGTAATGTTTACAGTTCTCTACGGCTTTTTTTCTCCAACGTGTTTTACTATTATACTCTTACTTAATATCCCATTTTTTAATTTTTAAACCGAATTTTATCGCGTGCCCAGACGGTTTTCCTTGGGAGGAAACTTTTTTATCGTTGTCTTCTTTAACGATAATTTATTAAATAAAAGGACTTTTTATACCCCACCTCCAGGTCAGAAAGTAAGATTTGCTTTTTTATTAGCACATCCTTTCTATATTTTATTTACATTGTTTTTCCCAATAGTGAATATATTTTCAAATTTTCGGATCTTATCGTTCATATCATCAGAATTATTTGGATCGTATGTTTGTCTATGTGTTTATGTGTCTGTGTGGGTGTTTGTGCTTGTACATAATTAGTTTTGAAACATAAATTATATTATATAGATATAATTCAAGAAAGCCCAGTATTTTCTATAAATATTGTAATATAATAAACAGAGCAATAATTGCCACCAACAATATATTACAATAATACGTGTATATAAAGATTTATTTATTTTGGGGGACCGCGGTAGCCGAGTGGTTAGCATGAGAGACTCTCACGCCGCGGTCGTGGGTTCGATTCCCACCGTCGTCTCTGGCCCTTTTTTCCGATAACCCCCAATTTGAACACACAAGAATTCGTACCATGGCTAATATGCAAGATCATAAGGCCAATAAAAAAAAATTATTTAATATTCCGTAATTATACATTTTACTCAGCAGCAATAGTGTTCAATTATTTTCCTATTAAAATAAATTACCCAACGTATCCATGTACATTATCAAAATTATAATAACGTAAATTTAGCAGTTATCGCAACTTAAGTTATTATTACAAAATTATAAAAAACCAACTATAAAACATTTTCAATTTTGCTAGTAAAATGTCTAGTTATTATAAAAACATTACATTTAGTTTGACATAAGATATGGTTGATGTTTATATAATTTATTGAATTACACAGACTTTTTAGTTTATTATACATGTATATTGATCCTCGGTAAACACTTACAAATACACGTAAGAACAATTTTTGTTTAGTTGATTAATTTTAGTTAATAATTTATTTGTATTATCGGACTTGTTTTAATAACGGAAGGAATATTTAGAAACGTCAAGAACATATCAGATTGAAAGTTGTGTTTGTCTCTCACAAATATTGACTATTCTTTGACTTTCTTTATCGGGACAACTTTATTAGCTTCTTGAGGGTCTTATTTTTCTATTTACACTTTCCTTTATCCTTAAGCCTAAGGACGATCTTAAACTCTCAACAAGCATTTCTTCTGTGCTTTCTCTACCGACACTTGACTCTTCTATTTTTGTTAATTACATTATCGTCGTTCTTCCTAGAATTAGAGACGAAAGCGGTGTAATAAGGGAACCCTAAAGAAAACTATGAGATGAGAAAGAGACATAGATAGAAAGAGATAGAAAGAGAACTTATTAAAAGAATTGTTTATAATTTTCTTTATTTAATTTAATTTCTAAAATATAAATCAATTGAAAGAAACATAAAGGTTAGGAAAAAGACAAAACGGGAGAGAAAGGGATAAAAAAGAGCGAGAGCGAGATAGGTAGATAGAGAGGGAGGGAGAGAGAAAAAGAAAGATGGTGGATGGAATGTAAATAAGGATTAAAAAAAGAAAGAAAAGACGAAAAAGATACGGTGAGAGAGAGCAAGAGGGAGGGGTACAGAAAAAGATATATGAGATTAAACGTTTTATTTAACCATGCTAAGTTAGATCTCGTGAACCTTTCTTTCATTTACATTATACAAACATAATATATACATATACAATATAACATTATATACACATAATCTGAGGATTAGCTTTTCTGAGTGGTTTTAGCTCTTCTGAGTGGGTTTCTTCCAATCTCGATTCACCCTATTGTATCTGACCCTTTCCGACTGGAAAATAGCAAAACAAAAGGGGGGAATAGCAAAAGGTTCCAATATTATAGAATAACAACACCTAATGGATAGAACGATAATAGAAGTAGGTGATTATTACATTAAACAACATTAACATTTCTGTGGTTGATGTTTGATTAAATTTCCGTAGTTCGGCTATTCACTGTAATGAAAAATATTGAAAGTAATTCGTTGTATTGTTCCTGAGAAAAATGTTCCAAAACATAAAAAAGCAACTTTACAGAAGAATGGCTTTCTGATGGAACCCGTCTTTGGACGTAATAATTTGACGTTTCTTAAAAATTTGAATTATAATTGGACATTTAACGAAATTTTTGCTACTGATATTGCCTTCTTCTTACAATCAGATCCAAAACACTAGGTACACATTTGTCCTACTCGTTCTTATTTTTACGAAAATTAAAACCATCTAATTAAACTAATTTAACAAATTAAATTTAAACTAAATTGATAAATATACAATTGACCCTTGCTCCTTGACCCTGACATAGAAAAGTTTAACAACTTGAGAAAATGGGTTCAAAGAATTCCATAGTACTCACCAAGAGAACACTAAATTTTCATTAAACAACTCCTAATTTATAACACCACTTTTCACCGTTTCTATTTATTCATAGATTTATTATTTCTTAATATCTTTACGTTTGTCAAACTAATTTTTATTTACAGATATGTTACAAGATTACCAATCGACGAAGTCATCAGAGAAATGGAAAGAGTTACCTACAATTGATAATAATCTGTACATATTCTGGAATATGTGAAACGACAACACATAACTATGAATATATAAATTAAAACACATAACAAAAAGGACGGAGCGAGAGAGCTAGACAAAATCGGAATATTCCTTAATATTCTTAAAATCGTGAATCCTCTTCCTAATAAATTGAAATATCCTTATAAATTCACTAGTTTTCGTGGTCCGTTTGGCCAATTAATATCTTTCAATTAATTAAGGCTTTTAGTCGAGATAAAAAAGTCAGTGTCACGAGCGGGATTCGAACCCACTCGAAAATTCAAAAGGTGGAGTTGAGATGGGAAGTTAGTGTCCGAGTGGATCGAGGTCACGACAGCTCAAGTGGTGCAGTAGCGGCGTATCGAGCCGAAGGTCGTGGGTTGGAACCCGGTAAATTATTTAGTTATTTGCAACGCGACTGTAATTTTTAAAGCTTTTAATAATAATTAATAATATTATTCTTGACGTTGTTTACACTTCTTTTGGCAATATTTAAAGAAGAACAACATGAAATTGTGCGAAACTTATTTGGACTTTCTCTTATTTATTTTCTGAGTATTAAATAATGTTTTGTTTTTTATTACACAACTATAATTAAGTAGGGAGCATGAAAGTGCATTTTCTATTAATAAAATAAGTTTTATTATGTTATAATAGATTGTGAATGTAGAACATTAGGTTAAAAGTTTTAAATTACAGCCGTAAATTTATAAGCAATAAAAGTTGGTTACAAAAAAACTCCTTTGTGTAATCCTCCTGATTACTCCAGTTAAATCTTAAGGAAAAATTACATAAATCTGATAAAAATATCTTAATCTTCTTTTCATCTCTTTTTTCTTATGTTATAAAAATAAAATATCAAAATGACGGCAGTGAAATTGTATGACTTTATTCCTAGCTTGAATATATTGAAAACGAAATATATTCATAAGTATGAAAATTGTGTAGACAAACTCNTTGGTTACAAAAAAACTCCTTTGTGTAATCCTCCTGATTACTCCAGTTAAATCATAAGGAAAAGTTACATAAATCTGATAAAAATATCCTAATCTTCTTTTCATCTCTTTTTTCTTATATTATAAGAATACAATAACAGAATGACGGCAGTGAAATTGTATGACTAGGACTAGCTTAGGACGGTCTGGCGAATATTGGAAGTAAATAATTTTCGTCCTTATCGTGCTAATCTCTCAAGGCATTTGCGAGGGAGATCGAACGAGGCGTTTGGATTCCATTTCACGAATCTTGATTGTCATGGACATGGAACGGACCTGCTGAACTGATTATTGTGGACTGACATCTCGAAATTCTCAAATAATGGGATTTTTAATAGGCACAACAGTGTTTTCTGGGCAACAGAAAATTCTCGTTGGAATATTCAAACGTGTTATCAAACAATCAATTCGACTAATGTTTGGTGCGGATTGCTAGGCACTCAGCTATTGGACCACATTTTTTTTAGCGGAACTCTCAACGGGAGCGATATCATTCTATCATAGATGATATTCAATGAGAGAATTCCGCTATAAACCAGGCTAAAGATGTGGTTCCAAAAAGACGGTTGCCCGCTCACAACAGTCGCGCCGTTGCCAATGGACGTGAACATGGTGATGGATTGGGGCACAAAATCTCTTTCTTGGCCTCCTAGATCGCCAGACTTGGAGGATTTTCTTTAGGGGCATTGAAGAGTAATCCATTTCCATCATTGACGTCCAAGAATTGGAACAATGAATTGTTGCGGCTTGCAGAGAATTCCCCTCAGTAATAACAGAAAAGGCCACCAATGAAGAATTCCTGACATAAAATGAACTGGATGATGACTAAAAATATCCTTTTTTGTAAAAAGTGTTTTTTTTTCCAAATATTAATATAAGCTAAGCGGACAAGCAACTCCATGATCCCAGCCCTGTTCTGAGATGATTCCTATCCTAAATTAACTTACTAATACTAATCGTTTTTTAAATAAACGGCAGGGCCACCTTGCTGTTACAAAAAGCATAACTCCTGGTTTTCCGTCGGGCCTAACTCAGAAATTGTCGATCCTATCAAAATTTCCTTTACATTGAAAGTGGCATAAAATAGGCTCTAGAATCAAACTGTACAATAAAAATGTGGGATTCTCATTTAAAATAAGAAAGTTAGTGTCATTTCTCAGCTACATGAAAATTTATGTTAAATCTGTTACCACCGCGATTCTTAGCCAAAATTAACTTAAGATTTAGGTATTAGACCTTTTATAAAGTACATCGTTTGCGAATTATGTGGGTGGACTATAGAAGTTGATACACCCTGCATAAATATATAAATACATATATAGAGAAATACAATATTTATATATATNAGAAAGAGAGAGAGAGAGAGAGAGAGAGAGATCGAAAGAGTGAGAGGGGGAAGTAGAAGGAGAGAGACCGAGGCAGAAAAAGAGACAGAAAGAGAGAGGGGGAGAAGGAAGAGAGAGAAAGAAAGGCACACAGAGAAAGAGAGAGAGAGAGAGAGAGAAAGAGAGAGAGAGAGAGAGAGAGAGAGTGAGAGCGAGAGAGAAAGACAGAGAGAGAAAGAGAGAGAGAGTGATGGAGAGAGGGTGAGAGGGAGAGAGGGAGAAGGAGAGGGAGAGGAAGAGGGAGAGAGAGAGAAAGAGAGAGAGAGAGAGAGAGAGAGAGAGAGAATCATGGTGGATTGAATCTAAATGAGAAATTAAGAAAAGGAGGAAACCTGGAAAAGAGAAAGAGCAAGAGAGAAGGATAAATATAGGGAGGATTATAGAAAGAATACAATAGAAAAGGAAAGAGAGGGCTTCTATATGCAGGGGTGATCTCTTCTTTTCTACTTTCTTGAAATCTTTAAAAATATCACCATTGCGCTAGATATATTCATCTTTCACTTCTAGTTTCAAAGAGAACATCAAAAGAAATGATAATTTTTCAGGTACGAGGCAATTGGGGAAGAATCACTGATCGGAGGATGTTCCTGGCCCTGGGTGAGGTACTCCGTCCTCTGCCTTCTCGTCGTCGAAGGGCCCAAACTGCCGTGGAGAGATGCAGAAGAAGACTGTATCAGCAAAGGTGGACATCTCGCTTCTATTCAGAGCCAAGAACAGCAAGACCTTATCGATCTAATGCTTCTTAACAGGTCAGTGCGGTTTTTCAATTAATTACGATTATGTGAGGAACGTAATTAAACGAATAATAGTTTTGTAAAATTATATTTGGTGTTTTGACTAATGAGTCGGTGTTGAATTAGCAATGACTGACGATGTGTTACCTTGTTTCGAAGTAATTAAAGCCTGGGTTGTTATCGGTAGGGAAGAAAACAAATTACACACACAAACACACCCACACACACACACACACACACACACACACACACACACTCACTTGTTTCTCTGAATTCTAAAGATTTTACACAATACATGTAGTCATTCTGCAATTCTCTCATGAAATTAGAACCTTAATACATTCGTTACAGTTTCACAAAAGGTCCTCTATGATGCAGAGGCTGTTTTATTTTATAATTAAACTAAACTTTCAATTAATTAAGGTTTTTAGTTGAGATAAAAAAGTCAATGTCACGAGCGGGATTCGAACCCACGATCTTCGGCTAAATACGCCGCTGCTCTACCACTTGAGCTATCGTAACCTCGATCCACTTAGACACTAACTTCCCATCTCAATCCCACCTTTTGAATTTTCCCCCCTTTTTGCCATTTTTGAAATGTGGTGTAATCTATTTGATTCTCGGCGACAAATGAAATGGCCACGGAGAGCTTTAGTGAAGGTATACTTCATTTAAACTTATTAAATTCACTAGTTTCGTGATCCGCTTGACCAATTAATTTTTCAATTAATTAACGTTTTTAGTTGAGATAAAAAAGTTAGTGAAGGGGAATCGAACGGGGGAAGTTAGTATCCGAGTGGATCGAAGTCACGATAGCTCAGGTGGTAGAGTAACGGCGTATCAAGCCGAAAGTCGTGGATTCGAATCCCGCTTGTCACACTGAATTTTTTTATCTTAACTAAAAACCTTAATTAATTAAAAAATATTAATTGCTCAAGCGGACCACGAAACTAGTGAATTTAATAAGTTTAAAAGAAGTATACCTTCACTAAAGCACTCCGTGGCCATTTTATTTGTTGCCGAGAATCAAATAGATTACACGACATTTGAAAAATGGCAAAGAGGAAGAAAAATTCAAAAGGTGGGGTTGAGATGGGAAGTTAGTGTCCGAGTGGATCGAATTCACGGTAGCTCAAGTGGTAGAGTAGCAGCGTATTAAGCCAAAGGTCGTGGGTTCGAATCCTGCTCGTGACTCTTACTTTTTTTATCACAACTAAAAACCTTAATCATTGAAAGATATTAATTGGTCAAGCGGACCACGAAACTAGTGGAATTAAACTAAACATTTTCTCGAAACACAATTGCACGTGAATTTAAAAAATTAAGACTATTTCCATTTATGATTTACTTCAATTTTCCTAATGGAATTCCTTCGAAAATGTCTTTAAAATTGTAATTCGACTGCGGGTTAAAAATTTAAAAATAATTACCCCAACGGCTTTACGTAAGTAGCTTAGTGGTAAAACGACGTTCGACGGAAGAGAATTTATTTGCAGCATTTTACTGAAAAAAACCCACAATAAAATACCTGTAAATAATGAAAAATAAAAGCCGACAAATATATTAAAAATTTCATGTGCTTGCGCCATTTTTTTCGTAAAATAGATAAAAACTTAGTCATATTTATATTATGTTAACGACTAATTTTGTATAATTTATAAACTTCGTTATAATTTTGTGCAAATAAAATCAATTTCGGTATGTAAAAATAAAGATAGTTATTAAATTACGAGGGCATTCTTCTTGGTGGCAATTGGAAAAGGCTTTCCTCCTAACCGGTACTTACAGGCACGCTAGGGTTGTTGAACCTGCGGGATTTATTCTTGATATTTAAGCTAAACTGAACTTTAACGAAAACTTAATAGCTACTGAACTTAAATAACTTAATTTGTTAATTTTCTTAAAAATTGGATGATTAAAATATAAAATGTATCGATAAATATCACCTTACAATTTGCTGAGAAAAGAAAGAAATGCATGTAAACAACAAATTTGTTTAGACAATTTGTAATTTGAAATGGAAGTTCTCAAAAATTAAAAACCCTTTAAAAACCAAATAAACCTGCTGATCTTCTTAGTTCCTATCTGTGCATTAGACTACTATCTATTCTTGGAAAATTCTTGAAAAATTCGTCCTCCGAATATTAGTGCCCATAATTTAAAATTTTAATGTTATGCCCATCATCAGTTATGATTCCGCTCATTTCCCTCGACAAGTCAACAGCTTCAAACAGCTCTTCCTTGAACCAAAACAAAATTGCTTTGAAACCTGAAAAAAATTACCACAATCCAACCCAAACTCAGATCATATCTGATAGAGCGATTATGGTTATTTCGTAAGGGATATGAATTTTCACCTTATGTACACATTAGGCCGGGTGAACCTCAGGGAAGCATACTTAGTCCATTTCTTTTCTCAATACACACTACAGACATTTTGACACAATAACATTTCAGCACATACATTCGCTGATCATACAGCGATACTTATAAGTAATTTGGACCTCTCCGTAAACACTCGACTCTTATAACACCTAACAATAACGTTTACAAATAGAAAAGGAAACTATATCTAACGAAAAGCGTTCGGATAAATTTTCCTCTCGAAAAAGTTTTTATCACTCAGTGACTATAAATGGACCACAATCGTGTACCGCTGATTTTGTGCTTTATGTGCGACTTTTCATGGATAAACGATTGACTTGGAATCCTCACGAAAGACTGAAATGACAAAAAAAAAACGACCTTATCAATTTTTACAAATAACTAAACTTACAAACAAACTTGGACATGGAAAACGAATATTTAATTACATTACAATTCAATTAATTTTGGTTTTTAGTTGAGATAAAAAAAGTCAGATTCACGAGCGAGATACGAACCCACGACCTTCGGCGTAATACGCCACTACCACTTGAGCTATCGTCAATTCGATCCACTCGGACACTAACTTCCCATCTCAACCCCACCTTTTGAATTTTGCCTCCTTTTTGCCATGTTTCAAATGTCGTGTAATCTGTGTGATTCTCGGCGACAAATGAAATGGCGACGGAGAACTTTAGTGAAGGTATACTTCATTTAAACTTATTATATTCACTAGTTTCGTGGTCCGCTTGACAAATTAACATCTTTCACTTAATTAAGGTTTTTAGTTGAGGTAAAAATGAATGACGCCATTTCGTTTGTCGCCGACGTTGGATTCGACGACATTTGAAAAATGGCAAAAAGGAGTGAAAATTCAAAAGGTGGGGTTGAAACGGGAAGTTAGTGCCCTAGAGGATCGAAGTCACGATAGCTCAAGTGGTAGAGTAGCGGCGTATCAAGCCGAAGGTCGTGGGTTCGAATCCCGCTCGTGACACTGACATTTTTATCTCAACTACAAACCTTAATTAATTGAAAGATATTAATTGGTCAAGCTGACCACGAAAACTAGTGAATTTAATGAGTTTTTAATAAGCTTTCCCTGGCCATTTCATTTGTCGCCGAGAATTAAATAGATTACACGACATTTGAAAAATGGCAAAAAGGAGGGACAATTCAAAAGGTGGGGTTGAGATAGGAGGTTAGTTGTATTGTATAAAAATAAAATAAAAATACTTCTACTTGCCTGAATTGTGCGTCTTTGGTGTGAAAATGTCAGGAAAATTGTGATATTTTTATAAGAATAAAAACAGAAAATTGATTTGTTTTACCGTTCAAAGCCATGTGCTCCTCTTAACTACAATTTAATTAAAAAGATATTGTATTCAAGAAGACAATAAATGTCGTGTAATCTATTTGATTCTCGGCCACAAATGAAATGGCCACGGAGAACTTTAGTGAAGTTCACTTCATTTTAACTTATTAAATTCGCTATTTTTCGTGGTCCGCTTGACAAATTAATATCACGAGCGGGATTCGAACTTAAGACCTTCGGCTAGATGCGGCGCTTCTCTACCACTGAGCTATCGTGACTTCGACCCACTCAGTCACTAACTTCCCATCTGAACCCCACCTTTTGAATTTTCTATTTTTTTTGCCATTTTTCAAATGTCGTGTAATCTATTTGATTCTCGGCGACAAATGAAATGGCGGAGAGCTTTAGTGAAGGTATATTACATTTTTACTTATTAAATTCACTAGTTTTAGTTATCTGCTTGACCAATCAATATCTTTCAATTAATTAAGGTTTTTAGTTGAGATAAAAAAGTCAGTGTCACGAGCGGGATTCGAACCCACGACCTTCGGCTTAGTACGCCGCTACTCTACCACTTGAGCTATCGTGACTTCAATCCACTCGGACACTAACTTCCCATCTCAACCACACCTTTTGAATTTTCCCTCCTTTTCGCCATTGTTCAAATGAATTACATTACAATGATAAGACCTCTCCAAGTAAACGGTTCTAAAATACGGCGCTCAACAAGGATTCCGATTCCTTTTTGAACTGAAAAATTATCAAGCATCCAAATTAAGCTTTCAACCCTACCGAAAAATCCTCCAAGACGACTGAATCGAAAGTTCGAAAGTGGTCCCAAGTCATTCCCACTGACTATTGGCGAGGTATCAGTGTGAACGAGTGTTGTTACTGCGCAGCTTCTCGTACAAGTGACTCCAACAATACTATCAGCATAAATCTAAAATATTTACTAATAATTAATTATACTCATTAATTATACTAATTAATAGTATATACTGCAATATTTGTAGATTTAAATAATAAATAAATTTATATAATTAAAAATAGAAAAAATCTAGAATGCTTTATAACATTTTTTAAATCCTACCATTTCTTGTAAAGCAAACAATTAATTACTTTTGAACCTAATTTTTCGTTGTTCCTGAAATCCGGCGCTTTGGCTAACCAACCATAAAGCCTGTCAATATAGCGATACTTCACGTTCGCGTATGCTTTTGTCTACGTTGAATAATAACTCACCTCTCTCATGACGCTTTACAACTCGAGATAAATTAAAAAATTTCTGTGCCAATTTCTTTTTTATATACATTTTTAATAAAACATTGTTTCAACGTGACAGTGCTTAACAAGTGTCTCAGTTGAGAAAAAAAATTGTGTGCGGCGTGTCGTTTAAAACTCCCTAGGGAAAATTAGGCCAAGGATGCAAAAGTTTTGCCCATTTGCAAGTACCAAGTTTGCTCTTTGCTTGATATTTTTCTAATAAATTCATTTATTCAATCTACCCATGTTGGTAATCAACTTTGAGGTTACATTATATTTTCTTTAATTTAAAGGTCAGACATTTTCCACTTTTCTCTTAAAAAAATAATCTTATACCATTATCACGTTGGAGTAAATTTGACAATAGTAATGTTTTAAATATTTATTGATATTACTTTCCTACATCAAACCAAGTTTTGATACTAACGTCGTGAAAGCATTGGATTTGGTTGGTTTGTCAAACTGGTTTGCCATTAATAATTTAGATCCTAATAGTAAAAAATGTTTTCCTATTTCTTTATATAAAGGTAGAAAAGCGTTTTTTTCAAAATTATTTTTAAATGGCACTGCAATTGACAAAGTTACTGAATTAACGATCCTGTCGTAGTATTTCACTGTGAACTAACATTTAAGCAAGCATATTAAGCAAGTGCTTTTCTAAAAGATATCGCAATTTGGGTTTTTTTAATTAAAAGGAACGCCTCAGAATTTACAAATTTAAAAACCATTAAAATTATCTTTTTAGGTATTGCTAGGAATATTTTTGACTATGGCTCTTTGTAATTTGTAGTCTTATTCAATCAAATTGGAGAAGGGCCAAAAAAAAAGGTTCGTGAAATACATGGTTATTAGAATGGGGCTCAGATTGTACGAAAATATGGTGCTTGGAGCTCAGGAGTTTCGGCTCATGACCCTTGAGAATTGGAGTTTGGTCCTTGGCATATGTTCTTTAGTAAAATTTCCTGTTCCCAGTAGAAGGAATGGACATGTTAATATGTTTAAGGTTCACTGAACTCGTTACGGACAGTGTGGGTCAATCTCTTTTTATTAGTGGGCTTTTGACGACAATTTTGCCAGCATAGAGTTTCTAGGCTGTCAATTTGACAACTTTTAAGAAAAAGTTGAATAAAGATGACATCTATACAGTACACTCATTCCGTTTGGTCGGTGGAGTACTTGATATTCCTCCACCGAACTATACTCAAACTAATCTAGATTGTGGTCGATGGAGTACTTTTATAAATATTCCGCCATCGACCCAGAACACACACTCATACGCTCTCAACGTTCGAGGGACTATGATGACGTTATATTTCACCCTCAGCCCTCGCCATTCGCGCTAATAAATACATGCACTCAGACATAACATAGACACACAACACATAAGACATTATATACAATAAAAAACTCCAATTTCTTCTAAAAATCGGGTCAGGGTACTCAGAAACTCGCTGCTGTGCTCGAGTACCATTTTAAGATTGGATGACATGCCTACACGCTCCCTGTAGGGAGCCAAGGCATAACATGTTTCAAGTATGTGGGACACATCAAGCAACCTTTCTCTGCATAACGGGCACCTGCTATAAATGTTGTTATATTAAATATTATGTAAGGCTGCACTATGTGGGAAATTTTCGGTAATGTACATAATAATACATAATAAAGAATAAATTAAACTATCCGTAACTAGTCATGGAGGTTTAAGTTGTCTCAGAGAGTGTAAACAGTTATTTGTAAATTTCAACGGCGACAAATGGATATTAACCACGGTTCCTTAAGGTTTAGACCTGATCTGATTCCAATTCTGGAAATCTCGTTGATCGGGAGAGATCCAACTTGGCTAATTTAATCCAATCTGATAAACAAATTCGTGGGACGAGGCAAGAAGTTGTAGTTGGTAATTTGTGTTAACGGTATTGCGGGCAGCCGGTTTTACTTTCAACAGAAAAACTTGCCAGTTGGTAAATGGGCGATTTGCAAGAGTAAAGAATATGGGCGGTAGCAGTTGCTCGATGCTGAAAGACGCCAAAAATTAATTAATTTTTAGCAAAGTTTTAAAACAGCTAAACATTACGAACTTAAAATTTATGATGTGTTTAAACACTTTAAACTAAAACTCTCGCTCAGTAACTGTTAACGAAAAGAAACACATTTACGAAAAAAATTAAACGTGGGATACTTATCTGCGTTTTCTGTTGATTATATAAACACAATTTTTTTTTGTGTTCGTGCCGCTAAACTTCATTGTTAATTGCCAAACTTTTCCTTATGAAAAAACTAATACAATATATAACTTTCTAAAATTAATAATTTGTTTTACTCTTTCTCCGGTTGTCATATTTTATTTAGAACAGTAACAAATTCTGTCTTTTCTTTATCTATCTGTAGTCTTTCCGTCTCAGGGCCGGTTTTTTTATATGTGGATAAAATAACACAAGTAACAAACACAAATGTAGTAAACAAGGTAAAAACAAACAAACTTCCTGTACACTACCCCAGAGTATTCATCGGAATTATTAGGGATATATCCCCTCCATTCACGCTAATACATTAATCCATATTTGTTTAAAGGCCATAATTGACCATATTAATTATCGAAGGAAGGGTAAATCGACCGTCAGGATATCAATAGTAAGTTCGAGATCAGGGATGCCTGTATGGGGTCTCCCTTAGGTACGGCGGGGAGGTGGATGGGATTTAAAAAAAAAAGTGTTACTTTACACTCGACGAGGGCGGTTGAGTACTCAACATTCCTTTATTACCCTTGATAAGTTAAATACATTTCGTATTAGCTTCTTCATTAGTAAATATGGTTTCCTATCTAATTTTAATTAACAGTTTTATGTGAAAACTGATGTTTTTTTAAATTTGTAATTAGCCTTTTATAAACAGAAGTGGATGAGAGAGAAAGTAAGACCCGTTTAATGCTCCTGACGATAAAATCTTCTAATCTTTTCGAGAAATAACCTGAAATTAATAACCGGATATATTTAATGAATCGGCAATTATAAACGGAATAACTTCAATTATAATTGGCAAAATTTAACTGTGCAAAGAAAAAAAATTATTTCATCAAAGCTGTTGACCCGGAAGAAAAAGTTCTTTCATGAATCGAACCCATCCCACACTTTATGTTTAAAACGGCGTTATAAATAACTAAGCAAGTTCGTTAGCTAATTTAATTATATATATATATATATATATATATATATATAGAGAGAGAGAGAGAGAGAGAGAGAGAGACCAACCCTGCTGGTTGACTGGCACTTCAACTTTAGGCACCTGTCCAACTCAAATGTTGGCACGGTCTGCTGTTTTCCTTCCTCTAAGTCAAACCAGTGCGGAAAAGGGGAAAAAAGTCTGAAAACAACGTGTAAACAACTAGGGTAAAATTTATGGATAGGAAGCTGTTTTATAGAGTCAACAATTGGGCCAAGAGCACCCAAATACTTCATCTGTAAGTGTTCTCATTTTACATTAAAACTCTCCGATTATTTAATATGTAAAAAAATCTTGATAACGATATTTTAGTTAATATCAAAGTATTCCGGTCACTTTCGTCCAAATATATAAAGATTTTCTATAAATATTTACAAAATAGTTTTTTTTTAATTTTCAAAAAATTTTGATTTCGGCGTATTTTTGCTTTTTTTTACTCTGCTGTTTTTCTATGAAATACTACTCGATTTGTGCAAGGCTGCCAGTTTTGGTGCGTCGGGTTGCATAAAATAAGCAATGAGTACCTTTTTACCTTTGTTTTACTTACGGTTTGTCAAGTAGTACCAGACTTACGTAGTTTAAAAAAAAATAAAATTCCTGTTTTCTTAAATAGAAATTTTAAATTATAAATATTATTTAAAAAGAAGTGAACAAATGGATTTAATTTGTGTTAAAATAGTTAAACGGATAGCCCGATAATTAGATAAATATATGAAGTGAAAAAAATAGATATGAAGTGATAGTTCGATAGATAGATCAAAATATTATTGAAATTTAAGAAAAAAATGTTACAAAGAAAGAAAAAGAACGCGAAATTACAAATGTGAGAAAGATAAACAAAGCGAACCGAAAGAAACAGACAGAAAGATAGGTAAACGCGGGAATCATGTGAAAAAAGCATGAGGTGTAGAAAAAAACGAGGGACTGAGAGAAGTGACGAAAAACAAAAGAAAAAGAGAGTGGCAGGGGAGATAGAAGTTAATAATAGATCCATAAAGAAGTAAGAATGGCAGCAGTAAGTTTATGTTAAAACAGAATAAAAAGGAATACATTAAATAGAACCGTAAACTTGTACCAAAGGGATGAAGAGAGAAATATTCTGAAACGTACAGACAAATGGACAGAAAATTCCAGACAACAAAAAACGATGTAAACAAAGATTCGATTTTGTAAGCAGAAATTTTTTACATTAAGCAAGTAGTAAAGTTATTTTTAAATTGATTCAATATATAAAATTTAAATTATATCGACATAAAGCTCATTATTCATTTTATTGCCATTCAAACGGGACAAAGGGCCCAGAAATTAACAGTCAAGAGTATGAAACATGCATAAAAAATTAAAATTTAAAAACAACATTAGAGATTAGATAAAAAAAATATATTACAGCTAGATAATAACTGCGATAGATAAGAATAAAACCTGTGGCTAAGGAAAACAATCAAACACCAAAAATTATGTATTATGTAATACATGTAATGTATTATATTATGCTTATTATAATGTAAAAATTATGTAAGCGTGTCTCTTCTGTTTTGGGCCCAACCGTGAATTCGGAGAACGGAAAACAAGGTCCCAGAGGTTTTCTTATGATCAGAACTGACTACATTAATTTAATTTAATGATCAGGCACCTTTTTTTGATATACAAAATTCCAATATTCAATTCAAACCAAAATAAATACGAGACCAAAATATTAATTAAATTTAAATCTTTTATTACAAGAATCAAAACTATCTAACGTAAATACGAAACAGCTTTTGAACCTGGACCTTGCCCAGTTCTTGCAAAAATTACTTGGAAAAAATTTCAATAAAACTTCCGATAACTTCCGATACGAAATTAATTTTAACTCGGTAATTTTTACATTCATAAGTCTACTTTGAAAAAGAAGAACCAAAGTGATAGGGCACATGTAAACAACAACAAGAATCGTAAATAACAGAACCGATCGGATCCCTACCAGTGCTAGTTCATTCATGGATTTTTGACGATATAGGAGGACCCTTCAGATTATCTGATATAAAAGAGAATAACGAAAATGATCAAAATATGGAAACAAATTAATTATGATATGAACATGGATTTTTTTATATATTGAATGCCTACATTACATTTGTTAAATTTTTTTTTCATATTTTGTAAATAATAACGTTTTAAGCGGTTGACACACGGACACCTGCTCTTGGGCCAAAGCCCGCGCAGGTGCCCCCTATGCCGAGAAAGTTTGCTCACAGCAGCACCCTACAGGGAGCGTGTAGGCATGCCATCCAATCTAAAAAGCGTACTCGACCACTGGAGCAGGTTTCTGGGTCCCCTGTTGCGCTTTTTAGGGGAAATTGGGATTTTTTATTGTATATAATATGTCTTATGTGTTGTATGTCTATATGTTTTGTCTAAGTGCAAGTATTTATTAGCGTGAATGGCGAGGGGTGAGGGTGAAATATAATGTCATCAGCGTATGAGGGTTTGTTCGGGGTCGATGGCGGAAAATTTATACAACTACTCCAAAGATCCAAATCTAGATTAGTTTGAGTATAGATCGGTGGAGGAATATCAAGTACTCCACCGACCAACGGACCAAAAAAAAGAGTATCTACTTAACGTGTCACAATGTCGCTTTTTACCACCAGAACAATGTTCAATAGTACAAGTAAATTCACCTAAAATCATTGCCAAACGGGCAACCTTTGGACTTGAGTTCTTTTTTACATAAGTCACAATTTTGAAGGAAGTACCAACTAAATATACTCGGAACTTCTTGACAATTCGATAAGGCCTTAAGTTCAACTCGAATATTTCTTCTGAGCGTCATCTGTCCTTTTAGTCATGAAGTGAACAGGATGAAAACCTCCTCTCTTCTAGACTTTTTGCACTTGCGCCCGTATGGAGTTCGATTTCAACCAGTGGGTTGAACCAAAACCATAAAGAACCAAAACAGGCCATTCGCACAGTTTCTGTCTTAAGAGCATGAAAGTCACTAGTTGATTGGAAGTCAACGTCACTGGTCCTTTAGGGTTTCCCTTTAAAAGTTCCTTCAATGGTAAAGCAATTTTTACAAAATCCGTGATAAATTTTCTAAACTAGCCAGTAAGGCACAGTTTTTGTTCGTCTAAACTCTAAACCATACTCAGAACAACGACGAATTTCAATTGCTAAAATTTTCCCCGCTTCGGTTTCTTCTTTTCCAGGAATGATATATCATCGAAATACATCTTCGTAAATTTTTTGTAAACCAAGTCTTATAAAATGTTAATCACATTCCTCACAAAAAACAGCGAGGTCGAGCAAGCACAATCCAAAGGGCGCTCGTAAAAATTGGTAATGTCCAGCTGGGGTAACGTACGCTGTGTATTTGCGGATTTTTTCGTCTACTGGCAAATGAAAAAATCCATTTTACAGATCAATCGAGCTAATAATGGTAGCTCCCCATAACTGTTCAACTGATGGTCGATGGGGGCATAGGATGTCGGTCTTTAATTATATTTTTTTTTGAGATGTCGGAAATCGACGCAAATTCTTCTTAAACCGTCCTTTTCCGGGTCCAGCACGGTGGGCTTGCAAATTCCGAATCAGTACAATATTCTATAATATTTTTCCCTAACCACTCAGCGATTTGTGCATTTGTGTTTTGAAAAACTTCGAGGATGTGAAAAAACAGGAATCACATTATATAAAATTATTCTCATTTTAACGACACCATCATTGATTTTACCCGGTTTAGTTCTTCGAAGAATGATTTCCAACGGATATAAATCCCAGGCCCTGAAGATGATCTCAATAAAGATCGAAACGCTGGCACGATAAAGAAATCGTTTTTCTAAACCTACATCACCCCAGACCGCACCTCTCGATCTGTAAATAATTAATTAACGGCCACTAAATACTACAGATTGGTATTCAAAGTGGCGATATACGTTTTCTTTAAAGCAGTGTTGGGCTCACCACATCACTTTTCAACCGAGATCGTTTACCTTAATTAACAATTCAGAACGCCTTTTTATAAAATAAATAATTGCCTTTGGTGAGGGGAAAAAGGAAATTTCATTAGGTTCTCGTGGAAACATTCCTGGCTCAGTCTGAGTGGGTTCGATCCATCGATCCAATTAGAGGCCGGTAATTGCCCTTTATTGATCCCATTCTCTCACCAATGGGATCGATCTATTCTTGTGAAACCGCTGTGTTGAACGTCCGAGGCTGTCCGATGATTTAAAATTAAATCCTTGGGTGATTTCTGTTATTTGTACATAATTTGGGGGTAATGAGCCAAATTTACGACTTGCATCGCAAAGTACGGAGGATGTCATGGCATCGGGGAGACCAAAGTGACCAGCGAATATAAACCGGTTTTCATGTCTTTAATTTTCCATCTCCATTTTGTCTATCTAACCTCCCTCTTATTGTTTATCTGAAACTCATTTTTTCATTATCCATCTCCCTCTCTCTTTTTCTCTCTTTTTGTAATATTTTTTCTTTTATGTGGAGTTTCAATTTTCCTAGAGGTCATTAGACAAGTGAGGAAAGAAGAAGACTCACCAAGCTTTCGGCAACTTATAGTGCCATCATCAGGGCCTATTTATCAAAAATTCAAAAATATAGAAAATCATATACAATTAACAAAATAAAATAATGTACATACTTTCCCAAGAGTGCAGAAAACGATTAACATGGAAAAACTATTGTAAAAGCGTTTTGGGTTTAAGGTTATGAAGCACATAGCCAGCATACAATATTTAACATGGTGAAAATAGTCATCTATATAAATTTGTAAATAATTATTAATATTTATCTAAATTAACAAAAACAATAATAATTCATAATAAAATTTAACAGTACCTCGCTAATAAAAAATCCATATGACTAAGTTCACTAATTTCGTGGTCCGCTTGACAAATTAAACATTACAATTATTTAAGGTTTTTTAGTTGAGATGAAAAAAGTTAATGGCACGAGAGGGATTCGAACCCACGACCTTCGGCTAGATACGCCGCTGCTCTACCACTTGAGCTATCGTGACCTCGATCCACTCCTTATGAGTTTTCCCTCCTTTTGCCATTTTTCAAATGTCGTGTAATCGGTTTGGATTCTCGACGACAATTGAAATGTCGACGGAGATATAAGGTGGGGTTGAGATGGGTTCTCTCTCTCTCTCTCTATTTATCTAACTTTCTATCTCCATCGCCCATCGCCTCCATATATCTATATATCTATCTATCTCTATATATATATATTAGGTTATTATTTGTGCGTTGTTGGTTTTTTGTTTTTTCTTCGTGTTGGTAACGATGCTTTTTCTTCCGAACGTTTTCATTTTTTGTTAACCATTTGTTGTTGTAAAAACAAAAAACAAAAAACGATAACGCACAAATAATAACTGACAATGAAAATAACCGCCACCAAGACCGACCAACGAGCACGGAGACCACGCCCCCTAACGCAACGCCCCCAGCGACAAGCGACGGACGCAACAATATATAAACCCCACTCAGACTGAATGACAGACAGTTTTTCACTGAAGATGGCGTAATGCCGAAACGCGTTTGAATAACTCAAACAAAAAACCCGCGAGTGAAGACAGACCCAGTAGTGCCCGTGTGCCGGTTCAACATGTTAACATATATACAATAATTTAAAAATTACATTTCGTAAATCGAGCTTTGTTGAAGTCGTGAGAAGCGGGAAAAAATGAGGTAGTTTACAAGAACAACTTTTTAAAATTTCTGTTGATGTTTCGACCTTTATTCGGGACGTCTTCAGGGCATAAAGTGTGGTGCTATTCTTTCGGTGTCATATTAGTTTTGTGTTAAAGTTTGCTTGACCTCTTTTCACGACTTCAACAAATTTTGCAACAAACTGTCACTAAAAAACACTCGTTTGAATGTAATTAAAATAACGTAAATTAAATGAAATTTGAAATGTAAGAATTTTACAAATGTGTTGGAGAGGGTTTTAGAATTATTTTTGAAATTCGAGGAGTCTGGCGTAGGTTGAGCTAAGGCGAGATATTCCAATATTACTCTTTTTTTACGTTCCGTATTTCCGTATGTCTTCTTTGAAACATCTCCTATCTAGTCGTGATTCTCTATCTAAAATTTGAGGTTAGTTAAAATCAAATCTAAGTTTCTTTTCAGTGGTATGTTTAGACAGAGCTGGTCCAGATCTGGACACTTCAGTGCAGTCTGATTCATGTCGGTCAGTTCTGTGTTTCATCCTTCTCTTGTTTGACCAGCATAAGTTTTGTCTCAATTTGAGCAGTTAGCTTTTTCCTACCACGTTAGAAGAGTTTCCTTTCTTTTTTTCCTCTTCTTTAATGTATAGTTGAGATAACTCATTTTTATACTTATATGTAATATAATCTAACATGTATATCTGATATAAACTTTGTAAATATAATTTTCAACTTAGATTAAATATCTGGTACATAATTTAGTGTTTTGTGGCAAAGGGTGTAGAGGTATTATTTGTATTACTAGAGGAACTATTTCTAGGTTTTGGCTAGGTGCATCGCAATTGTTTAATTATTTGTTATTGTCGTCGTTGGGTAAACATTTCGTCTTAGTTTGTTTAATTTTTTTTATTTTTATGGAACGAAGGACTACTAAGGGTGAGTACACAATATATTGGTCGATATAAGGTTAAAAAATTTGCAAATGTTGATTGATAGGATAATCAATCTATCACAAAGCATTTATAGGGTCTTATCACAATGAAATCCATATAGGGAAGAGTCCTATTTTCTTCCACCTCATATGTGAATTCAATGGATTGATATTCGTTAAAAGTATTAAAAATTGTTTTCACATGTGTATCCTGTATTTCAAGAACAAATCGTCTACATACTTACAAATAGGTTACATTATTATTGGACTCGGTAATTAGGTCATTACCCATTCAAGGAGACAAAAATCACAGTCGCTCCTAATATGAGATTAGATAGTTGTTCTTTAATTAATTAAGGTTTTTAGTTGAGATAAAAAAGCGGGATTCGAACCCACGATCTTAGGCTTGATACGCCGCTGCTCTACCACTTGAGCTATAATGACCTCGATCCACTCGGACACTAACTTCCCATCTCAACCCCACCTTTTGAATTTTCCCCCCTTTTTGCCATTTTTGAAATGTGGTGTAATCTATTTGATTCTCGGCGACAAATGAAATGGCCACGGAGATCTTTAGTGAAGGTATACTTCATTTAAACTTATTAAATTCACTAGTTTCGTGATCCGCTTGACCAATTAATATCTTTCAATTAATTAACGTTTTTAGTTTAGATAAAAAAGTTAGTGAAGTGAAGGAATCGAACGGGGGAAGTTAGTATCCGAGTGGATCGAAGTCACGATAGCTCAGGTGGTAGAGTAACAGCGTATCAAGCCAAAAGTATCAAGCCGAATTATTTATAATTCAATTCACTAATTCTGTGGTCCGCTTGACCAATTAATGTATTACAATTAATTAAGGTTTTTAGTTGAGATAAAAAAGTCAATGGCACGAGCGGGATTCGAACCCACGGTCTTCGGCTAGATACGCCGCTGCTCTACCACTTGAGCTTTCGTGACCTCGAAACACTCTGACACTAACTTCTCATCTCAACCCCACCTTTTGAATTTTCCCTCCTTTTTGCCATTTTTCAATCTTTCATTTTTTATCTCAACTAAAAACCTTAATTAATTGTAATATATTAATTGGTCAAGCGGATCACGAAATTAGTGAAGTTGTTCTTTAAATTGATTTATAGTTTAGTACTCGAAAACGACGAGAAAGACATCTTGCGGTTTCTACGGCTCACAACTGAAATAGCAAATACAGAAATTTCCAAAATACAGTTTTGCAAGGTAGGCGAGTTTTTCAGAACTGTATCGTAGAGCGCCGTGTAACGACCATATTTCTTTTAAATTTTTATACCATAAAGCAATTAGTTTCACACGTACAAGTGACCATAAGCGGATTAGCAAGGTGTAGACTTAAAACACAACCTTACACCTATTGGAGCAAAAAAAAAACTAATTATTTCATAGAGAAAGTCAAATTTGATTATTATAATTCTATTGTAATTTTCTCCATCTGAACTTCTCGATAATTTTTAGATTTTCACTGTTACATTACGTCGTTGTTCTGTTTTGCTTCCGGTAAACTTTCAATTCTTTTTATTTTTCATGTAATTTCGGTATGGAAGTTATTCCGGAGTTTATTAAAGTAGCCGAAGTTCATAGCGGCGCGATGGGTCGATCCCTAGGCGATGTTTCTGACTTTAATGAATCAAGTCGTCCGAAACGTACGTGATTAAACAAGCTGCCCTGTCAAGCTTTCCGCCTTATTAAAAAATAAAGTATTAACTAGCAATTCCACTGTAAGATGTTGGCAGTAATAAACTTTTCAAAAGTGGTCATGGTAACAAAATGTATGTAGAAATAATAAAATGAATGTGATAACGAATGAAGAAAATATCGTGTTTTCATCACGAATTCACAGTATTCCTATACAAGGACAAATATTAAAATAGTTTTATTTTATTTTTTGGTAATGTGATAAACTGTGATTTATTTTTAACAACTTCCCTCGGAGGTAAGACTGTTGTGACATTTACCGTGAAAATAAAAAGATAAAAGGATCTCTTTTCATGGTGGACTGTCGTGAAGACGGAAATGGCTGGTGTCTTAGGAAATGGTTTTTTTTCTCGAATCGTCTATTATTTCCGGACCAACGCTGAGAAAAGAGACATTTCTAGGGTCCAGTAAACGAAATTACACTGCGATCTTATTTGAAACGAATATCTGCCCTTCTATATAAACCGTTAGACTGGTGGAAAATTACTTATGATGTTGCTTCGATACGGAAACATTTATTGCTTTACACATTGATCACTTAATGAGGGATAAAGCTGAGTTTAATTATTTTTTCACTAAGAATGTGATAAAAATCATGCCTGAAAGTTGAAAGACAACAGACATCGTAAAGAATTGTTTAATAACAAACCACATATTTTATTTCAATTGATGTTAGAATGTAAATCAAGGGCTAGGTTTTTATAACCTTTCATGTTTTTGTTGACCCTTGGAGGGTTAACAACGATGATTTATGAGCTAGTAAACAGTGTAACGCGTATTCCATTAATCGTTAAAGTTTCATTCTATTTTATCCTAAATATAAATCACATTTGGGATAGATTATTAATACATAAGATTGAGAGAGTTTTAAAAACAATACATATAAAGGTGCCAGGCCTCGGCGCCATATAGACAGTGTTGGGCAAAAATTAGTCATGTCTAATCATTAATGATTGATCACTCAGACCGTTAGTCATGATTGGTAGTAAGTGACTAATTTAGTCATTAATCACCATATGTGATTGATGGCTAAATTAGTCATGTCTAATGATTAATGATTGACAACTCAGACCGTTAGTCATGATTGGTAGTAAATGACTAATTTAGTCATTATTACACCATATGTGATAGATGGCTAAATTAGTCATGACTAGTAATTAAATACGAGGCATGACTAATTTAGCCACAATATAGTTAGTCATGACTAAATTTCTATAAATCATGTTCAAATGGGTGCTCAAAAAATGAAAATTGCACAACTTTATCACGTTAAAAAAAAATCTAACAGAAATTTATTTCATCAAAACGAAAACACTTCAACACCCTATTTAACAAAAATCAATTTTTCAATTATAAGCAGTGTTGGGCAAAAATTAGTCATGTCTAATGATTAATGATTGATCATTCAGACCGTTAGTCATGATTGATAGTAAGTGACAAATTTAGTCATTAGTCACCATATGTGATTGATGGCTAAATTAGTCATGATTAGTAATTAAATACGAGGCATGACTAATTTAGTCACAATATAGATAGTCATGACTAAATTTCTATAAATCATGTTCAAATGGGTACTCAAAAAATGAAAAATACTCAACTTTATCACGTAAAAAAAATTTTAACCGAAATTTATTTCATCGAAACGAAAACCTTTCAACACCTTATTTAACAAAAATCAATCTTCCAATTATAAGCAGTGTTGGGCAAAAATTAGTCATGTCTAATGATTAATTATTGATCACTCAGACCGTTAGTCATGATTGGTAGTAAGTGACTAATTTAGTCATTAGTCACCATATGTGATTGATGGCTGAATTAGTCATGACTAGTAATTTAATACGAGGCATAACTAATTTAGTCACAATATAGATAGTCATGACTGAATTTCGATAAATCATGTTCAAATGGGTGCTCAAAAAATGAAAAATACACAACTCCATCACTTTAAAAAAAATTTCTATCAGAAATTTATTTCATCAAAAGGAAAATCTTTCAACACCTTATTTAACAAAAATCAATCATCCAATTATAAGTAAAACTAGTAATGGAGGGAAAACTCAAAAGGTGGGGTTGAGATAGGAAGTTGGTGTCCGAGTGGATCGAGGTCACGATAGCTCATGTGGTAGAGTAGCGGCGTATCTAGCCGAAGATCGTGGGGTCGAATCCCGCTCGTGACACGGGCTTTTTTATCTCAACTAAAAACCTTAATTAATTGTATTATAATTAAAACTACGTCGTCATGAAAAGCCAAAAAATAATGATAATAATAATAAAAAAAAATCCTAGAACAAGCTACGCTTTGAAAATTAAATATGTTTACATAACCGATCAATGGAAAAAATATTTCTTTGAATTAAAATTTATTCCACTTGAAAGGAGAGATTTCTACATTATTTGGAAAATACACCATCTAGGGGTCTTGATTGTAATAAAATATACAAAAAGAATAATTATGTAACTTTGATTTTTGTTTATGATAACACTTTTTGAAGGTTGGCCTTGAGCACGACTCTTATCTCAAAATTTTTATCAGGAGTCGGATGGATTTTGGTAAGTTGGTCATTGTAGCCAGAGTTGGGCAAAATCTAGTTATACCTCATGATTGAATTAATCATGACTAAATCATATAATGATTAATTTACTCATGACTAATTCAATCATGTTTAAACTTCAATGAAAATTCTTAATCATGATTGGATTAGTTCGATTTATACTAACTCTGCATATAGATTCACTATTTTTCGTGGTCCGCTTGACCAATTAATATCATTCAATTAATTAAAGTTTTAAGCCGAGATAAAAAAAAGTCAGTGTCACGAGCGGGATTCGAACCCACGACCTTCGGGTTGATCGCCTCTTATATCTTATATTTTATCTTATATTTTTTTGTGTACAGGTTGTATCAACTGCTATAATCTACCTATTTAATTCGTAGCTAGGAAATGTCACTAAGTTAGTTATTTTATACAAGAATACCATATTTTTATTGTCTAATTCGATTCTTGCGTTCATTTTATTCTACTTTGACTGAAAAGAAAATTTTCATAGGATCGACCACTTCTCAGTTATGCCCGTTGGAAAACGCCTGAACTGGGTATACTTTTTATAACAACGAGATGGCCCTCCCCGTTTATTTCAAAAATAGTTAGCATTAGCAAAAAATGATTTTGTACAAAACCCAAGTTAATTTTGGTTATGAATCTACATAACGTGGATGTATTCATTGAAGACCCCAATTTGTAAGTTATGCAATTAAGACTAAGAACGTCCCTATCAACTTCGAATGCAAGCACTAATCAAACCTGGGGTATAAAGGAAACCTAGAGAAGGGAATTGTAGCAGCGACAGTCATAAATGAACCTATCACTTTTTAGGAAAATTACCGAGTCTACTGAATTAAGAAAATAGGAAAGTAATATATGACAGAAGGCTGCACGGCTTAGGGAACAAATACCCCGACTTCTTAGTATCCATATTCATCATGACTTCTACACGTTAGCCTTTCAATTATTACAGTAGTACACTGTATTAAAATTATACAAAAACTACTATTGACCTACGCAAAATCACAATTCTTTGCATTCTCAAGTTTTCTAAAGCAAACTTTAGAATTGATGGTGCCTTTCTTGCTAACTAAACGCCAGTCTCTTCTCCTTACTAAATTTAAAACTTTATCTTTCTCCCTTAGTGTTCTCTTCTACTTTCACTTTTTCCTTTTGGAAAATTCCCTAGGAGCCTTCATCAAATAAGCTTTCATCCTGTTTCCTTTTCATCACTTCTGGAGTTCTGAAGCAACTTCTCTTTTCTTTTTTGCTATTTCAATTGTTAGTGTTCTAAATGCTTAAATAATCTCCCTTAAGGAAGGTAAAGGTATTCAGGTGACTCTCCTATTTACTTTTCATTCCTTCCTGATTTATAAGCTGCAAAGAATTCCGGAGAACATAAATTCAATTCAAACCACTAAAAATTGGCAAACTTCGACGTTGTAAAGTACCAAACCGTTGTGTTTTGATTCAGTTCCCTCATCCATTCCTTACCTCCTATCCTTCGGTTTACAGTTAACAATAACCCTATTTCCTTTTGTTCCACCGTCAAGTGACTTTGAATGGCTCTTAATCAGACTTTGCCCTTGAATCCTCACATCTCTTAGATTTCCACCCTAAATCAGTTGGAACGTTCAGGCCACTTTCTCCCCTTAAACACATGCAAACTTAGAGTTTTCATTCCCCTTATTGTTCTATACTATGATTATGAAATATATTGTACCTTCGTAGGATTCAATGGGGATATTTAACATAAACTTAAGCCTCTAATGTATTGTACGCTTTAATATCCCTCCTGGGACGTCAGATTTGTTCACACACTTGAAGTAGTTATACAGTTACTACCTTTGCTTCTTCTTCTCATTCCTTTCTTGATAAGATCTTCTACCTTAAGGTTTTTTTTCACTACCGTCAAACTCTTTCCCGCCCTTTCACCTAATATCAATCTAAAGTCAGATCTTCTAATTTCCTTTACGATCTTTCTTCCTTATCTGAAACTCCAATGATCATACCTGTTGTTACCGAATTAATTAGTTAATTAGTTAGCTCCACGAGGGCTACGGGTACACATAAAGAGAAGACCTCTGCCGACGTCTCTTTCCTTCCATTCATTCCTCCTCCGGTCTCCTGATTCATCCCGGACGACCCGCTCCTGGTTGACACAAATCCGCTTTTGGGTCGCATCCTAATCCTTCTATCCAGGATTGCCTCAGGTTCATAGGAGAAGGAAAATCCGTCCAAACGCCTCTTCTCGGGCCTAAAAAAGGACTCTGAGGACATTTAACGTCCGCACCTAGCCTGTTCGGCCTTATCGGACGTTTTTATTCTCAAGATGAGAGCTGACGCATCTCCGTATACGACAGGAATGTGTTACTGCCGCAGCATTGGTGTAGAGCAGCGCAGCCCCGAAGGGCCTAGACAACCTCGCTCCCCGCTTGTCCATTACGAGTGGTTCCGCATTAAGAATCGGGCCGTATGCCGCGCGCAGGTTTTATGCTACCTAAGCTGAAATACATCAGCCCGGTCTCCCGCGCACTCCCTAGATAGAGAAGGCGAATCTATCTCCCAGATATTGGGGCTACCCCAGCGTAGAAAGTACCGGATCCGCTCAGGTCGCGGTTCCGTTTAAAGTGGAATTCGTACCGCCTACCGTAAAGCCTCCTATCGAGATCAGCCTACACCTACGTGCAAAGCTTACTCGAGTAGGAGCAACCGATTCACTACCCGTTCCCATCCGCCACTACTCACGCATTCGAGGGACTTTCCAGCACAACCATCGCGTCCTCAACGCCTACGTGCTGCCGTCCGATCCGCCGTATCCCGTGAGGCCGGGTGTATAATGGTGGTCATACGCAAGCTTCGTGCGAAGGTCACAGGTAGAATGTGTTCTTCTCTAAGTTCCCGCCAGGGGCGTCACCACAAGCCACCACGAATCCATTCCTTGTGTAATATGGGCCGAATTTTGGAACATTTCTCTTACCCCGTGGTACAGATGGTTATTCACCATCCCCCGTCTATGTAGACAGGATCTGGTAACTGACCCTCGTGTGCCTCTGATAAGGCATCCGCCGCCCCATGCTGACCTGAGGCCGACACGAGTACACTTGTGCTTTAGAGAGGTTGCCAAGCCCTCTAGGCTACACCATTTTTTGCGCCCGGACACCCCTCTTGTAACCAATGGTCGGTCGGGGTTCACAGAATAGAATGAAGGAACCTGCATTGAGAAAGGACCGTGGATGACGACTCGAGGTGGGCCGTTTCGGCGTCTCGAGCATCAACCACACTATACCACGCGTCGTCGCCGTAGTTCCACATTGAGTGTGCTATAGCTCCCAGGGCTATCCTCGGGCATGTCCACCACGACTTATCTGCTGTATGCCTTCTTCTTCTCTACCAACGTCCGCTTCTTCTTCTCTCCGCCAGTGCTTCACACACAACCGCTGTTTTTGAACGTTATCATTTTCTTGTACAAAACCAACCCTTGTTTATATATATCCAACATTTGTCCTGACTTGGCTGCGTCCTGGACATTTTTCAAAGAGGATATAAAGTCTTGGAATAATTTATTACTCAGTTTCTTTGGTTAATTAACGATTAACGATTAAATTCTATACAGAGTAAACTGCAGAGTTAATTTTTTGTTAACTATTGTACTTTGCCATTATCAAAAGTTATAAAACACTCAATATTTTAAAACAAATAGTATGCATTATATACAGATCAATATTTGGCTGGAGAAAAGCAAAATTTTGTGGACTTACGGTTTTCCGACATCGAAGATAATTACCAGTCAATATTTAACATCGAAACAGAAAAATAGTAGTAACACCACATTATGACCCAACAGGTTTATATCCCTGACGTTGGGCTGTTTAATTATGATTTATATGATCATAAGTTTTTTTGATAGATTGCATTTTGAATTAAGATGCGAGAAGACTTTTGTTTAGCTAAAGACAAAATAAATTAGGAAAGCCTTCAATTCCATAAATCCGATTTATAAAATCTTTTATTTTAAAGTTTTAAATATAATGGTTTAAAGGTTTTTAATTAATATTTATACTCATGCTTGTGATTAACCTTTAAAGGGAAAACAAACACAAAAGACGCAATTTGAAACCTTGTCAATCACGACCACGAAAGCGGTGAAAGTTTACCGTAGATGCTTGAACAATTTTAACAACCTAAAGGTAATTTCTGCACCCTAATAACACCTGTACAGACATTCAGAATAAATTCTAACCAACATTCTTCAAAGACTTTGAGAACTCTCCTGTTTAAATATTTTCAACTTGTGAAAATGGATGACGACAGATTGCGAAATTTCACAACCAAGTTCATCAAAACGTGGGAGTTGACAGCAATATCTCAAGATTGAATATGTTGAAAACTTAGAGGGTTGAATATACTTATTTTATGTATTAAAGTGTAAACAAATCAGAGTTCATTTATAGAATATTGAATGTAATAAACTTTTGTTGGTAATGAGTTTGTACTTATTAGAATTTGTGTTCAATTGGCTAGCAGTAACAATTTTAAAGAATTATTTAGACATTTGTTTGAGACGATAAGTATGCAGCAAAGTTACCTTACGTTTTAACGTTTAATGTCAGTTTCTGTTCTAAAAATTTAAAAAAAAATTAAACCTGCGAGCAAATCAATGGCCTATTTTTCCTTCAACCGATTGAAAATTTGTAATAATTATTCATAAGTTTTTTCTCCTTAACTTTATCACACGCCATCCAGCGATCGAGGCTTTGTTTTCAAAACGCTGTGACACATTTTCAGGCTAAAATTACAGTCCGGTCAGGAAATCTAGTAAATTACACACAAGACTTGGATTTTTAAAAATAATTATATATTTCTATAAAAATAAATCAACGTTTTTGTCTTTTCCTTAAACTAATGTTGACTTAGTCACTGTTTATACGTCGAGGTCAATGCTGTCTTATAGAAAATAAGATTTTTTAATATGCTTTTGTCAAAAATCGCTACTTTTATTTAAAAAAATAACTTTTTTCGGGCTTCATTTTTGTACAGGATTGTGTTCTGGCTTCGCTGGGTTTATCTTCGATAAACTCATCATTTAAACTTAGCTAGCATTTAATTTAACAGACCTTTGGAGGAAATTATGACAAACAGTACTCAGTCAGACAAATACAAGGCAATATTGTCGGTACCAACCTTTGTACCATTTATATTGCTGAATTTATTCATCACAATCCATTAGCACCTTTGAGGATGATACTGCAGTTTTGTTTTCCAACCTGAATCATATCCAAACAACTTCTTGCATGCAAGAACGTCTTGAGGGTATCAAGAACTGTTGCAAAAAGTGTTCAATTATATATTTTTTTTTTTTGCTGGGGCTTTCGACATCTAGGTCATTTTAGCACCCACTAAGTCTATATTCTATACACGTTCATACAAATAAATACATTTATACACTTAAATACATCCATACAGTACACTCATTCCGTTTGGTCGGTGGAGTACTTGATATTCCTCCACCGACCTACACTTAAACTAAACTAGATTGGGGTCGATGGGGTACTTTTATAAATATTCCGCCATCGACCCCGAACACACACTCACTCGCTTTCATCGTTCGAGGGGCGATGATGACGTTATATTCACCCTCACCCCTCGCCATTCACGCTAATAAATACATGCACACAGACAAAACATATAGACACATAACACATAAGACATACTATATACAATAAAAAAAAAACAATTTCCCCTATAAAGCGGAACAGGGGACTCTTCTTAAATCCGGCGGCATGCCTACACGCTCTCTGTATGGAGCCAAGGCATGACACGCCTCTATTATGTGGGACACATCGAGCAACCTTTCTCTGCATAAAGGGCACCTGCGCGGGCTTTGGTAATTATAATTAAGGGAGGAATAAAAAGAAAATATATTTCAAATTTATGTTATTTCACCTATTACCTATTGACTTCTAGTTGCCACTGGCAGTTCTTGATTTTGCTGCCGGCAGACACGAGAATCACCCACTGCCGGTGTTGGCAGTCAGGGGGCGGACCTCAGTCTTATCCGTCCAGCCACCGAGGTGGCAACAGCTAGGTCAATTCAGCACCCTATGCTTTTTATGCTTGCAGTTCGAAATACATTCGTGCTCACTTTTATTCTTAAATACATTCACCAGGTTTCGGAGTACTCGATATTTCTCCATCACCTTTTACACATACTATACAGCTAGCCAAATTAAGGGTCGATGGGGCACGCATACTCCTCCTCACATCTCATATTCACGATATTAAATACATTCACTCTCATGTTATATCACATTGGTCATTTGAAGCTTATTATAGCCATGGTTGATAACAACAAACATTAACATCTAACCAAACTGTCATTTTTGGTCATTGTTATTTTGCTGTGTAGTTTTTATTAAAGTATTTATATTTTTGCCTAGGGATTTTTGAGGTTTGCTAACATTTCTTTATCATGGGAATTGTGCGATGTTGTCATCTCTTGTACAATATCTTAACTTTTCACACTGGTGATGTCTTAATTAACAAATTTAAATAATTATTATTAATTAATGTTTAATATTAATATATTATTGTTTTTATGTACCTAATCTGAGGGATTAAGTGTTCGATGGAAATCCAGCTTTCATTTGCGCTCACAATACATTCATACAAAATATAACTTTTCACACAGTATAGAAAGTAAAAAGAATTGAGACACCGGGTTATTTTATATTACGCGGGGCGCCTGGGTCCCGCTCCAATCACCCTAATAAATACATTAATTTCAAGTAAGTAAGGTTTTTAGTTGAGATGAAAAAAAGTTAATGGCACGAGAGGGATTCGAACCCACGACCTTCGGCTAGATACGCCGCTGCTCTACCACCTGAGCTATCGTGACCTCGATCCACTCGGACATCAACTTCCCATCTCAACCCCACCTCCTTTTGCCATTTTTCAAATGTCGTGTAATCGGTTCGGATTCGTAGAGCAGCGGCATAACTAGCCGAAGGTCGTGGGTTCGAATCCCTCTCGTGCCATTAACTTTTTTTCATCTCATCTAAAAACCTTAATTAATTGTCTTGTATTAATTGGTCAAGCGGTCCACGAAAATAGTGAGTTATTCATTTAGATATTGAGTTTTCTATTACAAAGAATGAAAGTAACACAATGTATAAAATAAAACCTTTTTTGTACAAAATGGCACACAAGAAAAAAAACATGCTAGGATTCTACATTGGGGGAACTGTTAAAAATGAAGCTACTTCCTACTACTATCATCTTCAGCATGTGGAAAAAAGAGAATTTATACAATTCAAATATTTTTGTTTAAATATATTCAATCAAGTATTTCTACCCACTCAAAGTGTTTGTTTTCTGCGTAAATGTGCCATTCTTGCGTGTCATACGATGGATTTTGAAGGGGTGGGGAAGGAAGTCGGTATAGAAAGACATGTCTTTCACTTACGGAAAATGGCACAATTACGCAGAAAACAAACACTTTGAGTGAGTAGAAATACTTTGATTGAATATATAAAAAATATATTTTTTTGCATTGTATAAATTCACTTTTTTCCACATCCTACTACTAAATTGGTGGTGATTAATGACCGTTAGTCGATGATTATTCGAAAATCGTGAGATGCGGTCTGGTGGGATGTAGGTTTCAGAAAAACATTTTCTTTATCGTGCCAACGTTTCGATTTTTATTGAGATCATCTTCAGGGTCTAGGATTTACAAACATTGTTTAAATTTTACAAATACATGTAGGATGTGCAAAAACTGAATTTATAATTGCAAAAAATGTATATATATATTTTTTATACATTCAATCAAATAAGAGTAGAAATAGTTTGATTGAATATATTAAAAAAAATTTGCATTGTATAAACTCACTATTTCCACATCCTGCGTGTATTTGTTAAATTTAAACAATATTTGTAAATTCCACGCCCTGATGATGATCTCAATAAAGATCGAAACGTTGGCACAATAAAGAAAATGTTTTCCTGAAACCTTCTGTAGTGGCCACTTGTAGCTATCACACGTTACCGCTAGATGCCACTACGACTTATGGGATGTTCTTGCCCTCCACTCTGCAGCCAATCAGAGTAGAGCTCTTCCCTATATAAGCAGGGGCACTGCATCGCTGGAAGGAGACTCGTCAATCCGATGAGATCTCACCAACCACTAATGTAACCGACATCGGTCAACGACAGCATACTCGTCAGCCCGACGAGGTCTCATAAATCACTAATAATCGACTACACTAGACTCTTCAACCCGACGAGCCGTCACTGTAGGAACACTGTCGATGACCGCAAGTACTCGCAGCATTAGCCTGATCTCGCCTTCTAAACAGCCAACTTGGCCGTAAACGCCAACTGCCCCTCGCTAATTGCTGTACTCCAGTACATTCGGCCTCCGTGGAGTCAACCGACTCACGGCCCCCTCAGCCAACGGTTTACTCATGGTCACAGACCACCACCGACGGCGCCACGCACACGGTCTCGGACTCGATTCATCGTCACGCCTTCTCTACACAACACCGGCCCTTTTCAGGGCCACAAAACTCCCAGTCACTAAACCTACATCACACCAGACAGCATCTCACGATTTCTGAATAATTAAGAAATTATTTACATACCCTCCCATTAAGAAAATTAAATAATTATTCAATTAAAAATAAAGTTATACTCAAGTCTGACGATAGATTGAAAAAGCTAGGGTTTTAAATTAATAATAATAAATTATGCATAAATTATTTATACAAACATAAAAAACCTGGTTGTTGTTATTGTATGTATTTGGATCATATGATGTATATAACAGATCTGCTTTTTCTAGTGTGTAAATCTCAGGTCGAAGTGTATAGAATTATCGTCACTTATTGATTTTACAACGTGTTTATAGTTATCATTAGTTTGATCTTATGTGTTCCCACTATTGTTCATAACAGAAAATATAAAAAAAAGGAATAGTTCACGGTTCAGAAAAATGCCGTTCCATGTGAGACAGTAGAGACAAGAAGAAAAACGAATTTCAAGGTAAAAAAAGACAAGCTTGAGGGCACAGTACGCCCGAATGTATGCAAATATGACAGACCATTCAGTTCAACGTAGAACGACGTTTAAGATCAATCCAGATAGGAGCAGAGCCATTTTAATACGTGTTAAGCATTGATCAGATGTTTTTGTTTTATCAAAGAACAAAACTATTGTGATTGCAAAAATTTTAATTTTTAAATGATCGAGTCTAATCATGTTGTGACGACATATTTTATCAGCAATATTAACGTTCGTGATAATAGTGATCAGAGGATATTCGTCTGTCGTGTTTTCCAGATCGTTGCGGTCCAATTCCTTTTCATAACATCGACGACCATTTCGTTGAATGCGAACGAAATTTGCAGAGAGTGGTTGTACGACAGTACGTGGTTCTATTGGAGCCTGTTTGGTTTCTCCGCGGTATTTTACCTGATGCTCGCTTGTATTAAGTTGATAAGGAACAGCTATCCGTGTAACATGGTGACATTGTCTTTGCTGACTTTGTGCACTGCCATGTTCGTGTCGGCGCTCACGGCGAGCTACGAAGCACCCGTCATATACGTTGGATTCATGTCTACCGGTCTGACCGCCGCAGGGGTCTGTTTCCTGGTTAAATTTTTTCCGCTGGACGTCACCGGAGCAAACCTGTTACTCACGACAAGCTTTCTCTCTATTGTGATCTTCGTTGTGACGACCGTCGTCGTCTTGAAGTTCGTCCAGATCGAGATGAACCATCTTATCATCTGCGCAGTCGTCGTCGTCACAGTCTCTTACCTCATGATCTACTTTATCCAGTTGCTCGTCAATGGGAGGGCCGGTGAAATAAACAGCAGGGATTACGTGTTGGGGACGATCCTGCTGTACCTTTCCTTTTCCTGCGTCTTCCTGTACTGCGCATCCTTGGTTAAGGATTGTTTCAACGTATGAAAGAAATGGATAATTCGGCAGATATACAGTTCCCCTCCCTCATACCAAATTGCGTGTCGTTTCGGCCCAATCAAAGGAATTTTTAAAATATCACATGGAATATTCATATGTAAATAGCAGATATTATACTTTGAAACTTTTTCACCACACGTATACAATTCTAATGAAATAAAACTTATAGTACTACAGACTATATTTTATCTACATTATAAAAATGATATGCTAATACATGATTATTATGCAATGAAATTGTTATAATGTAAAATGTAATCATTCGACAAATTGATCGTTGGTTGAGATGATCACGCATTATCGACGTCAAAAAATTATTCTTAATTCAAAATTTTAACCAGAAATTCTATCGACATTACATTATAGTCTTAAATTCACCAATTTCTTTATTCGTAAAAACATTATTTTTAATAAGATGATAAAATAATGATGGTTTACATGTGATTAACAGAAAAAATGATAATGGAGGTTCAGCGAGTCGGTGAACACATGTTGACACATACTTCCGTCCTTCTACGAAAGACTTCCTCACTGAAGATCGCGCAAAGCCAAAATGCGTTTGAGTAGCATCAAAAAACCGGCACGCGTAGATGGTGTACGATTATGTAGGTCCAGCATGAATACAAATATTTACACTCGAGAAGAGTGTTATATTTATGAGGCTAGGATAGGATCGTAGAATACTTAAGAAAGGGCATTTGTAAGTGTGAATGATAGGATACCCTAAAGATAGCTAGAATCTGAGTAGAAATTGTGATGTCACGAATAAAAAAATATTCCCTATATCGTACTCTACAGTGAGTGAGAAGACTGTCCTACACCCCATAGGAATTTTTAAAAAAATCTGGTGAGAGAGTGTGATGTCTGGAGTGAATTAAATTTAATCATCGTTCAATTGTGACCATTAAATACAAATTTGGATCAATATAGTAATTTATTAGCGTGAATAAGGGACTCTCCTTCGCCCTGAGAAATATCGTAGTATTCTGCGGTGAACATGTGATATCTGAAACGACAAAAAAATTATTAGCGCGAATGCGTGGATTGTCCCATATGAGTCTATTTCTTCTCTCTTTCTTTCCTCTTTTTCCTTTCCCCTTCTCTTTCTTTATTTAAATTTACTTCCCGCACTTTTTCTTCCCCTGTTTATTTGTCTATATTTTTTTAATATTCCCTTTGTTTTCTTTTGACAACAAACTGAGGACGACTGGCGCCCAACGTTTATTCCTTACATTTTTTTTTCTTATCCATTAACCCACCCCCTTCACCATTGACCGGCTGGCCACCTAGGTACACACCTAGGTGGGGCTTTGACCGTAACACCGTAGCACTCTAGATGAGCGTGTGGTTTCAAGAGTGAAATTGGGCGGCCGCGGTAGCCGAGTGGTTAAGGCGTCAGACTCTCGGCTAGTAGATCTCGCGGTCGTGGGTTCGATCCCCACCGTCGTCTCTGGACTTTTTCTGCGGTGGCCGCGATTGAAAGAAATTGACACGGCACTCATCTATAGAAGGAGCGGGATCAGATCTCAGCGACCCTGAATTTGGTCCAAACCCCCTTCAAAAATGAGTTTCTTCGATGAAACAACACCGGGGGCTCAAATTCACACCTGTTGCGAGCCTTCAAAAAATGGAGTCAGGGATAAAGTACTGTAGCTGTAGCTAGTACTGTACTGTAGCTGTACAGCTACAGTCCTCAGGAGGGAACTCCAAAAAGTGAAATTAATTTATTAGCATGAAGGGGACTGTCCTACACCCTGAGGAATAAATAAACTGATGAGAGAGTGTGATGTCAGAAATGACTGTAATTTAATCACATGAATACTATAATAATTAAAATAAACAATACCGTCAATTATGACCACTAAATACATATTTGGATCAATACCGTAATTTCTATCTTGAATGAGGGGACTGTCCTACGCCCTGAGGAATATCGTATTCTGCGATGAAAGTGTGATGTCTGAAATGAAAGAAATTTTTTAGCGTGAACGATTGATTATCCCACATGTCTATACTCTAAGTGAGAGTGTGGTAGGAAGTGCGAATACCCTAATAGACTGCCCCCTATAGCGAGCACTGTAGAGTTAGAGTGTGGTGTCAGAAATAAAAGTAATTTATTAGAGTGAATGAGGGGACTATCCTGTACATTGAGGAATTTGGAGATGTCCTCTACCCTGAGAACGTGATGTCAGGAATGAATATGTGTTATGTTAATGGAAGGACTACTCATCTATCGAGCAATCTAGAGTGAGAGTGTAATGTCTGGAGTAAAAATAATTTATTAGCATGAATGAGGTGACTACTCCCCACCCCGAGGGACATCGGGTAATATGAAAGTGTGTGGTCAGGAAAAAAGTAATCTAAATGAGGAGACTATTCTCTATATATGTTAATTTTTTTTACTTTTAGTGTAAACAATTTGTAGAGGTTTTCACTCATTGAATAAACAGTAACAATGTAGGGACTAAAGTTAATCAGTATAAACTGGTTTTACAATGGTTCAATTCATGCCAACAGCCATCTAATAGAATTCATTAAGCAACCTTCGTTAGGGAGGCTGATTTTGTTTGTGTTTGTACAAGCTTTCTCACGATCTATAATCCGATTTGGACAGAAAAGATATTTTACAAACAGAACAAAAGAACTGTAATTTGCATTATTCGCATAGAATAGGCCAAACGTTTTAAAAATAAATATTCTGTTTTATTATTTTTTATTTGTGATTCTCAGCAGGACAGTAAAAAACCATCAACGAGCCTCGACAGTCAATCTTCAGTAAGGTTATTAGATCTCGCGATGTCCAGTCCAATGACGGATGGCCTTCGGATCTCCGCCTTGACCAACTGCGACGATTTGATGTGGATTTGATTTATAGCCGGTGCTGAAAGAAACCTTAGTAAGAAATTCAGATGTCCTAGAGGTAATTGATCACATCGCGGGAAAACAGGTCGAAGGGTCTGTTCCGATACTCGAAGTTTACCTCCGCCTCAACCTCCATCCGACGGATTTCCGGGCTATTCTTCAATAAACTTACCAATCTTTCGACGTCAAAAGTAGACGGTGAAGAATGCCGAGGGGGGGGAATAGAGGAAATCGATGGAATTAATATCCGAGAGGTGATTAACCTTAGATAGAGGGATCGGGTATAAAAACAAAGTCTGCCGTCTTTGTTCGAACAGAATATAACTAAGAGCACTGTCTTTATTACCTTGCAGAAGATATTTAAGAAAATATACTTAAGTGTTAATCCGTAAATATATTTTTTTAAACGAAGTTGAAGTTTTCTCTTTGTGTCAGGGAATGTGTGAATTGTATAACCCGAATTACCGTGGACGCTCTGTCAAGCATCGAGAGGGGGCTTTCAACTAACGAGATTTTGATACTGTTAATAATGATGATGATGGTGCTCACTCTGCTGTATCTCGACGATTTAGCTAATTCTCAGGTCTTAAACTCGAGATTATCTAGGCCCATTTTAGCCGGCTGTCACCCACTCGATTATTTTTTTCAACGTTATGCATACGCATAGTCTCGTCGTTTAACAGGCAGTCTTAGATTTATATAATTTATAACTCAAATAAAACCTAAGGATTTATAATAATAAGTTCTTTTCAATTAATTAAGGTTTTCGTTGAGATAAAATTAATTGATTGAAAAGAATTTATTTGGTCAAGCGGACCACGAAACCTAATAAAATATAATAAGTACTAAAATAGTGTGAAGATTGAGAAAAATACATCTTATAATACAAAACAAACCCTTAAAGCGTTTAAATATTGTTAATGTTCAACGTTAATGTTAACATTTTTTAATTAATTAATATTTATGAAAAGTATTGGTCGAGATAAAAAAAGTCAGTGTCACGAGGATTCGAACCCACGCTCTTCAGATAAATACGCCGCTGCTCTACCACTTGAGCTATCGTGACTTCGATCAGCTCGGGCACTTACTTCCCATCTGAACCTCACCTCTCCAATTTTTTCTCTTTTCTGTCATTTTTCATTTTTGAGATGGAAAATGAATATTGAATACTTAATTAAAACGTAAGGAACATTGAAAGAAATCAATAAAACTATATTAAAAAAATGAAAACTAAAATACCTAAAACATGCACATATTTGACTACTTTAGTACAATGATTAATTATTATTAATTCTGTTTCAGCCCGAGTTACAGAGATGAGAATTCATACTGGGTAGGAGCTACGGACGACAGGGTCGAAGGAGACTTCCAATGGTCCGACTCACTCCCTTTCACATATACAAGTACGTTGTTCTTCAAGTACCAGCTAATAGAAATATTCACAGTAATCATAAATTTGATGAGACAATAATTAAATACAGAATAGTTTTACGCTATTAAAACTTCATTACTTAGAAACCGTATTAATTATATTCACTATTTTTCGAGGTCCACTTGACCAATTAATATCATTCAATTAATTAAAGTTCTTATTTGATATAAAAAAAGTCAGTGTCACGAGCGGGATTCGAACCCACGACATTCGGCTTGAAACGCCGCTACTCTACCATTTGAGCTATCGTGACTTCGATGCGCTCGGGCACTAACTTCCCATCTCAACCGCACCTTTTGAATTTTCCCTCCTTTTTGCCTTTTTGACAAATTGGCAATAAATTAATTGAATGATATTAATTGGTCAAGCGGACCACGAAAAATCGTGAATTTAATGAATTAAAACGAAGTATACTTCACTAAAGCTCTCCGTGGCCATTTCATTTGTCGCCGAGAATCAAATAGTTTACACGATATTTTAAAAAGGTCGTTGGTTCGAATCCCGCTCGTGACACTGACTTTTTATGGCAACTAAAAACCTTAGGAGCTAAAGACGACAGGGTTGAAGGAGACTTCCAATGGTCCGACTCACTCCCTTTCACATATACAAATACGTTGTTCTTCAAGTACCAGCTAATAGAAATATGTACTGTAATCATAAATTTGATGAGACAATAATTAAATACAGCATAGTTGTACGCTATTCAAACTTCATTACTTACCGTATTAATTATATTCTCTATTTTTCGTGGTCCGCTTGACCAATTAATATCTTTCAATTAATTAAGGCTTTTAGTTGAGATAAAATAGTCAGTGTCACGACCGGGATTCGAAAAAAAAGGCAAAAAGGAGGGAAAATTCAAAAGGTGTGGTTGAGATGGGAAGTTAGTGTCCGAGTGGATCGAGGTCACGATAGCTCAATTGGTAGAGCAGCGGCGTATTAAGCCGAAGGTCGTGGGTTCGAATCCCGCTCGTGACACTGACTTTTTTATCTCAACTAAAAACTTTAATTAATAGTAATTATTCGTAATAGTGGATAATGTTAGTGTTGAGTTGTAGTTGTTGATTATTCTGTTGATTATGTGTTTATAGGTTTAGCAGCCAAAATTAACCTATTTTTTATTTCAATTAATTATACTTTGTCTAAGGTCTTGTTGAGTTGCAAAAAAGCCGTAGGTCGTGGGTACGAATCCCGCCCGTGACACTTTTTCCCCTCAACCAAGACCTTAGGAAAAAGTATAATTATTCAAAATAATTTATACGATTCAATTAATTAAGGTTTTTAGTTAAGATAAAAAGTCATTGTCACGAGCGGGATTCGAACCCACGACCTTTGGCTATATTCGCCGCTGCTCTACCACTTAAGCTATTGTGACTTCGATCCACTCGGACACTAACTTCCCATCTCAACCACACCTTTTTAATTTTCCCTCCTTTTTGCCTTTTTTTTCGAATCCCGCTCGTGACACTGACTTTTTTATCTTAACTAAAAACCTTAATTAATTGAATCGTATAAATTATTTTGAATAATTATACTTTTGAAGTTGAGGGGGAAAAAGTGTCACGGGCGGGATTCGTACCCACGACCTACGGCTTTTTTGCAACTCAACAAGACCTTAGACAAAGTATAATTAATTGAAATAAACAATAGGTTAATTTTGGCTGCTAAACCTATATGGATTAACACAATAATTAAAGAAGTAATTATTCTCCCCTTGTGGCCACTTTATAAGTCGTTGAGTTCCTGAATAAACGATATTTGAAAAATTCAAAAGATTGTAGGTTGAGATGGGGAATTTGTATCCAAGTGGATCAAGTCACGATAGTTTACGTACAAAAGCAGCGGCGTATTTAGCTGAAGATTATGGGTTCGAATCCTGGTCGTGATGCTAACTTTTATCACATCTTATAACATCACAAACAAAACCTTAGATAAAAAGTATATTTAATTTTTTTAACGAGTGTATTTCAATTACGAGGTTATATGAACCCTGGACCATTACCTTGCAGTAATGAACGCCGTGTCAACGCCTAAACCGTTCCGGCCACCGACGTCCCAGATAATTAGTTGCAATAATTAAAAAAAATTGTAAAAAAAACCCTTATTATATAAACTGACTTTGTGCCTTAAAAAACTGATTTGTACTAATTACTTAATGCATACCTTTGACCGTTGGATTTTACCAATCGGGCTTTGTCTGATCCTGGTCAAGGTTAAAGTTAGATCGATACCATCATCAAAAGGAGCTTGGCCTTTCCCAACATATTCAAATAAGTTTCTTTATTAATTGAAAAGCCTTGTTTGCATTCATTAAATAAAAAATAAAAATCTATTTGCAGCTGAGTTTTCCGGAGTCAAAGGATAATATTCGGAATTATGCTTAATGGAGAAACCTTTCTGCCTTTAAAAATCTTTTTAAACTCATGGAATGTTTAAAAAAATATTACAAGAACTTGTTTGATCTTTTCATAGGCCAAATCTAATAAACATAATTAAATTTATTACTTAAAAGAAAAACAGCAAGAAAAAGAATATTTAAATATTGTTAAGTCTAACCTTAACTATGTACTGTACTGAAAAAAAAGGAGGGAAAATTCAAAAGGTGCGGTTGAGATGGGAAGTTGGTGTCCGAGTGGATCGAGGTCACGATAGCTCAAGTGGTAGAGCAGCGGCGTATCANCTCTCTCTCTCCCTCTCTCAATCTCAATCTCTCAATGCCTTCTCTATATGCTAAATTAAAGATCTTTTAAGAAAGTAGACCATCAGACTGATGTCCGATAATTCGAAAAATAAATTTAATTATTACTCCCGTCAATTCGTCCATATATAAATAGGTTGTGAACAAATGAGTAGGTACATAGAGATGGGCTGTATGAAGAATCCTTTAATCGGCACATTTATCAGCACTGGGGTAATCAATAGGAGCAATAAGCAGTAATCAATCAATTTTACACAAAATATACTCTTATAAACAAAATAAACCATTTAAAGACAACCGAAGTTTGCCCCCCAACTGCCACCACCAGGGGTGGGTGATTTTCAAGGACTGACGGCTATTTATTGAAAATTGCAAAAGCTGGGATTGCCGATGGACTGCGAGAATCGATAGGCTCAACTCTGAACCTGTTTGTATGTATGTATGGATTTGTGTGGATTTGAACCTAACGAATCCAAATCCAAATTCACATACAGACAATTATTTCTCTTACTAATGTTTTTTAGTTATGTTTTTATTTTTATTATTTATAATCTCACCATGTAGTCAATGTGCATTCTATAAATAATATTGAAATTATTGTAAACGTATTTTTCTAAACAAGAGATTACTTAAAATTGCGCAGATCTTTAACAAATTAATTTCAATAAAATAGACTTGGATAACATCTAAAAATGATGAATGATGAAGTGGGTGTGGTGTTCAATTCTTTTTTTTAAAAAAGTTCCTACTCACAGTACGTTGTTTTGCAACGATCAGGATTTCGAGCCCTTTAGCTCATCATCAGGTTGAAGGAATTCTAAGATCAGGTCTCTCGACATGAATTGCCAAAGTGAACCGCTGATACCTCCGCCAACGCGACGTTCCAATTAGCAGCTGGTTTTTTTAATGGCGCTCAATTTGAACGTGCGAAATGAATTATAACAAAAATAATGTATATATATACCATAATGGTTTGAGAAATTTGAAATTAAAAAATGTAAAATTGAACATGGTGATAAAAGCATTAATAATATAACAGATTTTGATCTCCCTCCCATTTTTAAATATGTACATAAATAATATGAAACATCCAAATAATTAAATTAATTATTTTAATTGTTATTATTTTTATAATAATTTAATAATATTAAGGTATCATTCTAATTGTTTATCTTTTATATTTAATCACTAATTTATAATTAATTTCTTACAGTATTTATTATTATAATATTGATTTGGTTTATAATTTCCGCTTTTCGCACGTTCAAATTGAGCGCCATTAAAAAACCAGCTGTTAATTAGAACGTCGCGTTGGCGGAGGTCATGTCGAGAGACGTGGTTTTAGAAGTCTCAACCTGATGATGAGCTAAAGTGCTCGAAATCCGGATCTTTGCAAACTAACTTACTGTGAGTAGGAACTATCTTTTTTAAAAAAAGTATTGGATAAACATCTTGTTATAATTACATTGTACTTACAGATTGACAGTACAATCATGCTGCGTATCAAAAGTAAAAACCTTTTAAAACGTAAAAGAAAGTATGTATATTAAATTCGAGATGAACCTAATAAAAGATCTTGGATGGAGTTCGTCTCTATCCTTAATTAACATTGTTACCGTCTGTTTTACGAACATCTCCACAAGGGTATAAGATGAGGCAAAAGAAGTCGGAATAATTTATTCTGAACGACTACAAAGAAAAAAACAAGACATTTATTTCAACTTTGTGAGTCGGCAAAACGCAAATGTTTAAATATTATAACATGATTATTCGGAGATCGTAAGATGCGGTCTGGTGTGACGTAGGTTTTAGAAAAAATATTTTCTTAATCGTGCCAACGTTTCGATCTTTATTGAAATCATCTTCAGGGCCTGGGATTTCCAAACGTTGTTTTAATTTAACAAATACATGTACGATGTGGAAAAAAAAATGAAATTGCACTATGTAAAAAATTATTTTTTATATTCAATCAAGGTATTTCTACTGACTCAAAGTTGTTTTCTGCGTAATTGTGCCATTCTTGTGTGTCGTGTTGAGAGTGCCAGTGAAATATTGCTGTTTTTATGTTTATATACGTTGGATTTTGAAGGGGTGGGGAAGGTAGTCTGTATAGAAAGATATTTTTATATGAGAAGTCAGCTTCTTTGAAGTGAAAGGAGCCGGCAATGGGAAAAACGTTGGTAATGGTTCGGCCAGATTATCCTTTCAGGATTATATAATATAAAGAGCATAAAGAATATAAAGATATACAAACTGATCCTCCATAATAATCACTACCCTAAACACATAATCAACAGAATAATCAACAACTACAATTCAACACTAACATTATCCACTATTACGAATAATTACTATTAATTAAAGTTTTTAGTTGAGATAAAAAAGTCAGTGTCACGAGCGGGATTCGAACCCACGACCTTCGGCTTAATACGCCGGTATTCTACCACTTGAGCCATCGTGACTTCGATCCAATCAGTCACTAACTTCTCATCTCAACCACACCTTTTGAATTTTCCCTCCTTTTTGCCATTTTTCAAATGTCGTATAATCGGATTGGATTCTGGACGACAAATGAAATGGCCACGGAGAGCTTTGGTATAGTACACATCATTTTAAATCGTTAAATTCTTTAATTTCGTAGCCGCTTGACCAATTAGTATATTATAATTAATAAATCATAAAATAAATGTACTAATTGGTCAAGCGGACCACGAAATTAGTGAATTTAATGATTTAAAATGAAATGGCCACGGAGAGCTTTAGTGAAGTTATACTTCATTTAAACTTATTAAATTCACTAGTTTCGTGGTCCGCTTGGGCAATAAATTACGGTTTTTTGTTGAGATATGGGAGTTGGGATCGAGGTCACGATAGCTCAAGTGGTAGAGCAGCGGCGTATCTAGCAGAAAATCGTGGGTTCGAATCCCGCTCGTGCCATTCCCTATTTATCTCAACTAAAAACCTTAATTAATTGTAATATACTAATTGGTCAAGCGGACCACGAAATTAGTGAATTACTAATGATACTACATCAAATATATCAAATACAGATAAACCAGATATATCTGGACATCTAGTATTGTGACGTCGATCATTCGACGGCACGACAAATAAGGGTCCAACACTTCTAAAACTTGGGATAGTAAAGGGTAGAGGAAAAGTAAAATAAAACAAATAAAACACGCTGAAATCGACTGAAAACAAAATATATTTACAAGACAAATATATACTAGCTAAACCAAAATTGTAACATAGGGTAAGTGAGACGTTTAACTCTTCTTCCCAATTCCAACCTGCAACCACACAACGGTACAGCACAATCGCTCACCCTGGTGGTAACTAAATTATGGCAGAATTTATGTTAGGTTCGAGCAACCGTTATCGAGTCTAGAACACACCTGATCGCTTTTTTCCAGTTCAACTCCAACATCTCCCCTCCTTCAACCTTCCCCCACTCAACATTCTAATGTGCCCCATTCACTTTCCAAAAGTGACTGAAAGTGTCATCCCCAAAATGTGAGGGTGACAGTATCAAAGAACTTGTTCATGTGGCTTGTTCGTTCTTTTATGATCAAGGTTATTTTTAAAGTCCACTAGTCCACAGATTATGGTGTACATTTTTAGTAGATACTAGAATGCTTAAAACGTGCTGTGTAATATTCGTATTTTCAACTTTTTTTCGTTTTTTTACAGACTGGTTCCCCGGATGGCACGGTGGCGAGGTGAACCAACAGCCGAACGACGACGGCCTCAGCGACCAGGACTGCGTCGAACTGCGCCGACTTTATAAACTCCCTGGATTTTCAAGGGCTTCCGACTTGGCAGAGACGTTCATGTGGAACGACAGAGACTGCAAGCATGACAATCTTTACATCTGCGAGCGACTCGTGTCCGGAGGTGCGTTTGAAATTGACAGATTTCTAAACATGAAACGCATTAACAATATAAGTCCGCGTTCAAAGAAATACACTTTTCAACAAAAGAGTTTAGATGACTTTAAAAAAAGAAAAGAAATTTTGGATTAGGAATTATAATAAATATATGTACACACATGTACCTATTCAGAGTCTCACTCATTCTTAAAAACATTCCCTCCTATCTACATACCATTTATTCAATTATTGTGGTGGTGTCGTCGATATTGCTCCATCACTCTTTATTCGTATAATATAATTAACCTACTTAATTGAGGGTCGATTCGCTACTTACCATCGACTCTCTCGAGTACACATTCACACTAATAAATAAATTCACTCTCCACATACATGAGGTTCCCGCATACGCGGTCATCCTAAAAAGGATTCTGAGGATCTATACTGTCTGCACCTAGCCTATTCGGCCTTATCGGACGTTTTCATTCTCAAGATGAGAGCTGACGCATCACCTCCGCATACGACAGGATGGTGTTACTGCCGCAGCATTGGTGTAGAAGCAGCTCAGCCCCGAAGGGCCAAGACAACTTCGCTCCCCGCTTGTTCATTCCGAGTGGTCGGGTCTGCATTATGCATCAGACCGTATGCCGCGGCGCAAAGTGCTACCTAAGCCGAAATACATCAGCCCGGTCTCCCGCGCACTCCCTAGATAGAGAAGGCTACTTTATCTCCCAGAGTATTGGGGCTTCTTTAGCGTAGAAACTACCGGATCCGCTCCGGCCGTGGTTTCGATTAAAGTGGGATTTCTAACCACCTCCTAGAGGAGTACCGCCTACGGTAAAGCCTCATATCGAGCTCAGCCTACACCTACGTGGAAAGCATACTCGAGTAGAAGCAACCCGTTCCATCCGCCACTACTCACGCATTCGAGGGACTTTCCAGCACAATCATCAAGCCTCAATGTCTATATGCTGCCGTCCGATCCGCCGTATCCCGTTGGCCGCGTGTATAACGGTGGTCATACGCAAGCTTCGTGCGAAGATCACAGGTAGAAGACAGGCTCTTCTCTAAGTTCCCGCCAGGGGCTTCACCACGTAACACTACGAATCCATTCCCATTGTAACAGAGGGTGAATTTGGAACATATCTGTTACCACGTAGTATAGATGGTTATGCAGCTTCCCCCTTCTATGCAGAGCGGATCTGGTACCTTAACCCTCATGTGCCTCTGATAACGCACCCGCCGCCCATGCCGGGCGACACGAGTACAGCTTGTGCTTTAGAGAGGTTGCCACGCCCTCTGGGCTACAATATTATTTTGCGCCCGGTATGGTATGGTATGGTATGGTGGAAGGGATGCCGGGAAGCGGGGCTTGTGTTCCCCAGGCACTGCAGCCTTCTGGCGTATTGTACCTTCCCAGTTCCCTAGTTTAGTCAATAGACTCAATCCTTCTTCTCAGAAGTATCAGGTCATTGACTGTTATTGCTGCAACTTGGTTCCCTGAGTCTTTTTCGTACGTTAGGTTAAACCTCCATTGAGCTGTTGCTTCGCATTCGAAGATGATATGAGTGGCTGTTTCCTCCTCCTCATTACATAATCTGCAAATGGGGTCATCGCTATATATACCCATATTGTGTAGATGTTTTCTCAGATACCAGTGACCGGTTAGTAGTCCCACCACTCCTCTGAGCCCGGACTCTCCACATACAACTAGGGACAAAAATCTATCATTCCCATACAAAAGAAAACACCCTTTTTTCACTAAAAATCGGAACGGGGGCCCAGATACTCGCTGCCGTGCTTAAGCACGATTCTCATATTAGGTGGCAATCCTACACGCTCTCTATATTGAACCAAGGCGTTGCCCCCTTCCTATACATCGGGGTATACATCGAGCAAACTTTCTCTACATGCCTGACGCAAAGGCGAGCTTGGTCGAAAGGAAGTGTCCGTGTGTCAACTTCGCATGGCTTATCAATCGAGTGAGAATGACCCTTCTTCTACCTTCGACTGTGGTCTTGTTATGCGAGAGCTTCTCTGCCTACCCGGTCCACCAGTGTTACCACTTTCTTTTAGTCATATTTTATTGCATATTTATCGTCAGAGGGCGTGATCGCGGTGATTAAGTCCGGAGGTCACGTCCTCCCGGTCTTAGTATAATGGTTATCTTAGTATTTCTAAGCTCATTTTATGTAAATATTACTTTCTATAAACCCTTGTATCCTTTACATAGACTTCTTTGTTTAAATAAAACCATTGTCGTAAAATAAATATCGTTGAGTGAATGAATAATTAAAGACAGTTGGAATTACTAATTGTCACGATAACAATCGCATTTATTCGCTTCGGATCGTCTGGTATATTTTTCACGTAATTTTCAGTTTGTCCCAATTCAAAGAATTTCGTTCATTGTAGCGCATTGTTTGTGAAATACAATTGAAATTGAAGAACCGAACAATTTAGGTTTTAATCAAAATCACTAAGGCTGTAATATTTTCTTAATTGACCCAAAACCGGATTAATTTCATCAAGAAGCCAATATTTTCAAAATGAGCAAACTTATATCCAGAAACAAACACAAATACATACTCTAACGCATTCAAGTTTGATTTGTCACTCTCTCACTTTTTCCCTTTTTATCCTTTTCTATTTTTCCCCTTTGCAATATTTTTCATGATATCCATTTTAATATCCCCCATCCTTTATTTTCCGCTCCAGGTATCTCTTTACTCTCTCCATCTCTCTCTCACTTTCTCTCTCTCTCTCTCTCACTGCCATCTTTCTGTCTTCCCCGTATATCTACTTCAGGTTTCTCATTTTATGTAGTTTGTATCTGTTTACCGATTTGCTCTCCTACATTGTTCCATCCATGTTTTTCTATCCATGTACTTGTCGTTTATATTTTCTCTCTGACAAATAAATTTTGCCCGGCTTTGTACAACTGCACATTTTTACAGTCTTCTCTCTTTTTCTGCCCTTTTTCCTTATCAAATTTTCAAAAAAAATTTCTCTTCGTTTTATTCGTTTTCCTTCTCTCTCTCCCTTTTAAAAATAATCAAACTTCAACGACTACGAAAAAAATCTATCAATCATCATCCCACTTCCCCCATTGGTTTTTTCGTTTCACTTTTTCTCTCTCCTTCTTCACACCTCTCTCAGTCTGTTATTCACACTCTATCTACCCATCTGTTTATCTCTCTCTCCCTCCCCCCTCACTCTCTCTCTCTATCTATCTATCTTTCTCTAATCTTTTTTTTATTTACCCTTTCTATACGTAATTGATGAGTAAACATGTTTTATAAACAAATCTGTAATGCTGTTCCATTTTAGACATTTGTGGCAACCTTGAATTTAATTATCACGCCAACAAATTTCTCTCTCACCCTCTCTTAATAGCTCTCTAAATATTATAATTGAAGAATTTTGGTTTTCGTTCATGGGCAAGCAACGTACTACTAATGTTTTGATGTGGTTGATATTAGGCTTAGTATTAAATTTATTTCGCGTAATTTCTGATTTTCTATGTTTAATTATAACTAACGTCTAGGAAAAAGGGTTTAAACGGCATAACTGACCAAAAAAAATCGTTTTACAGTTTAAGTATTCACACAACTCATACATTACTAACAACATCAATTCAATTATATTTTATAAAATAATTTTTACCTTAAAAAAAGTAATGAAACAAGTGTCAATATAATTAGGGAGGTCAATGTTAGAATTTTAGTATATTTAATTATTAAAAAATCCGCTGTGAAAGGTAAAGGGCATTCCATCGATATAAAAAACTAGTATGTTTAACTGTGTATTTATACTAATTTATTTACGAAAGCTAAAACGGAAAATATTTCTTTTTGCCCTTAATAATCCGCTTGCCACGATATTGTGAAGTGTTTGCTTTGATTCTGCCTTGCGATCTTCTTCTCTCTGGCCAACAGCGTTTACTTTTAATTTCGGTTAAAAGCATATTCTAAAAAGACGTGTCTCGAGTCACGTACAAGTGTTGGTTCATGCTAAATTATACAAAAACGTTAACTAGCTGTTGTACGAAAACAGTGACGCAGTTGAAACACTTGTACGTGAAAAAATTTCAACTTTTATGAGTTTTTTGTTCTTCGCAGATGACCAGCTGGTCTTCATTAAGAAAACAAAACTAATCAATACTAATTACCAATGTGGGTAATTGTTTTTAATTAATTAAAGTTTTTAGTTGAGATAAAAAAAAGTTAGTGTCAGGTTTTTCATTGATAGAACTAGTTTTTTATCGCATCCGGAGGTGTATTAATCAACTCCTGAAAAATCTCTTCTTTTAGATTTTTTTAACGGTTTTTTATTGAGATGATAAAGTCAATGGCACGAGTGGGATTCGAACCCACGATGTTCGGCTAGATACGCCGCTGCACTACCACTTGAGCTATCGTGACCTCGATCCACTCGAACACTAACTTCCCATCTCAACCCCACCTTATGAATTGTCCCTCCTTTTTGCCATTTTTTTTTTCAAATGTCGTGTAATCTATTTGATTCTCGGAGACAAATGAATTGGCCACGGAGAGCTTTAGTGAAGGTATACTTCATTTAAATTTATTAAATACACTATTTTCGCGGTCCGCTTGGCCAATTAATATCTTTCAATTAATTAAGGTTTTTAGTTGAGATAAAAAAGTCAGTGTCACGAGCGGTGTTCGAAAAAAAGGCAAAAAGGAGGGAAAATTCAAAAGGTGGGGTTGAGATGGGAAGTTAGTGTCCGAGTGGATCGAGTTCACGATAGCTCAAGTGGTAGAGCAGAGGCGTATATAGCCGAAGGTCGTGGGTTCGAATCCCGCTCGGGACACTGACTTTTTTATCTCATCTAAAAACCTTAATCAATTGAAACAATATTAATTGATCAACCGGACCACGATACTAGTGAATTTAATTGTTTTTAATAATACGTAAGACAAGCCTGTATCGGGAATATTACATTTAAAAAAATCGAAGAAATTTTTTTTTTAAAACACCAGATTTGTGGTTTAAAAAAAATAGTTTCTATACATTGTAAGCGATTTAAATATGTGCCTGATAATTCAATCTAGAGTTGGAAAAACTGTCTAAAATAGAACCACATTACAGATTTGTTTATAAAACTGGTTTACTCATCAATTACTTATACAAAAAGTAAATAAAAAAAGATTATAGTCAGAGATAAACAGTTGGAGAGGTAGAAAGTGAGTAAGAGTGTTAGAAAAATATAGAGATGCGAAAAGGTAGAAAAAATCAAAATGAGAAAACGAATAGGAAGTGTGGGAGAACGATTTATTTTATTTTATTTTATTTTATTTGTTTATTTTATTTATTTATTTTTTTATAGTCGCAGAAATTTGGTCATTGTCAGATAAATGGATAGATAGATGGATAGATAGATAGATAGATAGATAGATAGATAGATAGATAGATAGATAGATAGATAGATAGATAGATAGATAGATAGATAGATAGATAGATAGAGAGAGAGAGAGAGAGAGAGAGAGATGGAGAGAGAGGGAGAGATTGAGAGAGAGGTGCGAAAGAGGAAGGGAGAGAAAGAGACAGATATAGACAAACAATGAGTGAGAGATGTTGAGAGGTTGGGACAGGGAGCAAGACAGAATGAAAGAAACAGTGATTTGAGGGAAAATATAAAGATAGATAGAGAGCTAGAGAGAAAGAAAGGTTGTTATAAATAGAATAAGTGTGTCCCTATGAAACGAAGAAGATATAAATAAAATAAGTAAAAAAAACAAATCTGCAGATGGTAAATTAAGAGGAATTCAAAAACATGCAGAAATAAAAGGGTACAAATGATTTTAAGAAAATAGAACAGTAAATAGAGAATGAGGAAGAGAGAGAAAGAGTTAGTAAGAGAGAGAAACAGAAAGACAGACGATAGAAAGTGAGAACGAAAAACGAAAAAAAATGGAAAGTCGAATGAATAGATATAGAGCGAAGAAAAAATAAAAATGAAAGTGGGTAATGGCAAAAATACACATAAAAGATGTAAAAAGAATGAAAAAGGTAAAAGAAAATTTAAGAAGAAATAAAATGAGTTGTAATTGTAACAGGGATTATAAAATAAAGTAAGTGTGTACTTATGAAACGTAGGAAGTAAAAATGTAAGCAAGTGAAAGAGAAAAAATGCGGAAGGAAAGATTAAGAAAAATTTAAAAAACATACAGCAAATGAATTTAAAAAAAAATAGGTGAGAAAAGAGTGAGCTTGTGACTGCAACTACCAAATAAAGTAATTCAAAAATGGAAAAATGTACTAATAAATACTGAAACTGAGAAAGCCCAAATGTCAACATTTGGATGATAAACTGTTTCTAATACCCCTAGAAATATTCCAGTCCTATTGCATTGCATCAAAAATCTGTTGAATTCTTTGTTCATGATTGAGTTATTATTTACAGAACGAATGCTAACCAAGGAAGAGTTAAAAGGAGCGGAATGCAACCGGACGATTATTCTTACATCGGAAGATCCTAGGACGACCGTCACGTCGCCGGAATTCCCTCGGCCCTACCCAGACGAAACGGTGTGCCTGGTGAAAATTGAAACACCCCTCTTTTTCACCATCCTTCTTGAATTCGAAGAACTTGTACTGGAGCACGAACCAACGTGAGTATTTTCAACACAATTGTCTTCAAATAGCGCGGAAAAGGTTAATATTTGTTATAATTTTCAATTAATTAAAGTTTTTAGTTGAGATAAAAAAGTCAATGTCACGAGCGGGATTCGAACCCACGACCTTCGGCTAGATACGCCGCTACTCTACGACTTGAGCTATGGTGACTTCGATCCACTTGGACATTAACTTCCTATCTCAACCCCACCATTTGAATTTTCCATCCTTTTTGTCATTTTTAACTTAATTAATTGAAAGTTATTAATTTGTCTAGCGGACCACGACAACTCCACAGTTTTCTTTTTAATTCTACAAATATCCTCGTTACACTGGCATTTGGTTACTATATTTTGTGAGGTTGACAGCCTTTGAATATTTAATCATTGTAATCCACCATTACGTGATTTATCGGCGTGTGATAAGAGTTGGCACTAATTCTAGTTGGAACATCGATTGATATTCGAAGGCAATACAAATTGACAGATTCCCTCGAATTTATATGACCGTTTTTCCGTTTTTTTCCTAATGTGTGGTGATTAGTGACCGTTAAGCGATAATTATTCAGAAATCGTGAGATGCGGTCTGGTGAGATGTAGGTTTCAGAAAAACCTTTTCTTTATCGGGCCAACGTTTCGATCTTTATTGAGATCATCTTCAGGGCTCAAAGTGTTTCTCTTCTGTGTAATTGTGCCATTCTTTCGTGTCGTGTTGAGAGTGCCAGCTGACGCCAACACGACACGAAAGAATGGCACAATTACACAGAAGACAAACACGTTTCTGAAAACTACATCACACCAGATCGCATCTCACGATTTCTGAATAATTATTTTTTTCTCATATTCGTATTTACTGGATTACATTTTTTGTTTAAATTTTACGTTTCTATATATCAAGATGGCTTACCATAGACAAAAAGCCACTATCCAAACACCAATATTTATTCGATTTTTAACAACATATAGGAGGGGGGGTCTGTGGCCGCAACGGTTTAAGCGTTGACACGGCGCTCATCACTGTAAGGTGAAGATCCCGGGTTCGAACCCAGCAGTCCTGCATTCGCACCCGACATACTTACAAATGGCCTTTTTTTCAAAAACACCGGCACCCTGAGGGTTTATATGACCTCTGCGGTTGCGAACCCTCTTAAAAAAAAACACGCTGAAGTTGTGGTTAAGAACTAAATAAGGTTAAGTACTAAATAAATTATTCCTATAAGTTATTAGTTATTAAGAACTAAATAAAATTGGTATTTTATAAACGTATGTTTACTTTTATTATACATTAACCTTATTAGAAAAATATTACCAATTAGCTTTATTAAAAATTTAGATTGTATTATTGATTAAGTTCCTCGCCTTTGAGGATCGGGTAAAAATATTGTCGACATTTATAAAAGATTGATTAAACAACAAACATAAAAAAACACATCATTTTCACATACATATAGACAAATAAATGAGTAATGTTGAATAAAATATATCTTAACGGTACTTCCTGTAAACATGTTCAATAATAAAATCGAAAAATTATCCATAAAAATAATTTTTTATTTTAGAAAAACGCATGGGAACAATGGTTTCCTCGTTTAAAAATAACACAAATTATACAGCTACCATCTAAATTTAACGATATCCTATCGAATAAAATTAAAAAGAGTACAGACAGTAAATTTTAATAGATATCCTTTTGTATCTTTCTAATTTTGAATTTTGGTGCATATTAATTAATATTCAAAAAATGCCCAATTAAGTGTACACAAATTTTTTCGAAATGAAAAATTTATGTCACAGACGGGATTCGAACCCACGACTTTCGGCTCAATACGCCGCTGCTCTAGCACTTGAGCTACCGTTACTTCGATCGCCCATGCCACAAACTTCTCATTTCGACTACCCGATTTTATTCTAATTATCAGCAAATCGCGGCTTCATATAGAAACACTTTTTATTAACGATTATTCTAGATTAGCGGGACTGTGTACGATTCACAAGTGTGATTCTAGATTAATACTAAATTTTATCAGCTTGTATTAAATATATAAAAACTCAATTAACTGTACACAATTTTTTTCGAAATGAAAAATTTGTGTCAGGCGGGATTCGAACCCACGACTTTCGGCTCAATACGCCGCTGCTCTACCACTTGAGCTACGGTTACTTTGATTGCCCATATAGAAACACTAGAAATCATGAAGCCGCGATTTGCTTATAATTAGAATAAAATCGGTTAGTCGAAATGAGAAGTTTGTGGCATGGGCGATCAAAGTCACGGTAGCTCAAGTGGTAGAGCAGCGGCGTATTGAGCCGAAAGTCGTGGGTTCGAATCCCGCCTGTGACACAAATTTTTCATTTCGAAAAAAATTGTGTACAATTAATTGAGTATTTATATATTTAATAGAAGCTGATAAAATTTAGTATTCAAAAAATGTACCATTACAAATAGTTAAATATACAAGGTATGAGGCAAGCTAAGAGATGTGTAATTCTCTGAAGAAAAAAAAGACGAAGAAACTGTTTTCTCTCTCTACAGGCAGGATTAGAAGAAATTAATAAGCCTATACATATACCATTGCTCTCACCACCTAAAGAAGACGGGCAAAGCACAAATGCCGATGCAAAGCAGAGACGTCGACACATGTCTTTGGGAATGTCAAATATTAGCCCGGTTACAGTACAGTCATTTCGGTAAGGCAATTCTCACACCAAAAAGGCGAATCAAGAGGCACCGAAAAAAGTGCTTAGTTTTATAGGAAAAATTCACCCGGATTGACTATAACTTATGTTTTTTCCTTCTCGAAGATGGGATAATAGGTCATCTAAAAAAACAACAACCGGTTTTTCTTTCGATCCATGTCGTTTCGGATTTATTTTAATCCTTCCTCAGGTGAGTTAACGCAGTGGTTAAGACAGTGGTCGTCAATCATTAATGTTTTGTAACAGTTTATTATACAAAATAGTCATTATGGTACATATTTAAGTCTTTCAGACTCGGAACAGACATTTTAATATTTTGAACCTGACTAACTCTAGGATTGACTTTAGATGTTCCACAATATACCACTATACAATGCAGTGGAACAATGGATTTTTAAAATAGTTGCTCAATTGAAAATTAGATTACTTTATACATGCCAGTTATGACAAACTGTATACACTTTGCCCCGTAAAATGTTAACTAAAAATCTGAACGTGTTAAGAAGTTATTATCACAATTAATTATGGATAACTTATATTATATATAATTTTTATATTTAAAAAAAAAAAAAAACTCTTGTAGAATTTAACCTTCATATCAAAGACCAGCTATTATTGGCGTAATTTAAACGGGGACAATTTGCTGTAGATCAGTCTGGTCGTCTCAACAACACAATATTGCATTTTTATATTTGCCCACTCCATTATTACCTAAACAACCAATATTCGACTTATACACAATCACTAACTACTGACGACAATTCATTATGGACTGCTACAAGAAAAATCCTCAAATATAAAACCACATCTCTTCCTCTACAACGGTCAGATGGAACTTGGGCTAAATCCGAAGAGGACAAAGCCCAACTCCTAGCCCAACACCTCTCTGCAGTATTCAATCCAACCCAGACATCCAAGACCTCCACCATTCTGAAAAAATGCTTAACGAACTTGACGAACCACTACCTCTCTCCCTCCCTCCAAAACCTTTCTCCCCTAAAGAAGTCAAGCAGGCCATCCTAAACCTTTCCAAAAAGAAATGTCCAGGTTACGACATAATCACTCCCATCATCCTATCCCAACTACCTAAAAAAGCCATTATCTTTACAACCTACCTATTCATCGCTGTCCTACGTACAAACCATTTCCCCACCTGTTGGAAAATTTCTTCCATCAGGATGCTCCCAAAACCTAAGAAACCAAATCACCTTCCTAGCTCCTACCGACCCATCAGTCTTTTGCCCATTATTGGAAATACTGGAAAAGCTCCTATTGAACCGCTTGACCAAGGAAATTCCTACAAACACAATTCCCCATCACCAATTCGGCTTTCGGAGTTGCCACTCAACTGTACAACAAGCAAATCGCATAATCGACGTTATTTCCACATCCCTTGAGCTAAAACAGTATTGTCCGGGTGTGTTCTTGGATATACACCAAGCCTTTGACCGAGTAAGGCATTCTGGGCTGCTGTGGAAGCTCAAGAACATCCTCCCAGCAACCTATTACCTTAACCTAAAATCCTATCTTAACGATCGTTTCTTCCAAGTATCCCACAAAAATTCACTGTCTCCTATCCATCCTTTTCTTGCAGGTGTCCCACAGGGTAGCGTGCTCGCTCCTTTACTTTATTCAATTTATACCTCCGACCTACCTACGCAACCTAACACTATCACCTTCACCTTTGCCGATGATACCGCAATCCTTTCTCCTGATAAAGATCCTGTCACTGCTTCCCGTAATCTTCAAAATCACCTAAACACCCTAGAATGCTGGCTCCGTCGGTGGAGAATCAAGATCAACGAAACCAAATCAACGAACATAATATTTACTCTAAACAAGACAACACTCCCACCAGTATACCTCAACGTCCCCATCCCAATTGCGAACCATGTACGATACCTCGGACTCTTCCTGGACAAACGACTGACGTGGAACCTCCATACACGACTTAAACGCACAGACTGTAATATACGATTTTTCATGCTTAAACGACTACTCGACAGACGATCAAAACTCTCACTAATAAACAAAAGAAAACTTTACGTTGCCCTCCTGGCCCCCATTTGGACATACGGTCTTGAACTTTACGGTACTGCTAAGCGTTCCAACCTCAATCGAATCCAATCCCTTCAATCTAAAATCCTCTGAACAATAGTACAAGCCCCTTTCTATGTATCCAATCACACCATCCATACCGACCAAAATGTCCCTTTTTTTACCGAGCTAGCCCATTCCCGCTACAAAACGTTCCATTCCAAACTACTCCATCATCCGAACCCTTTCGTCCAAAACCTGTCATCCACCACATTACCTAATAATCCCAACAGAAGACTGAAGCGTCGGTGGCCCCGCGACAACCTTAACAATTGACATCGGTCTCCTACGAAGTACATCTCGCTCATCGTATTGATTAACTAACGGCTACCATCACTGGATGGTAATTGTTCAAGATTTCACGCTACCGTTAATAATTTTATATGTAAATACTATCTGCTTTACTTGTTGCGTCGAAGAATGCAGTTGTAAAAAACAAATAAAAAGTTTAAAAAAAAAATATTTGCCCACTCCATTTAATCGAAAAAGGTGCGATTAGGCCGCCAAAAGGTCGACGCGATGGAGCCGAAAGGATACGAACGGCTTTTACGCTTTTGCGCCTCCTGCCCCTTTATACACAGAGATATTTGAATTATAAAAAGGGTCGCAATGTCAGACCCGAAACGCTGTTTTTCTGGAGATCATTCCGCCATTCAATAATGAATGGGAAAAGGGGAACCTTTTTCCCGGCCGGCGGTTAATACGGCCAGCAGTTCTGGTTTATTTAAAAACACTGCCCAACTCTTTACCTATTTATCGTGGTAATCCTTTCCTTAAATTACGGATGCGTTTTGTTCACGCCATTGTTGAATAAAGTCCCAAAAACCAAGTGTAACTGCCAGCATAAATACTTAACTTTAAATTTCCTACAGCCCTTTGGCATCAGCGTCGCCGCTGATAAATAAACTAAAGTATCGGATCCTTGGAAAAGAAATGGGCAATCTGAAAAACAAAAGGTCTTATTCCTGTGAGTCGGAAGATTAATAATTGTCCGAGATGTCAACGAAAAGTAAGCACAGTACAAATTATTTATAACAATACTGATTATAAGGAACGACCTGTCATAACGTACAAAATCTCGAAAACATAGAAAACCGTTAAATCCGTTATCACGAACATATTTTGGGATCCTTGGAGTCGTATATCGGTTATAGCGGACATCATGTAAAAGTAAACACAGATGCCTAATGATTCTAGGATTGATTCTTCTCCCTTCCTTGAACTCTACAAGTCTCTCTCAAGTTAGCACAATAGGCAGACGACATATGCTTATATGCGATCGGAAAATCAATTGATGCATGCAAACAGGCTATCAGGGAGATCACCGAAATTTTATCTAAGTGGTTGGAAAGAAACGGGTTAGAAATTTCACAACAGAAATCTGTGCTATGTCCCTTCACCAACAAACGCTCAATTCCTTTGGCTGATTTCGAAACTCTAAATGTCTATCAATTTCCAGTAAAGCACAATGTAAAATTTTTGGGTTTATTTATAAATAAGAAACTTTCATGGAACTTGCATATTAAAAATCTGTTGTTAAAGTGCGAAAAACTATATAACATTTTTAAAAGTTTTTGTGGAACAAAATGGGGAGCTGATCCGTCAGTGGGATTGCTGTTCTATACGTCATCCATTAGACCGGTCTTGATTTTGGTTCTGTTTTTTATGGACACGCCTCTCGATCTTTCCTTTAAAAAATTGATACGTTTCGTAACGCTTGCCTAAGACGAATTCTGGGCTGTCTACCTAGTACTCCAATTATATCATTAGCGGCTGAGACACGTGAAACTTTTTTGGAAATAAGACGGCTAAAGTTGGGTTTAAATTTTCTTATCACACTCTATAGTCAGGACAGCCAAAATTTTAAAAAGATTATCACTCTCACTGAAAAAGTAAATATTGAGGCGTACTGGGGAAAAAAGAACCCTTCATCATTAGTCTGCTTTCACTCATATCTTACCCTTCATATACTCGCTGCAGCAAAATTCCATAGACTCTGTATACAAGTTAGAATACAGTTTATTGATTACTGCAGCAGATATTGATTATTTAAAAGACTATTCTCAAGCCTCTCCCAATTTTGCTCAAAAAGAATTTGTGGCAGATATGATAGAATTATATCCAGATTATCAACTTATCTTTACAGATGGGTCTCTGTTGGATGGAAATTTGGGATGTGCTTTTTATGTTTTCAATAAAGAATACAAGGAACAATACGTCCTTCCCAATCAAATCACCGTGTTCTCAGCTGAACTTACCGCAATAGACAGAGCTTTGGATTATATCAAAAAGCAGAATGAAACTAAATTTTGCATACTTTCAGATTGCAGAAGCGCCTTAGATGGTATTAACAACTTATCCCCAAACTATATAGGCAGTAATTACATTTTTACAGAAGTGAGAAAAAACTTTTTGACCTTAAAGTCGCAGGGAAAATTGTGAAATTAAGATGGATTAAGGGTCATGCAGGGATCAAAGAGAACGAGTTTGTAGATGCTTTGGCTAAAGAGGCCACAACATCTGGCATACGTTACGACATAAAAATTCCATAATCTGGCGCAAAAAGTTATGTGCATAAATTATGTTTAGAACTTCGGAAGAAAGAATACAATTCAGTCCATACCGGAAGCTATTACTGGTCATTCTACCCTACTCTTAAGTCGAAACCGTGGTTTTCAGAATTTATTAGGCCCAAGGATTATCATCAGTTTTTAGGTTATAGACGAATCATGGCCTTTGGGGATGTTATTTGTATAGGATCGGGTTACAGACATCTCCCAACTGCCCAACTTGTGACTGCCCATCAAACCCTGGTCACATACTAGAGTGCCCGGAATTTGAACGAGAAAGAGATATACTTTTTAATGATTTGCGTTCCATCCCAAGTGTTTCCTGGCCTATCAATCTAGAGACGTTCCTTGCCAGTAACAACATTAAAATTTTCGACTTGATCTACAGATTTCTTAAAGAAGGGAAACTTTCCCTTTAAATAACATGTTACACTCTACATGTCTTGAAAAAAAAATTGACTTACTCAGTTTGATTTTGTTTACGAATCACAACGCCTTGTCGGTCATTTTCTGTTGAGGAAAAATTGGAGATAATTTTTCGGATCGAAGAGGTCGATAGTGCGAGTGAAATGGGGACGTCTCCTTCTACAATATCGAGAATTTCAATTAATTAGGGTTTTTAGTTGATTTAAAAAAGTCAGTGTCACGAGCGGGATTCGAACCCACAATCTTCGGCTAATTCCAGGCTAATCTAACTTCCCATCTCAACCTCACCTCTCGAATTTTCCCTCTTTTCTGCCATTTTTCGAATGTCGTGTAATCTATTTGATTCTCGGCGACAAATGAAATGGCCACGGAGAGCTTTAGAGAAGGTATACTTCATTTTTAATTATTAAATTTACTAGTTTTAATGGTCCGCTTGACCAATTAATATCATTCAATTAATTAACGTTTTTAGGATAAAAAAGTCAGTGTCACGAGCAGGATTCGAACCCACGTTCTTTGGCTTGATACGCCGCTGCACCACCACTTCAGCCATCTTGACTTCGATCCGCTCGGACACTAACCTCCCATCTCAACCCCACCTCTCGAATTTTCCCTCTTTTCTGCCATTTTTCAAATGTCGTGTAATCTATTTGATTCTCGGCGACAAATGAAATGGCCACGGAGAGCTTTAGTGAAGGTATACTTCATTTAAACTTGTTAAATTCACTAGTTTCGTGGTCCGCTTGTGCAATTAATATCTTTCGATTAATTAAGGTTTTTAGTTGAGATATGGAATTGGGATCGAAGTCACGATGACTCAAGTGGTGGAGCAGCGGCGTATCTAGCCGAAGATCGTGAGTTCGAATCCGGCTCGTGACACTGACTTTTTTATCTCAACGAAAAACCTTAATTAATTGAAAGATACTAATTGATCAAGCGGACCACGAAACTAGTGAATTTAAAATCAAGAATGATGAAAGCGAAAGACAATAATCAAACAATTTAATAAGTGCCCTAAATTTAAAAAATATACGGGCTTCTGAAACAACGATTTTGACACCGTACATTTCAATTGGTTCAAACAGCAACGAGCGAACAACATATCCATGAAAGGGTGTTGTTGCGCATACTAATGAACAGTAGTAAAAAATACAATCATAATTAAAGAGATATAGTGTATACATATAAAAAGAAATACCCGAAAATATGAGGGGAGAAAAAATGAAAGGAAGAACACAGAACGCAAAAAAATGGAGGGCAGCAAGAAGAAGATAGAGGAGAGAATAATTATTTATGCACTATATTATTAATGGGGGTACATTTAATAAGAAACAGCTAAATAAACTGGAAACTTTGCTGTATATATTATACAGAAAGGAAAGAAGAACTGACTTAAAGTAAAACAAAATAAACACCTTCTGTAAAAATGTCTTTCTTCTTTTTGTCTTATTTATCGAATGTTGTCTTACCCTTGCTTTTTTCCAATTCAGGCACTATGGAATGGATCGACAGGGAACTTAGTTAGATTTATGAATCCAAGAAAAAATACGAAAATAAAAGTTTCAGTATTTTAAACTAATACGCTAATTTAATATTTAAAAAAGTCTTTATAAAACCACTATTTCGTGCATCTTAATTAAACTATAAATTTGTAGTATATATTAATTTTTTTTTGCATTGAAGGTTTAGATGAAAAATGGAAAAGAAAAAAACGAATAGGACTCAAACCCACGACATTCAATACCCCTTTAAGGAAAAAAATTTAAAAACATTTTTTTAAAGAAGATATTTTCATTTGTTTCAGCTGCAGCTACGATTACGTGGAAGTGCAGAGTGGAAATTCGTCGACGAGGCTTTGCGGCGATTGGTCAAATAAGTTGAAGTTGCTTCGCCAGGTGCTGCCTGGGCCCAGCATGACCATAAAATTCTTAAGTGATTATTCGCACAACTTCGGCGGATTCAAAGCTCGCATATCAATAGAACAAAGTAAGCATCTCAAGGAAAAAAGCCCGAAGTGATAACACATCAAGATATAGAATTCCGTAAAAATAAGCACGACCCCGGAAACATGGTTGACCTGAAAAAATAGTTCATTCCAGGAGAATTGGATTGACCCGTTGAACTTCGGTGTTCTTTCTAACTAGTTAGGTCAAACTTACCCTTCAGACAGGTAACGAGTTTTCAGGGTATCGTCACTCTAACTCGATAATTAAACTCGTAAGAAAATATTTATATCATTACCGATATCACTTTACTCCATTTCTTTGTAGAAAATTTACAACTCCATTAACGGAAATTGATAGTATTTTTCTGGTGATTTCAATTTACATAGTGATTTGACGTGAAATTTGATTAACTAATAGCTTAATATATTTTCGTAAATAAACTGATCGTTTATTATAACAGAGTAGAACATGCATGAAGAGAGAAAGAGCGTGTGTGAGTGAAAGAAGAAAGGGGAAAGAGAGAGAGAGAGAGAGAGAGAGAGAGAGTGAGAAAAAGAGATACAAAGAGATAGAGAAAAAAAGATTGAGAGATAGATAGATAAATAGATAGACAGACAAATAGAAAAATAGACAGATAGATAGATAAATAGATAGACAGACAAATAGAAAAATAGACCGATAGATAGATAAATAGATAGACAGACAAATAGATAAATAGACAGATAGATAGATAGATAAAGAGAGAGAGAGAGTAAATTTAGACTTTATCGACCGGAATAATCAGCAGAGTGTGAAGAATAGGATTGTACAAGAAAGACTGCTGAGAAAAACGGAGTCGGCAAGAAGGAGTAAATATTAAGAGGTTGAGAGAAAAAATGAAAAGAAAGACAGAAAAACATCCATATCAAGTACAATATTAATGCCATAAAGAAAGACATGGTGAGAAAGAGAGGGAGAGTGAGAGTGAGAGAAGGAGAGAGCAAGACATAAAATAAGTAAGGAAAATAGAAAAAGAAACATAGGAGAGGGAAAGATAGAAAAATCGTGTATGTGGAATAGAAAGAAAGAAGAACATAGATAGAGGGAGAGAGAGAGAGAGAGAGGGAGAGATAGAAAGAGAGAGAGAAAATAGCGATCGAAAGAAAGCAAGAGAAAGTGTAAGGTTAAAGAAAGGGAAGGGAGAAGATAGAGGAAGATAGACAAAACTAGACAGAGAAAGAGTATGGAAAAAATAAAGATAGAGAAAAAGTATGGGAAATGGAAAGAGAAAGAGAAAAAGAGGGAGAGAGAGAGAGACAGACAGACAGATAGAGAGAGGAAGATAGAGGGAAAGAGAGAGAATGAGAAAAAGAGGAAAGAGTGAGAAAAAGGAAGAAGGAATGCGAGAGAAAGAGAATGGAAAAAGAACGAGAAAGTATAAGACAGAGAAAGGACAAAATAGACAGAAAGATAGAGAAAAACGGAGTCGGCATGATGGAGTAAATATTAAGACGTTGAGAGAAAAAATGAAAAGAAAGATAGAAAAACTTCCATATCAGATACAATATTAATGCCATAAAGAAAGACATGGTAAGAAAGAGAGGGAGAGTGAGAGAAGGAGAGAGCAAGACATAAAATAATAAGGAAAATAGAAAAAGAAACATAGGAGAGGGAAAGATAGAAAAAACCTGTATGTGAAATAGAAAGAAAGAAAAGAAAAGATAGAATAGGGAGAGAGAGAGAGACAATAGCGATCGAAAGAAAGCAAGAGAAAGTGTAAGGTTAAAGAAAGGAAAGGAGAAGCGAGAAGATGATAGACAAAACTAGAGAGAGAAAGAGTATAGAAAAATAAAGATAGAGAAAAAGTATGGGAAATACAAAGAGAGAGAGAGAAAGAGAGAGAGAGAGAGAGAGACAGATAAAGAGAGGAAGATAGAAAGGAAGAGAGAGAGAGACAAAGAAAGAAAAGGGTGAGGGAGAAAGAATGCGAGAGAAAGAGTATGGAAAAAGAAAGAGAAAGGATAAGACAGAGAAAGGACAATATAGACAGAAAGATAGTGAAAAACGGAGCCCGCATGATGGAGTAAATATTAAGAGGTTGAGAAAAAAATGGTAAGTAAGATAGAAAAACATCCATTCCAGGTACAATATTAATGCCATAAAGAAAAACATGGTGAGAAAGAGAGTCAGAGAGAGGGAGAGAGAGAGTAAATAGAGATGGAGTCTAACTGAACGAAATGAGAGCTAGACCGTATGTGTATCGATATAGAAAATTTTAAAAATAAAGATTATTTAGAGATCGTGAGATGCGGTCTGGTGTGACGTAGATTTAGAAAAACATTTTCTTTATCGTGCCAACGCATCCGCCTGTATTGAGATCATCTTCAGGGCTCAAAGTATTTGTTTTCCATGCGAGTGCACTCTCAACACGACACACGCGAATGGCACAATTACGCTGAAAACAAACACTTTGAACCCTGAAGATGATCTCCGAATAATCAAAAATCATATTGATTTGTAAATAATTTGTAGATAACCTTTGTCAGTTAAAGTGGCGGGCTTTGTTGTACGCACTTTTCTTTTCATGCATTCCAAACTCCTGTTGACATAACTGAACATAACATTATGTTAACGTAACTGAAACCAAATTCCAAACCTTGCACTTTTAAATAAATCTTAAAATCATGTTGAACCGGCACACGGGCACTACTGGGTCTGTCTTCACTCGCGGGTTTTTTGTTTGAGTTATTCAAACGCGTTTCGGCATTACGCCATCTTCAGTGAAAAACTGTCTGTCATTCAGTCTGAGTGGGGTTTATATATTGTTGCGTCCGTCGCTTGTCGCTGGGGGCGTTGCGTTAGGGGGTGTGGTCTCCGTGCTCGTTGGTCGGTCTTGGTGGCGGTTATTTTCATTGTCAGTTATTATTTGTGCGATGTCAGTTTTTTGTTTTTTCCTGGTGTTGATTGCGATGTTTTGTTCTTCTGAACGTTTTCGTTTTTTGTATTGGAGTGTTTTTAGTGGTGTGAAGGTGGTGTGTGATTGTTGCGTTTATAAGTTTTCCGTCTTTAAGTGTTATTTGTTTGTATATCTCGAGGTTCTCCAGTATGTTTAGTTTTCGTCCTTTTTGTGCGTTGTGCGTAAATACAATTGAATAACTCAAACAAAAAACCCGCGAGTGAAGACAGACCCAGTAGTGCCCGTGTGCCGGTTCAACATGAGTTCGCCAACTCGCAGACCAAACCCCATCATCTACTATAAATCTTAAAATGTTTAAATTCTTTCATATTTCGTTCGTTATGATGAATTGATAACATGTCAGTAGTGAAACGAAAGCGAATAATATTAACTCGAACAAACACAATTTCTAGCCTACCTTAGGTTTTCAAAAAGTAAATTTTGTAGGTTTCCTTTTATTCTGTATTATATATAAGTCATGAATTAATGAAAAAGGTGAATATAAATATTTTTAAAGAAAATTTGTTGGATTGCATTTAAAATGAGACGTATTGTCCCACGCTATTATGTATGTCGTATATCCGTTGGACAATGCACAAACGCGCTCTCAACACGACACACAATTAGCCAGAAAACAAAAACTTTGAGCCCTGAAGATGATCTCAATAAAGTTCGAAACGTTGGCACGATAAAGAAAATGTTTTTCTAAAACCTACATCACACCAGGCCGCATCTGAGGTTCTCCGACTATAAATCTAGTAGTAACTTAGCCTTAATAGCTTTTATCTGTAAAATATAAGATTACCAAAATTACAATGAAATCGGACGAATTGAATCATAAGGCCAATAAGAAAGGTCCCAGGCAATATACAAACATACATATTTAACATACAAATACATGTAAGGTGTGAAAAAATGAATTTATACAATGATAGAAATTTTAGACTCAATAGTTGTGAACTACTATAGTTGAGTTACCTACGTCACACCAGACCGCATCTATCTCCAAAAAATCATTTATTAACGGTCACTAAAAACTACACATTAAAAAATAAAGTTTGAAATACATAGAAAAAAATTAATTTAGTTTGACCATCTAACAAGTTTAAACCTTCGGTAAAAAATGAAATCATGCCCGTAATTTTCGTATTGTTGATAGTATTGTTATTTTCAACCCTTCCATCGACAAGGAATATTTTGTTACTATATGTTGGTAATTCATTGTCTTGTGTTTAGCATTTTATTTTTAAATTTCAGCATGGCCCGAGTGTGGCGACGACAGGTTGCAGCTCTACAACAACTCCTGCTACTTATTTGTCAGCTTTCCAGACGTGTCGTGGCACACAGCCAGAGAGATTTGCAGGGAGATGAAAGTAAGTAAAAGTAGACGTAGAATGAACATTATTCTTCGTTAGTCCTCCAGCCTGGGCCATTCTTATAAGACAGGCGTTTTTAACAACTTTACATAAATAGCGGTTTTCAAGCCGCTGTTTAACAATATTATCTCACAGCCCTTTTACCGTCTAAGTTTAAGAACGGAGCTTGATGGAACTTTCAGAAAGAATGGCTTCACGGTATGAAACGTTTTCATGACAATACCTCCTGTACAGAGAATTACTCAACGTACAAAAAATTACAGTCATTAGAAATTTATGATTTTATCAAAAGGGTTTCATCATATAGGTCAAGACAAAAGTGAAAAAGTTTGAGTAGACAAAAGTTTACGTGAATAATTTTAGCTTTATAATAAAGCTAGTTTTATAAGAGTGAGATAAACGCTTCTTTAAACAAATACTATTTAAGGGATTAATTTACTTATTTGGAATAATTATACATAGAATTTTTATTAATAGTTGTTATTTTTACAACATATGTAGTTTAGCAGTGTCCAAAGCTGTAAAATCGAATGGACGCTATTTCCCCTCGTTTTCATTTGTTTCTCACAAATAGTTTTAAGGTCCATTTAACGTCGACAAACAAGCCCATCTCGTCTTCTTGTACTATAGCAGACAATGCAAGCTCATTCGAAGGTTAAGGCCGAAATTCTAGCTGCTGGAAATAAAGCAATAAAGTCACCCGTTGGCGACTGTTTACAACCTTAACCCACTTTCATTCGGTCATCTCCCTCTAATCTAAACATTATTGCAAATTCGGATTTGTTATCGCAAAAACCAGGTTTGATTATACCAAATTTATAACTTTTATGTAAAATTCTGTCATTCGTTATTCTTTTTTTATGGTATAAGGGATGTTTCTCCACGTGGCGATGTATTTTCTTTTTTTATTCCTGGTTGTTAAATATTATTGTAGTTATATTATGGCTAAAGAATGTCAAATCATATTTATGTATTTTTTGATTATTAATTAAATTTTTTGCTGTTTATTTTATAATTTTATATGTATGTACACATTGTTGGGACGTCCTCTGCATTGGAACCTACAATATAAATAATAAAATCATATACGATTACGTAATATAGGTTTGTTTTAACAATATTTTAATTTAATTATTTATGATTTTAAGTTGAGATAAAAAAGTCAGTGTCACGAGCGGGATTCGAACACGAATTTTTATCTCAACGTAAAACCTTAAATAATTGAATGATATTAATTGGTCAAGCGGTCCACGAAAAATACAGAATTTAATGAATTAAAAAGAATTATACTGCACTAAAGCTCTCTGTGGCCATTTCATTTGTCGCCGGGAATCAAATAAATTATAGGACATTTGAAAAATGGAAAAAAGGAGGGAAAATTAAAAAATGTGGGGTTGAGATGGGAAGTTAGTGCCTGAGGGGATCGAAGTCACGATAGCTCAACTGGTAGAGTAGCGGTGTATCAAGCCGAAGGTCGTGGGTTCGAATCCCGCTCGGGACACTGACTTTTTTATCTCAACTTCAAACCTTAAATAATTGATAATTATTCCGAAATCGTGAGATGCGGTCTGGTGTGATGTAGGTTTCAGAAAAACATTTTCTTTATCGTGCCAACGTTTCGATCTTTATTGAGATCATCTTCAGGGCTCAAAGTGTTTGTCTTCTGTTTAATTGTGCCATTCTTTCGTGTCGTGTTGAGAGTCAGCTGGCACTCTCAACCGACACGAAAGAATGGCATAGTTACAAAGAAGACAAACACTTTGAGCCCTGAAGATGATCTCAATAAAGATCGAAACGTTGGCACGACAAAGAAAATGTTTTTCTGAAACCTACATCACACCAGACCGCATCTCACGATTTCTGAATAATTATCGATTAACGGTCACTAATAATCACCACATTTAAATAATGGAATGGTATTAATTTGTCAAGCGGAACACGAAAAATAGTGAATTTTCATTTAAGTTGGAAAAATTAGAAACTGATTCATAATTTTATTTTATATTGGTTGTTTTTTGCGGAAGAATGTATCGATTTTCTATTTACAACTATATAATATATACCGTCGCAAATCAACAAATTAAAAAAGAGTTTGTACCACCCAGGATCCCCATTCGAATTTCAACCAAGTACCGAAGTCCGATAAGGGTTGAAATGTGATTCCGGGGGCGGCCACATTCACTTGCGGGAGATAAAGTTCAACGCCTAAGCCCGATATGACAACGTACACCGGAAGATAGGACTTTATCGACGTACCGGTCTCAAATATGAATACAAGGCTCCTTTAACGTTTCTGCTCCGGCTAAAGTGCCTTTTGTGGTTGAATAGGATGGGAAAAAACCTTTTTATACAATATGCGTCCGAAGCCCTTTACTTCCTTCTTTGACGAGTACTAGCCTGTCTGTTGGACATAAATTCTGCTATTTTGACGCAGTAAAATATAATTTTTTGGCTCCAGATAAAAATATTTAGTTATAAAATAACATAAATACAAAGAAACTAGATCTATACATAATGTACGCTTTGTTTAAAAAAAACCTTTAAGCAGGAGTGTTAATAGTGAGGATATTGCCGAACCCAGCTTAAAACCCTGTTTCACTGACGAATCTGACGCTATTAGACGTAGTCATTATAATACGAAATCGAATAAAGATTGAAACCATCAATAAACAGATGGTTCTGGAAAAAATTAATCGTTCCCTTTTTATTTAAAAACTGGGGTTGAGAAGTTGGTGTCCGAGTGGATCGAGGTCACGATAGCTCAAGTGGTAGAGCAGCGGCGTGTCTAGTCGAAGATCGTGGGTTCGAATCCCGCTCGTGCCATTGACTTTTTTATCTCAACTAAAACTTTAATTACTTGTAATATATTAAGTCAAGTGGACCAAGAAATTAGTGAATTTTATTTAAAAGTATCTTGCTTCCTCTTCATGCAATGACATCACCTATTTGTCAGTAACCAGTAGTTATTTTAATACTATAAGCCGTGACGTTTCTGAAAAATTTGCTTTTGCTACAACTCCTTAGATGTTTTGTATTTTAAAACTTAATAAGGAGTGTCTTGTCTGGCCCATCTTTTTATTTTATTTTACTTTTTTTACTAGGAATCGCAACATCAGAGGTCATTAAAACCCTGACGATTCATTTTGGAAAAAAACTAGAACAAGCAATATAACGTGCATGATTTTATAATAGACTATAATTATTATCGCTTTTGTTACACTTTTGAATTGGAACAAATATAGAAATGTTTTCCACTTTGTCCATTCATAAGTCTGTAATAATTGTTGAGTTTATTAAGTTATTAGCTTTAGGACTTTTAAAATATAAATACTATGTTTTTATTAGAATTTTTTTACAATAAAGACAAAAATCTTGGACTTTATTCGCCCGCGTTGCAAATAATCATACAAAATACAGATATGAAAAATTTGGCATCTTGCTTCGCCCTACTTATAACCTTAGACTCTCTGTGAGCCCATTCAAAATAAAGAGACAGCTGATAGAATTACAATAAATACTAAATACGGTCAATTAATTTAGGTTTTTAGTTGAGATAAAAAAGTGTCATGAGCGGGATTCGAACCCATGACCTTCGGCTTGATACGCCGCTACTCTACCACTTGAGCTATCCTTACTACTATACTGCTATACTTCGATCCACTCGGGCAATAACTTCCCATGACTTTTTATCTCAACTAAAAACCATAATTAATTGAATGATATTAATTGGTCAAGCGGACCACGAAAACTAGTGAATTTAATGAGTTAAAATGAAGTATACGTCACTAAAGCTCTCCGTGTCCATTTCATTTGTCGCCGAGAATCAAATAGATTACACGACATTTGAAAAATGGCAAAAAGGATGGAATATTCAAAAAGGTGGGGTTGAGATGGGAAGTTAGTGTCCGAGTGGGTCGAGGTCACGATAGCTCAAGTGGTAGAACAGAGGCGTATCTAGCCGAAGATCGTGGGTTCGAATCCAGCTTGTGACACTGACTTTTTTATCTCAACTAAAAACCTTAATTAATTGAAATTCTCGATACTGTAGAACGAGATCCCAATTTCACTCGCACTACCTCCCTCTTCTATCCGAAAAATTATCTCGAATTTTTCCTCAACAGAAAATGACCGACAAAACGTTTTCATTCAAAATCAAACTAAGTCAAGTGTTTTTCAAGACTTGTAGAGTTCAAAACAGGGAGAAGAATCAATCCTAGAATCATTTGGCATTAGTGTTTACTTTTACATGCTTGGTAGAGTGTCATTGGACTTTGTGTTTTCGTCCAACCTATGATTGATGCGTAAAAGTTAAATAAAATTGTTTTTCTTTAAGTTTTTTGGCTAATTTGTACGTTTATATTTGCAGTGTTTCAATTAAAAAAGAGTATAACGCATAAATACATTTGCTAGAACGGCATTCTGCTCAAATTCAGTGGCATATCCTTAATAAATTTTTATATCAACGTATTTTGTTTTTATGGGGGTCATAGTTTGCGTCCGAGTAAGATATACACATTGGCACCCTGAATAAGCCAATAGCGAACCAAAAACTGTCAAAAAATCGACCAGATTGATCATCGGAATAAAGATGAAGTATGGAGGAACAAGTAAGTTTGCAACTTAATCAAGAAGGACGCTACTGGCCAATTGTACATAAATTTAACTTCCTCTCCCAATGGTTTATACAGTTACGAAATAGAAATAAATCCCTCACCTTTCATGCATACAAGACGGGGTTTACTTCAAGACTCATTATCAATTTAGAGCCCTTACTTTCAAAATTTATGATAGAAGTCTTTGAAAATACGATTGAATATTTGTGCGTGTCCTTCTACGCTGATGCTTGTATACACGAAAGCTAGTAAAAATATAAACAAATATCACATAACGGATTTATAATAAATCTTGACGAAAATGTTTTTTTGCACTGAAAATGCACAATGAGTCAAAATTAATTTACTAATTGATTCATCAAGACATAAGGACTTATTGATTATCGTGCACGACGTTTATAACTTATATTGCAGTCAAATGTTATATGATCGCAGCTGTCTATTGATTGTGAATAAAGTTCAATTATCAGACGTGTTATAACGTCTAGAAAAAAGCATCCCTGGGCAGTAAATCTTCCGGCTTTTTTTCGTCTATTAACCCTTCCGTGGATGGTTGAAAATGAGAATCCTATTTTCCTCCTGGCGAAGATGGGAAAAAGCCCTTTGTTTATATCTTCCGATAGCACTTAGTCAGACTTTATCCAGCCTTCGTGACATCGTTAACTTAACGTGAATTACCAACAGTATAAAATCGAAGAAAAAATACAACAGCTATTCTAAACGCTTATAGATCATCGAAGCTGAGACAATAAACATCACATCAAAGTTTAACTCACTTCAACAAACGACTTTTTGTACATTTATTGTGATTTATAATTGAACAGGTCTAATTTTCATTTCACGTCTTGAAAGGGTGTTAAAAAAGATCTAAAAGACTTTTATTCTTTTCTGTATACAGGGAAACTCGTGAATAGATCTCAACATTTTAGGAGATTATTCTACCTGTCAAATGGGAATGAACGTTATTTCAAGGAGGGAAAATTCGAGAGGTGAGGTTGAGATGGGAATTATTAAAAGTCCGAGTGGATCGAGGTCACGATAGATCAAGTGGTACAGTAGCGGCGTATCAAGCCAAAGGTCGTGGGTTCGAATCCCGCTCGTGACGCTGACTTTTTTATCCCAACCAATACCTTTTATAAACGTTATTACAACGTTTTTCCTTAAAGCCACCATTTCTCATAGAATGTTAATCTAACTGTAAATTGATTAGAGCAAAAAGAAGAGCATTAAAAACTGGTTCACACATAAAATTTTATAGTTTGTGGGGATGTTTTATAAAAAGCAAGGCAACGAGTCTCTAAAAAACTTCATGTTACATAGAAATTATAAAATTTTATGATTTTCCAAAGTTGGTATATCGAGTTTAAGTAAGATTTTCTGTGTTCTGTACAAATGCAAGTGGCCAGTGCTACTGATCTTTAAATTCATGTACTTCATTTCACAAATGATATTTATTACCAGTAAAATTAAGGTTTAATTGTTAAAATTTCAGCTACAAATCATTTGGAAAAGTTATTCATTTACAAGACAATTAATTAAGGTGTTTAGTTGAGATGAAAAAAAGTTAATGGCACGAGAGGGATTCGAACCCACGACCTTCGGCTAGATACGCCGCTGCTCTACCACCTGAGCTATCGTGACCTCGATCCACTCGGGCATCAACTCCCCATCTCAACCCCACCTCCTTTTGCCATTTTTCAAATGTCGTGTAATCGGTTCGGATTCGTAGAGCAGCGGCGTATCTAGCCGAAGGTCGTGGGTTCGAATCCCTCTCGTGCCATTAACTTTTTTTCATCTCAACTAAAAACCTTAATTAATTGTCTTGTATTAATTGGTCAACCAGTCCACGAAAATAGTGAGTTATACATTTAGATATTGAGTTTTCTATTACAAAGAATGAAAGTAACACAATGTATCAAATAAAACCTTTTTTGTACAAAATGGCACACAAGAAAAAAAACATGCTAGGATTCTACATTGGGGGAACTGTTAAAAATGAAGCTACTTCCTACCTATCACCACTAAGGACGACGTCATAAAAAAGATTCATAAATTTTGTGCTCTTATTGAATAAAGAGAAACTCTTTAGTGAAGTAAAATCTGTCTGGAAACGAGTTAAATTGTAATATTCAAGAAGGTGGATATTAGAACACTAAATTTAATTTTTTGATGCTTATTTTTTCTTATGTTCAAGTTTGTACTAAAGAATCTTTTTTGTTTACTTTTGGTTACCTCAATTTTTCTTAAGAAAAAACAAAAAGTTTAAGAGAAGTAAAATCATCCTTCAAGAAACGATGACAGTCTTGTATTCATAAGAAAGTATATATTTTGAAAATTTAAATAATTTTTGGAAGTTGGTTATGCTTTCATATGTTCCAGTTTTTACTGAAGAGTTTTTTTTATATATATTATATTGCTTTTTTATTTTTAAGAAAAAACTTAAGAATAGTAAAGTCTATTAGAAGACGTATTCTTCAAAAAAGTCAGCATTTTGAACATTTGATTTTTAGAAGCTTGTTATTTTCTCTTATGACCACTTTTGTATCAAAGAATTTTTTGATATTTTATAGCACTTTTTTTTAAGAAAAAACAAAAAATGATTAGTTAAATCTGTCAGGATACAATGTCATGTTGGCTTTTTCTTATGGTCAATTTTGTACCTATGAATCTTTTTTTGTTTAACATTTATTACTGTCATTAATTTCTATTAGCAGCTTCAACTTCTTAATGATGAACTTTTTAAACTATTTGAGAGAGAATAATTAAATTTTTTAACAATATATTTAAATTTTCACTAGTGCTATTTACCTTTGAAATTAAGAACATGTGTTTTAACCTCATTAGTAAAAGCAACTTTTCTTTAAAAGTCATACATGCCACTGCTTACAGAGTAAAAAAAATCTTACTTAAACTTTAGACAAAAAGTTTGAAAACTCGGATAATTTGATTCCAACTAAATTTGTACTTTGATTGCTTAAGTTTGCACTAAAGAACAAATGAATCTTATACTTGTTTAATTTTCTTTTGATTTATGTAATTAATTTTAGAATAGTATTATTGTTTAATGAGAAAAAGTTGTGAAAAGTTTGAAGTAACACGAAAAATGTAATATTTGAATAAAACTGATAATCAGACTTTAAACAATAAAGACTTTTTGTACCCATTTGACGTGTAGAATAAACTTCTGAAATATCGATGTCCATTCATGTGACCCCTCTCCCAATTTAGGTCATTTTTCATAAGTATAACAATACAAAAAATAAGCACAATTAATCCTAGTTATCATTGAAAATACCTTTTGTTGTAACAAGATTATTTTTACAAAAATAAATGCCCTATGTTAAAAAAAGAACAATCGAATGGTATAAAGTGGAACAAAAGTAAAAGAGCCAAAATTTATTCCTAGGCATGTAGGAGACATACTATCGATCTTGCAAGCTGGTGTATTTTGACCTTTCAACATAATACATTGTCAGAGAAAAGGATTAAAATGTGCACAGATAACTTACCTCCTTGGAAAAAATAGATTACGGTTACCACAATAAAGTTTCAAGAATAATACAAGGCTCGATGAAAAATAGTCTAATAATTTACAAAATAATGTGCAATACTCAGGATTCTCTGGCTGAAAACCGCCAAACAGCTCAAAGTAAGCTTAAAGTTGAACTAGGGCTTCTTGAAGATCATCAGGATCTAATCATGGTCGGAGATCGCAGACAAAGAGATTAGGATACGTATCCGGGAACAAACTCTCCGAGAAAACGGGAATTATCGATCACTGCTGCTAAATCGAGCTCATCTTTAACATTCTTACTCGAAATAGCTAGCGTTTTACTATCTGCCTCTTTAGCTTACGCTGTATAAATTTGTACGCGCTTAGTCCACTGCCATAGGAGCAAACAGCAAATTAAAACAAACAACGGTTGAATAAATACGTAGGATTATGAGATTACCCAATGTTAATTATGTAAACACGAGATTCAAATATAAAATTTATTTAAGAATTTATGTGTCCTTGATTTATTGTTATCGTTAATCCACTTTTTTTAAAATTAAATCACAATGATTTCCAACATAAATGGTCCAATTACGGCTTACTGATATTAAATTAAAGTTAAATACGATAACAATCAGTCATCTATAATTTTATATTTCTCCATCAAACAGAAGCTTATCTGACATTTGAAAACGAAGAACCATATCGTAAAGAATGTGCGGAAGATTTGCCCTGGGGAATGTATGAAAAGGAACGAGAAGAAAACGATTGTTTGTTTATTCAAGGCAGATTCAAATAGGTGAGGTGGAGAAGAAAGAAATAAGGGCGCTTTCTACCCCTACCCCTGCATGTTTTTTTCTGTTAAAATAAAAATAAATCCCGTCTATAAGTTTTCAAAGCAGTTCGTACTTCATGGAATATTTAAGATCTACAAGGTCTTTTTTTATCGAGCATTTGAATATAACCTTGAACAACTAGAGGTCAGAACTATTTTACAATTTTCAAATTATTACAATTAAAACTCCACAGACTGTCCCGGGATTAGTAACAAGAACCTCTAACGTGGCAAAAAAATTGCGACGGTCTAACCGCTCGGCCACCGCGCTCCTCATTATATTTAATACATAACGTATAAGAAGAGGAAGAAGAAGAAAAAAAAAATAACTTCATTCTTAACTATATTGTAAAGAAATGAATCTCATAAAAAATATCTTATCTCTAGGTTACCTATTCAAAATGTCAAATATCAACATGATCAATACTTTTTAAAATGGGAAATCATATACATTGCTGCTCAATATTTGTTGCTTTAAATAGTAAGTAGATGGAGTTTGACTATGTCAGCATTCATGTTTGGGTGAAATTTATTCTTATCAGCCATAATAACCATAATCTTTCTAAAAACGAAACAATATTTTGATTACTCGTGGAACAAGGCTTTGCTTTGTTGTTGTTTGTCTAAATCTTTATCGATTTTGTATTTTTATTCAAATGAAGCACCTGGTTAATATCAGCATATCAATGAGAAACTAATAAACTTCTGTGATACTACTCTGGTCGAAACGGTCTGTGCGTTCTTTTTGTGAAGAACTAGAAAACCGATAAAAAAATATTTTAGTTGATGCCAGATATCAACATGATCAATACTTTTTAAAATGGGAAACCATATACATTGCTGCTGAATATTTGTTGCTTTAAATATTAAGTAGATGGAGTTTGACCATGTCAATATTCACGTTTGGGTGAAATTTATTCTTATCAGCCATAATAACCATAATCTTTCTAAAAACGGACCAATATTTTGATAGAAATGATAAATGAGGGAGTGAGTGTGGTGCTCAATCCTTTTTAAAAAAAGATAGTTCCTACTAACAGTAAGGTATTTTGCAACGATCCGGATTTCGAGACTTTTAGCTCATCATCAGGTTGAAGGACTTCTACAACCACGTCTCTCGACATGAATTGCCAAAGTGAACCCGCTGATACCTCCGCCAACGCGACGTTCCAATTAGCAGCTGATTTTTTTAATGGCGCTCAATTTGAACGTGCGAAACGCGGAAATTATAACACAAATAAATATTCTAATAGTAAATACTTAATATTATTAAATTACTATAAAACTAATAACAATTAAAATAATTAGTTTAATTATTTGGATGTTTGATATTATTTATGTACATATTTAAAATGAGAGGTAGATCAAAATCTGTTATATTATTAATGCATTTATCACAATGTTCAATTTTACATTTTTTAATTTCCAATTTCTCAAACCAATCTAATTCTCTCCCTTTGTTGAAACTATGTAACACTAAATTCACTATATTCGTGGTCCGCTTGACCAATTAATACATTACAATTAATTAAGGTTTTTAGTTGAGATGAAAAAAAGTCAATGACACGAGCGGGATTCGAACCCACGATCTTCGGCTAGATACGCCGCTGCTCTACCACTTGAGCTATCGTGACCTCAATCCACTCGGACATCAACTTCCCATCTCAACCCCACCTTATGAGTTTTCCCTCCTTTTTGCCATTTTTCAAATATCGTGTAATCTATTTGATTCTCGGCAAGAAATGAAATGGCCACGGAGTGCTTTAGTAAAGGTATACATCATTTAAACTTATTAAATTCACTAGTTTCGTGGTCCGCTTGAGCAATTAATATCTTTCAATTAATTAAGGTTTTAAGTTAAGATAAAAAAATTCAGTGTCACAAGCGGGATTCGAACCCACGACTTTCGGCTTGATACGCCGCTACTCTACCACCTGAGCTATCGTGACTTCGATTCGTGGTCCGCTTGAAAAATGCCAAAAAGGAGGGAAAACTCATAAGGTGGGGTTGAGATGGGAAGTTGATGTCCGCGTGGATCGAGGTCACGATAGCTCAAGTGGTAGAGTAGCGGCGTATCTTGCCGAAGATCGTGGGTTCGAATCCCGCTCGTACCATTGACTTTTTTTCTTCTCAACTAAAAACCTTAATTAATTGCTATGTAACACTGTTGTATTTAAATTTGAATTTAAATTATGTTTTGTTTCTTTTAGATAGTCCTTAAATTCCGAAAATTTGCTCGATTTAGGCAAGTGTTCTTTTACTCTTGTTTTTATTTCTCTACCGCTTTGTCCTATATATTTAATATCACAATCTTTACAATTGAGTTGGTAAACCCCGCTTTTTGCCAAGTTGTCTACTTTGTCTTTAGGTTTTGAGAGGATGTTTTTAAGTGAACCCGTACTTCTAAAACCTATTCTAAAACTTTCTTGTTTAAAAATTTTACTAACTTTTTCCGATAATTCACCAATGTATGGCATGCAAACAACAGAAACCTAATGATTCATTTGTGGTGGGGTGGCTGAGTCCTAATGTTGATTCGTTTAATATCAATATTTTGATTACTCGTGGTATAAGGCTTTGCTTTGTTGTTGTTTGTCTAAATCTTTTTTGATTTTGTATTTTTATTCAAATGAAGCACCTGGTTAATATCAGCATATCAATGAGAAACTAATAAACTTCTGTGATACTACTCTGGTCGAAACGGTCTGTGCGTTCTTTTTGTGAAGAACTAGAAAACCGATAAAAAAATATTTTAGTTGATGCCAGATAACAACATAATCTTTTTAAAATGGGAAATTACATACATTGTTGCTGAATATTTGTTGCTTTAAATATTAAGTAGATGGAGTTTGACCATGTCAATATTCACGTTTGGGTGAAATTTATTCTTATCAGCTATAATAACCATAATCTCTCTAAAAACGGAACAATATTTTGATTACTCGTACAATAATGCTTGTTTGCCTAAATCTTTATTGATTTTATATTTTTATTCAAATGAAGCAACCTGGTTAATATCAGCATATCAATGTCAAACTTTTGAGAATAAGCTATTTGGTCGCAACGGGTTTTGTGGAGGACTAGAAACCCGATAAAAAAGTGTTTTGGTTGATAAAGTTCCTACCTTTTGGAATATGTATCAAGTTCATTGTATATATGTCGATCCGTAGGAAAAGCCAATCAATGACTACGTCAAAATTGTATAAAATGTATTTTTGAACAAGCGATAGAATTGGCTAAAATAATGATTTAGCAAAACACAAGTCAATTTTTTAATACCAGCTTTTGTGGGAAAAAATTCTCTCAATTTTTCCCATTTCTGTTTTTCAAAAATCCGGAAACTTTACAAATGGTTACAACTTTATAAACTAAGTGTACTGGTGCAAATCTTGCCTCAGTTTTTTTTTAAAAACTAGATTTATTTGTTATTTATTGTACAACAACAAATATTGTATTAAGTAAATATAGTGCATATGTGTTGAATTTGTCGTTTGAGACTCATGTAGGAGAATTTGCCCAGTGTCAACACTCCTTCCCTCTGAATACTTTTGATCGTGAGTCAAGTAGGCTTTTTAATAATTTATAACGTCGGTTTGTTTGCTGTCTTTTCATTTATCCATGAAAAGTCCAAGATAATAAGGTCAGTTTTAGGCAATAGGATTCCACTTATACTCACAGCACAGATATTTTTACGTAAGATCAAATTTATCTATACGCTTATCGTCAGGTCATCTTCATTCTCTCTTTTGTAAACCATTCATTCAGGTGTTTTAAGTGTTAATTGAGGCGTCCGAATTACGTGTAAGAATTGCTGCATCATGAACGAATGCAAGTGTTGAAGTTTTAACATGTGTAGGAATATCTGCAGTGTATGTTGAAAATAGAAATGGACCAAGTATGCTTCCCTGAAGAACAGCCGTCTTATTGCGTATATGAGAATTCATTTCCCTGACTTGCCTCAGCAAATAAACGAGAGATTTAAAATGAAACTATTAAATAGTTTTAATGGAATACGTCCTTATTTTTCATACTTATTTTAAGTAAGATTTAATTAAAATATTCAGTATACTGGCTGCAAGTATAATATTCCAGCTTGTGATAGCTAGAACAAGATTGAATTTGAAAAAAATCCGGAGCAGTTATCACTTTTTTAATGAAAAAACGGGACACCGGATATTTAAAATATGCTTCGGGCTAATCAACCCGAGAACTTTATTTTTTTGACCAAAATCATTCGTTTTTATTGACTTTAAGGGGTGCTTAAAATGAATCCTAATCGGCCTTTCCAAAAACTTTTTATCTGTATAACTATACACAAAATATTTTTCATACTATTTATTAGATAAATAAGATTCGTACACGTTGTCAAATAAGCGACTTTACAATAAATAAAAAAAAAAGTTATAGCCCTTTAGAAAGCCTTTTGTAATCCAACATAAAGAAATAGTTTATTGGATGTGCTACTGAACGAAAGGAGTTTTTTTTAAGGCTTTTAAGAGTTTTCTATTTATCTACGGTTTTTGGTAAAAATAACAAAACTTATAACCAATATTCTTTTTTCTCCTACTCATTAAAATTATAAATTCTTTAATTATTAATTACAGAGAGTGATCATATCTGGAGTATCCTCTTAATTAACATACACACAAAAGAGAACCTTGGCTATTAAAATTCGAGTTAAATTTACATTGACGCGATTTGCCGAAGGCCAAATTCGAAAATAAGCAAACTAGATACGATCGATAAACTAGCTTAACTTAAAAAGTTTAGAAGCGGTTTCTTCATCTGGAATTATTTTCTTCCAATGACGGTTTTGTATTATCTGATATTTTACATATAATTTCACGTCGTTAACAATTTTTTTTGTGAAATATTAATTAACAAAAAATAGGCTATGTGAAATCAAACCTGTAGTTGTTACATAAGTGAAAAAATTAATTATAAATTTTAATTGAGTAAAATTAATAAAATACAGAAAAATATTTAAAATATGTTTTTTATTCTTCGCCAATATGTATGGCTGTAGTCTCAGAAAAATAAATTTCGATAAAATGAAGGCAATAATATAAAAAAAAGGAGAGGACTGGCGATGACCACTGTAGTTTTCCGGCCCTAAAACTATCCGCTATATCCACTCAAAGTTTAAAAAAGCCCGTCATTTAACAGGTTCCTGGATAGGTTGTCATAAATGTTTTATGATGTTCGGGCGAGTTATAAAACAGTCATCACAAGATTTCGTGCGAATTGTCTAGGTCTCTTCTACTGGAAAGGCATCGAAGTAGAAAGTCGTTCACAAATCGCTTGGACGCTTGAGCTTGTGGGGGTGTCTTCACAGATGAATTTGTAGCAATCAAATGACCGGGACCGTATGTGGAGTATGCACTGAAGCATTGCCAAACGCAAGTCACAGTCTTTTCGATGATAGTTATGCTATGGTCGAATTTTCATCCTAGCTCGTGCCGAATTGATTATCATTCACCGTTTGACCGCATTAAGATACACTGAGGAAATTCTTCTGGAAGATGTGGACCCATTTGCTCCATTTGTTGGGGACACGTCCTGCTAACGTAGCTTGAGTGGTCAGCCATTTGTTGGAGGATGTAGAGATTACCACAACGAATTGGTCGGTACGTTCTCCTGACATCGTTTAGCAACTTGGCATCGAGTAGAAAGGCATTCACAAATGGCTTGGACGCTTGAGCTTGTGTGGGTGTCTTCACAGATGAGTTTGTAGCAATCAGTTGACCGGGGCCGTATGTGGAGTATGCACAGAAGCATTGCCAAACGTGAGCCACAGTCTTTTCGATGATAGTCAGTTATGCTATGATCGAATTAACATCCTTCACCGTTTGACCGCACTAAGGTACACTGAGGAAATTCTTCTGGAAGATGTGGACCCATTCTCTCCATTTGTTTGGGACACGTCCTGCTAACGTAGCTTGAGTGGTCAGCCATTTGTTGGAGGATGTAGAGATTACCACAACGAATTGGTCGGCACGTTCTCCTGACATAGTTTAGCAACTTGGCATCGAGTAGAAAGGCATTCACAAATGGCTTGGATGCTTGAACTGTGGTGGGTGTCTTCTTCACAGATGAGTTTTAGTAATCAGATGACCGGACCGTATGTGGAGTATGCACTGAAGCATTGCCAAACGTGAGCCATAGTTTTTTCGATGAATGTCAGTTTTGCTATGATCGAATTAACATCCTTGCTCGTGCCGAATTGATTTCATTCACCGTTTGACCGCACTAAAGTACATTGAGGAAATTCTTCTGGAAGATGTGGACCCAATCTCTCCATTTGTTTGGGACACGTCCTGCTAACGTAGCTTGAGTGGTCAGCCATTTGTTGGAGGATGTAGAGATTACTACAATGAATTGGGCGGCACGTTCTCCTGACATCGTTTAGAAACTTATGGGACTTGATAAAGAGACGGGTATAACATCGTTCGCCGCCTGTAACAATCGTTAAACAGCTTCAAACCCTCTCTTTTTGAAGAAAGGGCTTCTGTTCATAAGACAAAATCCGATTGTTTTCCGATGTTTTGAAAAAAGAAGGTAACAAATTGTTTGTAAAATTTTAATCTATCACTAAATGATTTTCCGGTATTTTGTTGAATTTTCTTTCAAACCATCATAATTAAATCATTTTAATTAAAACTCATTAATTTCTGATCTCGTTTAATTTGTTTACATTAAAATGAGTATATTCTAATTAATATACTGATAAAAATAACGGTATGAACAACAATATACGAGTTATTTTTTTCTATATTTGTTATTAGTGTTATCAATTGTTTATATGTTTATATATCTTTTATAGATTGTACTTATTTTCGAAAGATCCTCGTTGTATATTCTTTAGGTGAATTCAAATAGCTATTAGTTCCAGCAGATTTGAAATCTTTGAAATCTAACATGTGCTGAAACTAAAAGCTGTTTTATATTTATTTATTAATTTTACTGTTTTGATCTTAACTTGAAATGTTATCAATTTTGTTGATTTGTAAAATTAATCATGAAGGGTCATGTCGTTTACACATAAGTTTTTTCGTAACAGATAGTGTGTTTTTTGAAAATATAGAATTTCTAATATTTATTTCATATAATTTACATAATATTATATGAAAAATAATTATTATAAAATCCATTATATTTAGTGGTCTGATTTACTAAATTACTTTCTTCAATTAATTGATCATTTTATGTACGGTTTTGGTTGAAATGAAAAAGGTAGTGCCACGAGCAGGATTCGAACCCAGGACCTTCAGCTCAATACGCCACTGCTCTAACCACTTGAGCTACCTTTGACCGCTTATGACACTAGCTTTTTTATTTCAACCAAAACCGTACATAAAAAGATTAATTAATTGAAAAAAAAAATTATTATAATTAAATTGACTCCTTTCGAACCTCTTTAACTTAATTATTTCATATGTTTTCAGATTGATTTTCTTTATGTTTTAGGCGGATCTTGCTAGCATACACAGCTCTGCCGAGGAACGTTTCATAGTCAGGAAAATCCGCGAGTCCCGCGAGTACACCACGAGCGCTGTATACTGGCTGGGAGCGAAATGGACACAGGAAACGGGCAATTGGGCCTGGGACGACGGGACGAGTCTTGACTACAACGGTATTATTTTAAAAAAAGTTTAAAGAAAACAATGTTCTTTCGTGATGAGCCAATTTCAGCACGTGATGCCTGGGAAGCTGATGTGACCTAAGCTCGAAGGAACGACACTTTATTGCTCAGTATTCCCCTTTTTCCACCAAGCGTGGCCTGCGACATCGCGTGCTTCTCGTATTTCCTCTTATCGGCGGCTTAAAGTTGCACGCAGTAACGAAAAATGCAAAGCGCACATTAAATTCTAAAAGTGCTATAAAGCCTATTTGCAAGCAGGTCAGCCACGACGTGAATAGTTTTTAAACATTAACAAGTTGTGTGTTTTTGAATCTAGTTTTTATATATACATCCCTATCCAAAATCGATAAATGACCAAATAATGTTCTGTCGAACTCTATATGATGAATCCATAGTCTGTGCTTCGACAATTATCCTTTTGCTTCAACTCGCTGTGTTTCGCTTTTACACAACAACAAAAAGTTAGCCAAGCAAACGATTAAAAAGAAATGAAAGGATGAGTTCCAAAATTTGTTGGTTCCAGCCTTACTTTTCAGAATGATAAATCAAACCTATTTGCAACTAATTTAGAATCCATCTTTATTCCTCTTCCAGGATGCATGATGATAGTTGCACAATGATGCAACTCTGGCAGAACATGTTTTGCGCAAGTTTGGAACTCTTCCTCCTCATCTTACTCTCAAATCTTTCCATTATTCTGAATTTAAACATTTCATACATTAATACTTCCCCAAGCTTAACGTTGTTTTTGATGAAGATCAAGATGTACATTTCGGAGCTGCACCCTTTAAGACTCGCTGTTATCATTCTGTGCCCATAGCAGTTCTAATCCAACGAGAACCTGGATTTTTAGACCTGTCTGTGTGGTGATTAGTGACCATTAATCGATATTTATTTAGAAATCGTGAGATGCGGTCTGGTATGACGTAGGTTTCAGAAAAGAATTTTCTTTATCGTGCCAACGTTTCGATCTTTATTGAGATCATCTTCAGTGCTCAAAGTGTTTGTCTTCTGTGTAATTGTGTCATTCTTGCGTGTCGTGTCGAGAGTGCACGGCACGCAAGAATGACACAATTACACAGAAGACAAACACTTTGAGCACTGAAGATGATCTCAATAAAGATCGAAACGTTGGCACGATAAAGAAAATGTTTTTCTGAAACCTACATCACACCAGACCGCATCTCACGATGTTTAAATAAATTTTAGACCTGTGTTCAGTAGTTGAATTTCTTCTAACACTTCCTTCTGTTGGTATCTCTTCTGCTTCTTTACAGAATCCGCACGTGCCGTCTTGTGTTCGCCCAACATTATTTAGATGACTATTCAGTCTGCAGTGTCCTGTAAGAATCCTGTTAAAATTCGACGTTTTCTCCTGTTTTCTTTGATGCCCATTCAGTTGTTTCTTTCCTTCCAAAATTTGATAGACGGATAAACCTTGGATTGGTTATGTCCACAGGTTATGTAGGTAGTTACGAGAAAATTCCACTGTTTTCTCATTTTCATTTTCCTTTTGTTTAAGCTACTCATTGATCGTGTGAATCCCTATTGCACAGAATGGCACAGGACTTCTCGGGGGTATGGCCACCCCTTGCCTTGAAGGGCGTCCGCTCTCTCCTACATGTTCATCAGAGGGTGTTTTCTTTGGTTTAGTTGTTTTGTTATCTCACATGATTGTTGGAAATGGATACTGTTTTTGACCCCTTGTTCAGTTTGAACGGAGTTCTTGCGTGAACTTCGGCATGGATGATACTAGTGTCTTTTCCTATGGGTTCTGATTATTTGATTCCAGGGCCGAATACCCTACCCCCCATTCCTTCCTGCGTTCTAGATCCTTCAGTGTACGAGCAAATGGTGCCTTTCTCACAGAGGAGGTTCTTCGTCTTTATTTATTTGTTGGTACGTAAATTTTTTTGCAAATTTTGCTACAACTAAAACGTCCTGTTCATGTTGTCTCTGAGTAGTAGATGTTCCTTCATTAGGCTGTCACTATGTCTCCATATTAGTTTTAGCCCTGTTGGAAGTTTCTCTTTGATGACGTTAATAATAGTTTTCTGCGCTGCTCTCTTTACCATAATGTGGAGGAAGGTTAAGCGAAATATTTTCTTCATACCAGCTATGGGACAGGTTCTGATCGCTTCCGTCATGCAAACGCATGCAAGTTCTCAATTTTCGTGAGTTCTGTTCTGTTACCTGTTTTACTGTTGTGTGTTGTTTAGTAGAAAAAAAATCCCACAAACGTTTGTGCAAATAGGGACTGAAATTCACCCAAGAAGATAGCGTAAATCCGACAAATCAGCGAGGACAGATTAGCCTGTTGATCGGGCAAGAGCAACTTACAGCAACAAATTCGACTCTGTTGAAAACTCAACTCATGTCAAAATTTGAACTTACTAGGTTGGGTTTCGAACGAGAACTTCGAGAAGAAGGACATGCGATGTCTGGGACTTCAATGGACACTTTCACCTGCACCGCTACTGCCCAGCAGTCTGTACTGGTCAATACAACAGTGCGAGACCCCCGGTGGCTACGTCTGTAAAAAGGATAACCAAGGTAAACAATTAAATTTTTTTACAATTAATTGTTAATTTTCATTATTTTTAAGGAAGTGGACTTCATTTGAACTTGAACAAGACTATCAACGGTTCAGAAGGAACGCTCTCTTCTCCGCAGCACCCAAGGCCTTATTTAAACAACTTAGATTACTGGATCGAAATAAACTCTCCCCAAAAGACCAGAATTGTTGTAAGTATTTTGAAATAAAATAACAGCAACAAAAATTGTATCATTAACTTTTTCTAAGGTTGTCCTTACGTTTCTTGATCTTGAGCATCAAGCGAAGTGCCTTTACGATTACCTTGAAGTGCTTGATCCACGACTTTCCGAAGACTCGACAAAACTCTGTGGTCACTATAGTCTTCAGCAATTAAAAAAGTAATATAGTACATATTTTTCTTTTAGACTGTTATAACTTATCTTGTGTTTATTTTTGTCACTTTTAGTTTGAGAATTGTGTCATCCGGAAATATAATATTAGTGCATTTCCGCTCGGATTATTCTATCTCAGGTGAGGGATTTTCTCTCAGCTGGAAAGCTGTCGATGTATCTGGATGTCCTTTGTACACTACGACCGCCCAGGAAGGAGTTCTCACCAGTCCCAACTACCCGCAATTTTTACTGTCGAGGATGGACTGTTCTACGACTATCCTAGCACCAGGTAACTTTTAAATTTTTGCACCACACAGGATAAAATTCATTGTATGATTTTTAGTAGGGAAAAGGGTTTGGCTGGAAATTACAGACTACGACGCGGAGGAGCCAATTTTGGAAGTCGACCTGGGTGGCGGAGAAGGCAGGCTTCAGCCTTTCACGATGCCTGGCATCCTGTCTGACGGCGCTTACGTCTCGGCAGGAGAAAGGATCCAGATCACACTCAGAACTGGTGACAATCCAATGGGTCGAGGATACCAAGCAATATACAAAACGGGTAAGTCCGACTATAAAAAGGTCTACTTTACAAATATGGCGTATAAAAGGGGGAAGATAGAGTGAGAAGAGAGCGAGGAAAAAGAGAGAGAAATAGAAATAGATTGAGAGAGAGGGCGAGATGTAGAAAACAGACAGTGAGTCTTTAAGAAATTAAATACTGGTAGAATGTAGAATGAGAACAAAATACACAATGATAAAGGATGAGGTTGATAGGCCACTTTTAGCTACCACAAGTTATCGCTAGATGCCACTACGACTTATGGAATGTTCACGCCCTCCAGTCTGCAGCCAATCAGAGTAGGGCTCTTCACTATTTAAGCAGGGGCACTGCCTCGCTGGAAACAGACTCGTCAACCCGACGAGATCTCATACATCACGTCGGGGTCCTTCCGAGTGCTGTTAAACCTTGCGGGCCCTCACAAGGGCCGGTATTGTACCATGGAAGGTCCCAACTGTTCTGCCCTACCGGGAAGACTGCAACCGTGAGTTCTACGGCACAAGACCACTTTCAGGCAGATGAGAAGGGCACTCCTAATTCGTGGGCTCTACAGAACCAGCGAGGAGGCTTTTGGCCCTAAAAAGGACCGTTGAGTGAGAGGTAGAGCTTCCACCTGTCCGACTGTACCGGGTACCCCGGAGATCGTGAGCTCGTACGATGTCGTAGCGTCGACAGTTTGCTGGAGTGGTCGAGAGGGCCACTATAGTGGAGAATGCCGGGCGTCCTTTTGCAGAGAGGCGGGTTTCGCGGTCAGTGACTCCGCGACTGGAACAACTTTTCTGGTTGACACCGGAGCGGCTGTATCAGTAATTCCACTAGGAATGAAACAACAACAACCAGCAGCGAGACCGAGTGATGACTGGGAGCTGTACGCCGCCAATGGTACAAAAATAGCCACCTATGGCACGAAAACGATCATCCTCAACCTTGGCCTCTATAGAGCTTTCAAGTGGCAATTCATCATCGCTGATGTGAAGAAACCAATCATCGGAGCAGATTTCTTGAGCCATCACGGTATCATCGTCGACATCAAAGGACGCTGCATCACTGATCGCGAAACCCGCCTCTCCGCAAAAGGACACCCGGCATTCTCCACCATAGTGGCCCTCTCGACCACTCCGGCAAACAGTCGATACTTCGACATCGTACGAGCCCACGACTTAGGAGTGCCCTTCTCATCTGCCTGAAAGGGGTTTTGTGCCATACAGCTCACGGTTGCAGGCTTCCCGGTAGGGCAGAACAGTTGGGACCTTCCTGGGTACAATACCGGCCTTGTGAGGGCCCGCAAGGTTTAACGGCGCTCGGAAGGACCCCAACAGAAAGAAAGAGAGAGAGGGAGAGAGAGAGAGAGAGTTAATGAAAGTGTGAGAGGAGGCAGCTAACGAGAGGATGATTTTCGCGTCATCAAGACAAAAAACCTAAGCAAAATAAAACAATATACAGGGTGTATGGAAGAACGTTTCTTCAGCCTCCCAAATCGTCATTTGTGCAAGGAGCGTTAGCCGCCTGTCATAATCAGGGTCGCGAAGTCTCCCGAAAAGATGAGAGCGATACAGCTTAAAACTGTAAGTCCGGAGTACATTTTTCATTTTATCTTCTGAAAAATCTAAAACCCTTCCAACATTTCGGAGACAGGAATTGTGATTTTCGTGAGCTACAGTAAAATATTCAACTCTTGGTCGCAATTACGTTGCTAGTTTCCCGGTGACGATACAGCGTATCTCCTCATATAGTAAGCAACACGAATAAACTATACAAAATTTGTAAATCTATTCTTATAAAATTGTGTAAAAACTATAAAAAATATATATAACATTTGTGGTTTACTCTGGGACGATCAGGAAATTCCTGGGAGTACAATACGACTGCACGACCACCACTATCATAAGTCGTACAAGATCGATAGATGGATCGAGATGAAAATAGGTAGAGAAAAAGAAGGAAGGAGAAAGAAAGAGAGAGAGAGAGAGAGAGAGAGAGAGAGAGAGAGAGAGAGAGCNTATATATATAATATATTCATTTAAAAAAAAATAGTTGGTAGCTGAACATTGTTTATACCGGTCCCGCCAGTTTTAATCTCATGGGCAAGTGAATCTTCTGTGAATCTCATTATTTTATCAACTTGTCGTTTTCCTGTCATATAAATGAAATGCTATATACTCAATTTAACATTTTAGTCGGAAACGCCAAAGAAGAACATATTGTCAATTTGGGAAATATCACGTTCGGACGGCTCCTCGATATGAACTATCCGAGCGTACCACCTCGCAGAATCGATCTGACCCATAGGCTGATCGCTCCGATCGGCCACACCATTCACCTACAGTTCAACCCGCCAAATCAAATAACTGGTAATTCAAAAAAGTTGAAACTCATTAACAATTTAATTTGAAAGCTTTGGATTTAAAAGGTCTGGGAAAATTGGAGGACTGTTCTCAAGACAACGACGTGGTCGAAGTCATTGATGCGTATTCCGACTCGAACGGCACCGCCTGGAGACTGTGCGGGGACAACATCGGAAGCCAAATATCCGTGGAGACCTATCTGAACACGGTGAGCGTCCGGTGCAAGTACGGCGAAAAGAGATCTCGACGTCACAACATCACCGTAACCATAAAACCAGGTAACTATCAATCTTGGTTGTTTTAAATTTTGAATGTTTCATTATACTATATTATTTTTTATGGTTTTAGATCCAGAATTCAAGACAAAACTTAAGAAAAAAAACCCAACATGGGTCGAGACGTGCGAACCTAATCCTTGCCAGAACGGAGGGAAGTGCAAGACCAACGCAGAGGGAAAACATTACTGCACGTGTACAGGACATTTCACTGGTATTCATACTACAGATATTGCATTGAAAAATGATATAGTTTTTATGAATGCATTGATAAAAGAATTTTTGTCAAGTTTATTTGACTTCATATGACCTGTACATCAGACTGTTACCCATCATTTTGGGTATATGAAATATTAGTTTTCGGAGATGTTTAAAGTATTGAATCTTTTCAGGATTTCTTTGCGTTGTCACACTCTGTGAGCTTGAACCTTGCCTTTTCGGCCGATGTGAGTTGAACGAGACTAGTTTCAAATGCTACTGCAAGCCTGGCTATCACGGTGAACACTGTGATACGCGACATCGGCCCTGCAGCTCGAATCCTTGCGACAACAGAGGATCCTGCGTTGAGACGAATGACGCTTCGTTCAAATGCCGTTGTAACGCCTGGTGGGAAGGTGAGACATATTAGTTTTAAGATATAAATACTGATGGGTTCAAACCATTGCATACAGGCCTGCGTTGTGAGCAACGAGAGGTTTGAGGGGTCTTGTCGTTTCGAACCAGCAGTATTGATCGTCGTAGACAAATGTTTATACACCTTAAATTGTGAACCTATCATTTGGGGGCCTACCACATGAACAAATGTTTTTAGCCCTGTGTATGTAGTCTGTACGTTCTTTTGGCAAAGCACATCCTTGAGTATATCATTGAGTACTATGTCACCTGTGTTTTCCTGAATATAACTTCCCAATCAAACGCCGAAGTTGTTGACTAGTTGAAACAGACCTCACCGAAACCATAGGCACACCGTAATGATTGGATTAACAATAAGGAAGTTCAACTAAATGATCTCCTAATGGAATGACGTATACTAATTGGCCATCTACATGGTTGATCCTTTAGTTTATCCCGATTTGACTTACCTAAAAAACCTGCAAAAGAAACAATGAAGATGATGACTACTTGAAACATATTTTACAGGTCTTCCAGTAAGTATAGGCAGATCAGAATGATAGGATTAGACTCTCATATAAGAAAGGTTCAACTAAATCTTCTCCTAATGAAATGACATTTTTAACAAGACATCTACAAGATTGATCTTTTGGTTTATTAAACTTTTGTTTACCTAAAAAACCTGCCGACGAAAGGATGAATATGTTGCCTAGTCGTGATAATTTAATACACATTGCCAGTGAACATGAACATATCAGAATAATAAGATTAAACACTCGTATAAGGAAAGTTCAACTAAATGTTCTCGTAAGGAAATGATATTTTTAAAAAGCAATGTAAAAATTCAATAGTTTTCGTAGTCCGCTTGACCAATTAATATCTTTCAATTAATTAATGTTTTTAGTTGAGATAAAAAAGTCAGTGTCACGAGCGGGATTCGAACCCACGACCTTCGGCTATATACGCCGCTACTCTACCACTTGAGCTATCGTGACTTCAATCCACTCGGACACTGACTTCCCATCTCAACCCCACCTTTTGAATTTTCCCTCCTTTTTGCCATTTTTCAAATGTCGTGTAATCGGATTGGATTCTCGGAGACAAATGAAATGGCCACGGAGAGCTTTAGCGAAGACACACTTCATTTAACTTTTATTCACTAGTTTTCGTGGTCCGCTTGGCCAATTAATATCTTTCAATTAATTAAGGATTTTAGTTGAGATAACAATTAATTAATAAAACTTCAATTAATTGAAAGATATTAATTGGTCAAGCGGACCACGAAAACTAGTAAATTTAACAAGTTAAATGAAGTGTATCTTCGCTAAAGCTCTCCGTGGCCATTTCAGAACCAAATAGATTACACGACATTTGAAAAATGGCAAAAAGGAAGGAAAATTCAAAAGGTGGGGTTGAGATGAGAAGTTAGTGCCCGAGTGGATCGAATTCAGATAGCTCAAGTGGTAGAGTAGCGGGGAATCAAGCCGAAGGTCGTGGGTTCGAATCCCGCTCGTCACAATGACTTTTTTATCTCAACTAAAAACCTTAATTAATTGATAGCAATGTACAAAGTCGATGCTTTGGTTTATCCAATTTTTATTTACATAAATTACCTGCAGACGAAAGCTAAAGATATTGACTAGTCGAAACATATTTAACAGACGACAACAGTGAGCACAGGCAGACCAGAATGATTGTATTGACAATAAGGAAAATTGAAAAATGAAATCGTAGTGTGATGAATTATATTGACTCGCCATCTGCATGGTTATTAAACTTTTATTTGCTTAAAATCCAGCAGAAAAAACGCTGAAGTTGTCGACTAGTCGAACATTAACAAATCTTGCCAGTAAGCAAACCACAAAAATATGATTAGACACTCATATAAGGAAGGTTGAAATAAATCACCTTCATAAAATTAAATGTACTAAGAACTTTGTTGTTAGTAGCTACATGTTTGGTCCTTTGGATTATCTAACGTGTACTTACCTAAATAACCTACAGACGAAAGGCTGAAAATTTTGAAGTGTCAAAACGTGTGGGAAAGCCAATACCAGCAATGATAGGCAATAGGATGAACTGAGATATCAAACTATAAGATCTACACCTTTCAGAGCTCATAAGGATATTTGGTGTTTTATCAATTATATAAGTGGTAAGTTTATGGGCCGACAAACAGCTTAGGTCGTCGCCGGCCCTCAGCGTGTTTTCCTTCTTTTTCTTTTCTTTCGCCCACGATCTGGTTACTGACTCTCTGATTTCTAATATATACTACATTGATACCCTAGAATGGTAGTCTCTCGTTTGTACCTCAGGTTGTCAAATACACAATAGAAACAAAACATACAATACATATATACATCACCGCAAACATAGATGTCTGGTCACATTCACTCCTCCAGAGTACTCGATATTCCTCGGGGCGGGTTATAAACAACCTCTTCCTTTCACGCTAATAAATTACTTTTACTCTCCAAACGTCATACACTCCCTCAAGGGTACTCGATATTCCTCGGGGTAGGGTTATAAACAACCTCTTCCTTTCACGCTAATAAATTACTTTTACTCTCCAGACGTCATACACTCACCCCAGAGTACTCGATATTCCTCGAGGCTGGGTTACATCACTCCTTCCTTTGATGCTAATAAATTACACTCATTCCAATGAATTAAGATAAAATCAAACACAGGCACAATACAAACACATAAAACTATATACATTTAAAAATCCCTTTAGCCCTGAGGTACCGGAACAGCGATCTGTGCCCGCTGCTGTGCCCCAAGACTACGCACTGGTCCGGTGATATGCCAAAATATTGTCCATATACATCAAGCCTTCTACAATTGAAGAGGTGCTCGACCGTTATTCTATCCTTACATAACGGGCACCTAAACGGTCGCTTTCCGGCCAGAAGATGCCCATGCGTTATTCTTGTATGCCCTATGCGTAGTCTTGTCAGTATGGCCTTTTCTTTTTTCAAACCGATCTCTGAGGACCAGGGACCGACTTCTTTCTTAACCTGCCACAGTTTGGCAGGGTTATTTCTATTTCTTCGAGCCCAGCGGTTTTCCCATTATCTTTTTACAGAGTTTGAAATTAGTAGTTTTAGGTCCTCTGCGCCGTTTTATCAATTAAAATCTATTTTAATACTGATCAAGTTTCCGTAATGGTTTTATTAACATTGTACTGTTCTAAAAGGAACACGTTGTGAGAGGAAAAGAGTGAATATTCCATACAAGCCGCTGTCAGAGAGGATGCTACAAGAACCCTTTTGGCTAGGACTCATCACAGTCACGGTCGTCTTGGGATGCATCGGGCTGTTTTGGTGTGCCAAGCGCCACTTTCCCGAAAAGCTGGAAAAGCTTCTCGCCGAGGAGAACGAGAGAGGAAGGCCTTGTAATATTATAATATATTACGTTAATTTTGTATATTATAGCTCTTTTTATTTTTTAGATATGTCGACGCGGCATTGCCCTTCTGTAAGAGAACGGACGTTAAACGCAAGCGTAAGCGGGCTCGGAGTGACGACCGGCGGTTCCGGAAGGACGGGAGACCCCCTGCCACGTACACTTCTCGGAAGATTGGGTATCAGAAAACCATCGCTTCTCCTAGTGCCAACCAATCACCAGCTGCGCCCGGCGTCTTCCAGCAGCTTCCATCAAGGGAGGACATTTAGCCTCGACGACCTGGTGACTGGCGCAAGTAAGGGTTGGGTTATCGCCACTGGATGCGTCAGATGAATCGCTTTTCTCAGACGGCCACGAACATTTGACCGCCTTTGAAAGAGATTTTGCACTTTTTTAACTATCACGATGGACCACAATTCGTGAAATTTTCGCTTTGGCAATATATCATTATGACGGTTGACAAAATTAATTTAAACGTGAATAAGCACGTAGAAAATATCACTAATAGTTTTACTTTTACTCGAAAACTTTTTTTATTAATAATTACTCGTTTTTGGACATTTGGATTTTTCTAGCCTTAAATGTAAACCATTCTCAAAAGTACGGAAACTTGCACACATGCGCACGGCAAAAACATAACGCACTTACATATTTACTGAAATATATATAAAGAGTAGACTATAATTAATTTCTATAATAAACATAATTAGTAAGATGATAGATAATAAATAAATGGTAACGTTAAGTTCACGACATTTGAAAAATGGCAAAAAGGAGGGAAAATTCAAAAGGTGGGGTTGAGATGGGAAGTTATTGCCCGAGTGGATCGATGTCACGATAGCTCAAGTGGTAGAGTAGCGGCCTATCAAGCCCAAGGTCGTGGGTTCGAATCCCGCTCGTGACACTGACTTTTTATCTCAATTAAAAACCTTAATTAATTGAATGGGTAACGTTAAGGTTAGTTTTACACTAAACACGATACAAGATCACGCATCTCCGATAAAAAATAAGTGAAATAAGTGGTCATATGAACTTACCCGGCTGCCTGAACCAAGAGCCATTTCTGTTCGTTACTGCAATCTCTCGTAATATGCAGAATACCTTTATGTGGCAAGAAACAGTATTTTAATCAACGGTGTAACACTGCAGAAAGTATGTGACACTCGGCAGTGACCTCTTGGCAACTACTGCTAAATTACTTCTAATGTTAGAGTCCAGGTATATCGAATTTTGTTACATGCATATTACACAGCATAAAACAAAAATAGTAATGCAAATAGGTTTAATAGATTCAGCTGAACGGTTGAACAAAAGAAAATACCCAAGCGTTTTCACCTTTGAAACGTCTTAGATTTGAATCCTCTAAAAATATAAAGTTGTTTTTATAAATTAATTGCGAATGATACCGTTGAGTGACAAGTTAAAATATTACATAATGTGTGGTGATTAGTGACCGTTAATCGATAATTATTCAGAAATCGTGAGATGCGGTCTGGTGTGATGTAGGTTTCAGAAAAACATTTTTCGTATATATCGTGCCAACGTTTCGATCTTTATTGAGATCATCTTCAGAGCTTAATAAAGATCGAAACGTTGGCACGATAAAGAAAATGATTTTCTGAAACCTACATCACACCAGACCGCATCTCACGATTTTTGAATAAATATTACATAATGAAACAACGAAATTTCTCCAGATTTTTCAATAAGAACGTATCACTTCAGCTGTGATCGGGTTCCCAGGAGTTATCTTTAAACTAAAGCAGTACTTACCCCCTTTTTGTTACTAAATCCTAAAATTGTATCTAACCGACCGCTGCTGCAGAATGAGATGCGGTAACGAGCTGTTGGAATTCAGATGCAGGCAGGTGTCCCACAAGGAATAGTCTTGGCCCCATCATATATACAATTTATACTGTTGTCCTGCCGATACATCCCAACACCATCCTTACAACAGACGCGGAGGATACTGCAATTTTGTCTCATTAAAGAATGGAGCAAAGCAAGATGAAACTAAGCGATAACAAATGCACCGAAATTAGGTTCATACTAAGCAAATAGCCTCGCCCATAAAAGATTACGTTAACAGAACAGAACTATCGACATCTGCACAAGTAAAATACTTAGGGTTGTACTTATAATTAGACAATAGATTGACATGGATCCTTACGAAGACTTATATGATCGAAATCACGCATGACGGTCACTAAGTCAGTACAACACATTACTTCGATCTATTTGAACATACCGAGCGGAACCAAGTTCCAACGATTTCAATCATTCCAATCAAATGTCCCCAGAAGAATTCTGTAGACAACTTACTATGTCTCCAACACACCTTAGCATCCCGTTGGTTAAAGAATTGATCCGTTATCGCTTCTACAAGTTTCACACCAATCTTTCAACCCATCCTTACCCAACTGCTCAAGCCCTCTCTACTTCTACTCATCCCAAGAACCCTCCACGTCGCCGCAAACGATGGCCCCGACCCTTCTTCTACGGAACCCTGAACTGCGTGCCAGCATTGGCTGACTTCTTATAGCCCGTGTCCTCCGAGTGCAGTATTGACTGTACCTCACTGTTATTTCTTTGCTCGAGGTTTTACACCGTTTAAGAATAATATAATTCATGTTCAGGAAATGAATAAATATTATTATTTAAAAAATGTAAAAAAAACTTATATTACGATAACCTTACAGAATCTATTAAAAAATGGTTTTCTATTTTATTTTTTTAATTTGGTTAATAGGTTAATGTTTGTAGACAATAAGGAAAACAGTAGTTAGAAGATGAAGTAAGAAAGATTAAATTAGTTAAAGACTTAAGCAAAACCAAATGTCCAATATATCAACCGCATATACAGGGTCAATTGCTACTCGTGCTACAAACTTCTCCAGTAGATTCTTCACCCTAAAATGAACAAAAAAGTTCATATTGTCCATGGTCCGATTCTCAACCATTTCAGAGTAATTTCGCTTTTTATCGATTTTGAAAGATATCACGTCCTGGCGTCGGAAAATCGTGATATCTTTTAATCTAAACATTTCTCTTAAAATCTATAAGCACCGTTGAAATCCCCGTTAATTTTTAGAGAGAATCAAAATCATAATTCCATTGAAATTTTTTAATTTAATTTAATGCCCATTTAGTATGTAATGCTTAAGAAGTTTACAAACAGCTAGAAGGTCAAGGAAGAAAGACCCAAACGTTTTGCCACCTTCATCTTCTTATTGAAAAATTAACGGGGATTTCAACGGTGCTTATAGATTTTAAGAGAAATGTTTAGATTAAAAGATATCACGATTTTCCGACGCCAGGACGTGATATCTTTCAAAATCGATAAAAAGCGAAATTACTCTGAAATGGTTGAGAATCGGACCATGGTCAATATGAACTTTTTTGTTCATTTTAGGGTCAAGAATCTACTGGTGAAGTTTGTAGCACGAGTAGCAAGTCACTCTCAAACATTAGCAATCCTTGAACCACCATTTTTTCTCTTTTTGTCATCAACATCTTGGTCTCACAACCACTAAATAAGAAAATGACGAGTGCGTTGGAAGCGTTATTAAATCAGGTAGTTTTCCTCAAATTTGCTGCCTTCTGAGACTAAAATTAGAAACTCTGGATTACTTTATACACTTTCCGATTTACACAATTTTCCACTCTTTTTGTAGTTCTGGCTGAAATAAAACACAAAAAATTAGCCCAAACATTTTGCCACCGTCATCTTCTTATTGAAAAATTAACGGGAATTTCAACGGTGCTATTAGATTTTCAGAGAAATGTTTAGATTAAAAGATATCACGATTTTCCGACGCCAGGACGTGATATCTTTCAAAATCGATAAAAAGCGAAATTACTCTGAAATGGTTGAGAATCGGACCATGGACAATATGAACTTTTTTGTTCATTTTAGGGTGAAGAATCTACTGGAGAAGTTTGTAGCACGAGTAGCAATTCACCCTGTATATAACACAATAATTGAATAACTATTCCTGTAAAGGCGGTTATTATTGAGTTTATACGCTTTCCTCTTTTGTTCAAATTGTCCAATAAACTGTATATTTTATTTTTATTTTATGTTTTTTTAAGTATTTTTGTTTGTAATGGTTGAATCGATTTAACTGATAGGATCTGTTTTCTTGATATTTTCGTCTGAACATTTCTGGGGTTGACGTTAAATTGAAGTTAATTATGCAATATTATGAAGCTTGAAACACCTTTAATACATTATCAGTTGCATATCAAATTGATCGACATAAACCCTTTCTGTAATATTTTTTTGACTAATAATAACCGTCTTTTTTCAAGGGGCAGTTTGTAAATAGCACATATCTTGTAAATAATGTATATAAAAGCATGATTTCAGCATTGTGTGTCTAACTGGCGTGTAAATACAATATTTTTCTTGAACTTCTGACCATCCAGGAAGGCCTATCTGTCTGTTACTCTATCTCTTCAAAGAACATTTTTTGCGTTTCTATCTCTTGGTCACACCCAACCCACTTTCAACGGAGTCGATTGACTTTCCAGGAAAGCGCACAGATCTGTCTCTTGAGCTAATTTGCCCTTCCTACTATAGCTGTCGCTTGCACATTTTTGTTTTGAAATTAGAGTTTAATTTTTAGATCAATTGCATTCATGATTGCTTGCTGATATCTTTCAAGAACCAAGCTTAGATGTGGATTATTAGATTTAAAAGGCACATTTTCATATATGCTATAATGCGATGTCCTTCTGCTTCTGCTTTTTTAGATATAGTTAGAACAATGTTTCCTACTCTTATTGAAGCATGACTGACCATTTTCATAAACATTATTCTACGGATGTTGTTAACGTTTCAGCGACGCCCTCCCCGAGGAAGAAACGGAACAACTCGACGCCGACGAAAAAATCTTCAGCTTTTGAGAAAAAACAGATTCTCCAGTCGCTCGTCTCTCCGGCAAACATCGGTGCGAATGCTGACTCGATACCGCTTTCGAACAACACGCTAACGGTCGAGCCTTCGACATCCGGAAACGCAGAAACGTCCTTTTCCGTCAAACTCACTCCAGGTTAGATGTCAAGCTTGTTTGCGAAAAGACTTTACCGAAAAGAAAAACCCGGACACTTATCATACTCTATAATGTGCACTGCCTTCAACGGGAGTCCACTCAAATTGTTCTTATTGTTATACAAACGTATCAATACGCCGTTTCCCAGGTTTATCATTAGACCACTCGCTGAAACTAGAAAAGAAGGTGACTTTTGCGAGGCTGCTTGACAAAGTCTCGTCGGAGATGTCGTCTGGATCGGAATTGGAAGTGACCGGTGGCTCGCACGGGGCCCTTTCTGCACTAGAAATCGACGCGAAATCGCCGAATTCGACGTCGAGCAATCAGGGGAGCGACTCCCGCAGCAGTTCCGAGACTCATCTCTCACTCGGTACTCCCACAAGATGCATGTTGCTATGATGCACGAGAAAGGTACTTTGGATGTTAGATAGCCCGTTCTAAGTACCATCTGTGTTCACCGGCCTAAACGCTATGCCGGGCATGAAAAACAGCCGTCCATTTTTTAACATATATCATTGGACGCGTATTAACGTTTTAATGTAAACTACTCTAATTATTAAAGGACATAAGTTAATTAATATGGGAATAATTATGGTAAGGGTCTAACAAAGGTTTCTTCTTTTATAATTTTAACTTTTTAATTTATAACAATAAAGTTTTATATAATACAAAAATATCGGGCTGTTAAAAAAAAATCAGTTTTCTAATTTGCGATTACCAAAAATTCTAAATTAAATACAACAGGTCACTGTAGTAAATGTAGTTTTTAAGGATTCTATGAAAATCCCATAACAAAAACTTTATTCAAACGTGTTCTGGAACGAATCGCGGTTAACATACAAGCATGTTTCAATTTGTTTATCATATTCACTGATAGTAGATCGTTTCGCTTCGTCAAAGGCTGCACGCAAACATATACTAGAATAAATCATTTATTCAACTTGTCTTTATAAACATGTGTAGGACTTATCTCTTCTCCAACGGGATATTTAAACATTTACTAAACCGTTTTGCTTCGCCAAAGATGGCATTCATATGTACTAGAACGTCTTGCCAAAATACATACTAGTGTGTCTCATTCCGCTAATTTCTGTTTTTAAATGTGTACTAGAACACCCCACTGTCAAAGACTGCACTCATACTTGTACTAGAATGAATCACTTCTTTAAACTGAGTACTCAGACATGTACTTTACTAGGACTTATTGCTTCGTTAAAGAATATTTATATATACTAGAACGAACCAGATCGTTAAAGAAAGTTCACTAGTTTTCGTGGTCCGTTTGACCAATATTTTATCTCAACTAAAAACCTTAACTAATTGAAAGTTAAAGAAAGTATTTATGTGCATGTCTATACTGCGAACTAGTCTTACCACGTCTTGATTCCTTAACTTCTGGATTCAAACTCGTACTAAATACCCTTCATCATACAAAATCCATACTTAAAACCTTTACGAAAATTAAAGTATTAAATTCTGAAGTTTTAGATACAGTTAAAATATGAGGAATTTTAGTTGAGATAAAAAAGTCAGTGTCACGAGCGGGATTCGAACCCACGACCTTCGGCTTGATACGCCGCTACTCTACCACTTGAGCTATCGTGACTTCGATCCGCTCCGGGCACTAACTTCCCATCTCAACCCCACCTTGAGATGGGAAGTTAGTGCCCGATCGATCCGCTCAAGTGGTGGAGTAGCGGCGTATCAAGCCGAAGGTCGTGGGTTCGAATCCCGTTCATGACACTGACTTTTTTATCTCAACTAAAAACCTTAATAAATTGAAAGTTAAAGAAAGTATTTATGTGCATGTCTATACTGCGAACTAGTCTTACCACGTCTTGATTCCTTAACTTCTGGATTCAAACTCGTACTAAATACCCTTCATCATACAAAATCCATACTTAAAACCTTTACGAAAATTAAAGTATTAAATTCTGAAGTTTTAGATACAGTTAAAATATGAGGCATTTTAGTTGAGATAAAAAAGTCAGTGTGACGAGCGGGACTCGAACCCACGACCTTCGGCTTGATACGCCGCTACTCTACCACTTGAGCTATCGTGACTTCGATCCACTCGGACACTAACTTCCTATCTGATCCCCACCTTTTGAATTTTCCCTCCTTTTTGCCATTTTTCAAATGCCATGTAATCTATTTGATTCTCGGCGACAAATGAAATGGCCACGGAGAGCTTTCGTGAAGTGTACTTCATTTTAATAAATTAAATTCACTATTTTTCGTGACCAATTAATATCATTCAATTAATTAAGGTTTTTAGTTGAGATAAGAAAGTCAGTGTCTTGAACGGGATTCGAACCCACGACCTTCGGCTTGATACGTCGCTACTCTACCACTTGAGCTATCGTGACTTCGATCCACTCGGGCACTAACTTCCTATCTCAACCCCACCTTGAGATTGGAAGTTAGTGCCCGATCGATCCGCTCAAGTTGTAGAGTAGTGGCGTATCAAGCCGAAGGTCGTGGGTTCGAATCCCGCTCGTGACACTGACTTTTTTATCTCAACTAAAAACCTTAATTAATTGAATGATATTAATTGGTCAAGCGGACCACGAAAAATAGTGAATATGAGGAATATATAACGGCTTTAAAAATCTTCATCTGGGTTATTCATGTGCTTTGTAAAAATAAACGCTCGTTTAGTAGGGATACTACTGAGGGGGAAAACCTATGAAATTCTTTAACTTACTAATACTAGGATGTTCAATTACGACAATAAGCATTTAAAGACTTGTCGTCCTTACAGACGTAAAGCCAATTAATGATTAAGTTTAAACTTGGACTTCGCCATTTTACAAGTTTGGGATGGAGGATCTCACAAGATACAAACGGTTTTGCAAAAATGGGTGCAAATAACTATTACGGATTCAAAGACGTAAAGTCAGTTTGAAACATAAAAATGTGTCCGCTTTAACGTACATGTAACCAAATATATAACTCGCAAAGTCCGGCATAGCGTTTTTTTTTCGAATCGTCCTCTTCCTTTCATCACACACTCACATCAAACTCACTGGGCTGACCACTACACGTGCACAACCAAAAAGAAAAAGTTTTTTTTTTTTTGTCGATGGCACTAAAAAAAATGTTCGCATGGGTTTATTTTAGGCTGTGGAGCACTTGTGCTTTCAAGCATTTCACAAATTTTTATTTTTAATAGAAAAATAAAAAAAAATTATAATATATTTATGAAAGAAATCCAATGTATATAAGTCAAAGCGTACATTTATGTAATATATACAAGTGAAATAATATTATAATACATATTATTGTAATTTATCATAAAACTAATTTTTTGTTTCATAGAAACCCTGCTTTTGATTGAATTATTATGAGCCTGTTCAATATTTATATGCCCATTGTGAACATTGTTTGTGTTTTTATATGTTGTGTTGTTTCATTATAAATGGTTCAGACATGAATAGTTAGTAGTATAGAAAGCATTTTGTTGTGTTCAATGTTCAAAAATGTACAAATGTTTTTGTTGTACACATTTAGCATGTCTGTGTTACATCCCGTTTCTATAGCTGATCCATCGCAAGTGGAGAATTCACAAATGGACTTATGGTTTTAGCCCTGTTGTGATTCCTCCTAAAAAATCAAAATCGTCCTGCTTTTTGTGTTGTAAATGTTAACGTAACAACTGTGTTGTTTTGTTTTTTGATTGAAAAAAACCATGTCATGTCGCTTTACGTAGTGTCTCTTGATGTATTGATGTAAATATTTTTTTTTAATCATCAATTTAGAACGGATGATCATACCACACAATACTTGAAATTGACAATAAATCCATCCTGAACACCCGATTTATTTTTCATTGTCTTTCAATTTTTTCAAATATTCCTATTTATATTTACAAAATTTAACACTTATTGTCACAAAACAGAAATACTTGAAGGTGGGTATCAAAAACAATATCTACAAGTACACAGACAGTGGAAGGAAGACGTGAGATCACCAGTTTTAATGAAAGTTTTTTAGGTGATACTAGGTTCGTAAAATATTAGACACGTGTAAGAATTGTCTTGCCAATAAGCTTGGAACCAAGATTTTTTTTCTTTCTTTAACGAGGGTTCGCAACAGCAGAGGTTATATCAACCCTCGGGGTAGCGGTGGTTTTGAAAAAAAAAGCCTATTTGTATGTCGGTTTTAAATACCGGGCTGCTGGATTCGAACCCGGGACCTTTAACTTACAGTGTTGAGCGCCGTGTCAACGCCTAAACCGTTGCGGCCACCGTCGCCCCAAAAGAATTTTTTTAATGAGTTACATAACTTTTATAAGATACACTCAGTAAAAAAGTCTCAGAAAACCTTTAGTGAAACAGAACCAAACATTTAAATTAAAATAATAATGGACTAAATTGGTTACCAACGTAATATCATGCCATTACAAACTTTAATCAACAAAAAACCATATAACATGCAATAGTGCGTATAAATTAAACAACAACGTACATAAACAGAGCTATACGTTTCAAGCAAAAAAGTTTCTGAACATATTATTTTCCATTTGCATATTTACTGACACTTATCTAAATTTTATCTCAGTAATGTGTAGTTTCACCCTACTTTTTATTACCGATAATAAACTGTTTTTCATTGATAGAACTAGTTTTATTTTATCGCATCCGGAGGTGTATTAATCAACTCCTGAAAAATCTCTTCTTTTAGACTTTTTTTAAGGTTTTCAGTTGAGATTAAAAGTTAACGGCACGAGCGGGATTCGAACCCACGACCTTCGGCTTGATACGCCGCTGCTCTACCCCTTGAGCTATCGTGACCTCGATCCACTCGGACACTAACTTCCCATTTCAATCCCACCTTTTGAATTTTCCCTCCTTTTTGCCATTTTTCAAATATCGTGTAATCTATTTGATTCTCGGCGACAAATGAAATCGGCGTATCTAGCCGAAGGTCGTGGGTTCGAATCCCGCTCGTGACACTGACTTTTTTATCTCAACTTAACACCTTAGTTTTGCCATAACTTGGTCATTTTTGACCAAGTGAAAATCCGATTGCACCACTGTTTTCAGCGTAAAAAATTCTTTAAAATGCTGTATCACGATATGGGGTCGCACTTAAAATTTTGAAGTTGACTCGGCCTGAACTACCCTGTACAATGTTTCTCCAAAAAGCGTAAAAATTTGAAACTAGGCTAAAAAACATTAAACAGTTTTTTTTATAGCGTCATTGGTTTAAGAAAAATTCAGCAGGTCCCATCTTAAAATAGCACCCTGTATACCACGTACTCATAGCTATTGAGGACGTGTTAGGTTGTCAGGTATAGAAATAATTTGTCAAGTATGCCATCATTGTTTGGAGAGTGATTTTATCTGACGTCAAAGAAATAAATCATCCGCATACGTTAATCCGATTAGCTCTTATATTAACTCCATCATCCAATCACCTTTTCACATTGTAAATAAAAAGAGCAAACGTTTCGGACTTAAGCCATGGTTTCATGGCTGTTTCATTGAATGGCTATTCTCTACCTCAAGGGAGAGAATTAGGAAGCTGATAGGTATTCTGACGGGCCACTGCACACTGAGAAAACTCCTCTTCGTAATGGGTATTCTACCAGATACCTTTTGCCGTTTTTGCGAAATAAAAGAAGAAATGGCAAGGCACTACCACGCAGACTTTGATAGGTATGCTAGGTCTAGATTTGAAATCTTTGAAGGAGAGGACATCACCAAATCACTCCCCGAGATTAAATGGTCCAAAACCTTGGGGTTTGTGAACAGGTCCAAGAGGTTTATGCAGGACACGTGAGCCGACCAAGTCCCGGACCTTTTAGGGACGGGGTACGAGTCTCCCCAGGCATTTAACCCCTCGGGTCTTGGTCGTCCACCTTGCATTATATATTGGGTTGTCCGGAAAATAATGCAGGATTTTAAGTTTTCATTAAAAAAAATCTATATAAAATATTCTGTTTACGTTTACAGGATTACTCATTTGTATGAATGTCAACACTTATTAATCCTCTTCCAAATGATATTGTTTGTTTACCTCTGTAGCATTCCGCTACTTGGAAATAATTCAGTCATCCTTATAATGTCAAAGCGAGAATTTCGTACGATTTTCTTTTACGAGTTTAAACTCGGCCGAAGCGGAGCCCAAACGGCTAGAAACATTAACCAAGTCTGGGGCGAGGGTTGTGTTAATGAGTGCACTGTGCAAAGGTGGTTTAAAAAATTTCGGGAGGGAGATTTCAGCCTTGAAGATGAAGAAGGTCGTGGAAGGCCTTCCTCTCTTAATGATGATGTTCTGCGATCAGTGGTGGAAGAAAACCCCAAAACAACTGTTCGAGAACTTGCAGAGCAACTCAAAGTCAGTAAAACGACCGTCGCTGACCACCTCAAGGCGATTGGAAAAGTGAAAAAACTCGAAAATTGGGTTCCACACTCATTAAACGATCGCCAAAAAATCAGCGCTTTGATGTTTGTGCATCACTTCTTTGTCGAAACAAAAATGACCCATTTCTGGCCAGAATTGTTACATGTGACGAAAAGTGGATTCTCTACGATAACACTAGACGTTCTGGACAGTGGCTCGACAAAGGAGAAGCTCCAAAGCCCCCAACTCATCAAAAAAAGGTAATGGTTACGGTATGGTGGGCTTCATTTGGTTTAATACACTACAGCTTCTTAAATCCTGGCGAAACCATCAATGCTGAATCATACTGTAACCAAATTAATACCATGCATCAGAAATTGGCAGTAATGAAGCCCTCTTTGGTCAATCGGAAAGGGCCCATTTTGTTGCATGACAACGCTCGACCACATGTGTCACGTGTAACGTCACAAAAATTATTGGAGCTTGGCTATGAAACTTTGCCTCACCCACCCTACTCTCCGGACCTCTCGCCTACTGACTACCATTTTTTTAGACACCTGGACCACTACTTACAACACATAATATTCAAAAATCAAACGGAACTGGAAAATGCATTTATTGACTTTATCAATTCTAAAAATTCTGAATTCTACTCAGACGGAATTAATAAGTTACCAACACGTTGGGAGAAATGTATTGAGAGTATGGGAAATTATTTTGATTAAAGAACATTGCTTTAAAGTAACTAGTTTCTTTTTTTTTGTTTAATACCAAAATCCTGCATTATTTTCCGGACAACCCAATATATTATATTTATATATATCATTAAATTCACTAATTTCGTGGTCCGCTTGACCAATTATACATTACAATTAATTAAGGTTTTTAGTTGAGATGAAAAAAAGTTAATGGCACAAGAGGGATTCGAACCCACGACCTTCGGCTTGATACGCCGCTGCTCTACCACCTGAGCTAACCACGAAATTAGTGAATTTAATGAATTAACTGAAGTACACTTCACTAAAGCTCTCCGTCGCCATTTCAATTGTCGTCGAGAATCCAAACCGATTACACGACATTTGAAAAATGGCAAAAGGAGGGAAAACTCATAAAGTGGGGTTGAGATGGGCAGTTGATGTCCGAGTGGATCGAGGTCACGAGAGCTCAGGTGGTAGAGCAGCGGCGTATCAAGCCGAAGGTCGTGGGTTCGAATCCCTCTCGTGCCATTAACTTTTTTTCAGCTCAACTAAAAACCTTAATTAATTTTATATATATCATTGTTTTACTCCAATGTGCCAAATGGTTCAGTTAGTCCATTATCATGCCATACGGAGACGGAGGTTCCACTGTACAAATTTTTTTATATGATTGACCATTTTATTGGAAACCCATAATTCATATCACTTATAGAATGACGGTGGATGCGTTCGAATGCGGCGCTTAAATCTACAAATAAGCCATATACTTTTTATCGCTTTTAACTCAAATTTACTTTGACTAAGTCTATCAATGTAACATTATCATTCGTAGAATAAAACTTCCTAAACCCTGTCTGAGATTCTCGAAGTATGTTTTACGGCGTAATATCACAAAAACATTTTTTTTGTTTGGTGATCCCATGTCCGTACACTCCCTTTTTAAGTAAAAAACTGTCTTGGATAAATTACTTTAAAAAAAATTTCAACATCACATAAAACATTATAAACATATAATTTTAAATTATTAATATCTTACGTTTTAAATCGAAACCATAACTTTGTAAAACGTCAAGAATAAACAAAAATCTATCCTGTCGCCGATATATATTAGAATCATGTTTTTTTGTTTTAATCAAAATAAAAAGCCTAGTATTTATAGACTTTTAAGTAGCCTTTTGTTCACTTTATTGCACTTTTTTATTTTATAGAGAGAAGTCAAAGCATACGATCTGTACCTTTTCATAAAATTTCTGCTATAAATTTTCCTGTTTTTGTATCAAATGTAGTATCGTTCACTACTTAAAAAAGGACTTTTTTGCAGTATGAACATTAGTAATAATGTATAAGAGGGCACTGTTGTTGCTGATTTGTATATGTGACATACGAAATATTTTCACTTTACAAAATATAATTTAACTTATCAAGAAGATCATTGGTTAATATGGGAAAGTACATGTTTTAAAATAAGATTAATGTTTCAAATTTATATTAAAATCAAACTGTTTTGTGTTGAACAATTAGTTTTCTGATCAAATTGATTTGTATTTGTGCTATTTCTGACTGTAGATTTAAAGATACCAAAACGTTCAACCTAATATTTGTCTAGATGTATTATGTAGAGTTACAGAACATGTAAGAAAACATATAGAATGAAAATTGACAAAAAAGACGCGTCATCCTAGTTGTGCCTATTATTCTGAGAACGGCAATGTTTATCTTGAAGCAGGAATGGATGTCGTCGGCGGAAAGAAAGCAGGGCGGAAAACCGCCTCGGCCGATTCCATCTTGGCCATGTTTCGCAATTTCACTTCCGTCAACAACGGCATCGCACCATCGTCACCGACCTCGACGACGCCGACAGGTTCCAGCCCCAGGGACGAAGTCGCAGGGAGCGACGACAGCTCGGCCAACACGCCCACTTCTTCCAGCAGCGGTATCGCCGATTCTCCGATGTTCTCCAAAAAGAACACTATCCAAGTAAAACCGTCGAAAGGTCGAACAGCGATTAGGATTTTTCATTTTGGTTTGTTTCAGGTAACGGTGTTTGACCCTCTAAATGCGCAAAAGTCTTGCAACAATCTTCTCCAGCCTCCTTCCATTCTTTTGGAAGTGCCGAACAAATGTCTTTCGCCGATCAGAGAACTTCCAACGCCTTCACCGAGCCCGGCCATCACGCCGGTGATGCCGAGGCACGCGATGAGCTTCCTTTCCCCAACGGCTTACAGAAATGTACAGTATTGGTTTTTAATATATCCTTCGACATTTTACTTTATTTATGTTTGTTTAACAGGATATGAAATTGGATTTGAGGACAGATTTAAAAGAAACGAATTCTTTAGTCGTTCCTGTTGTCACTGTGCAAGAAGCTTCTCCGGTACAAGTTGTCACTCCGGGTATGATTTTCCCGGGCTCTCCTCCACCGCAGCCTTCTAAATCACACTGTAGGCCTCTTCTTAAAGATGTCGACAAGCCGAACTCGCTTGACCTTCCGTGTCCTCCACCCATTATCACGGTGACCTGCAGTATGACGGAGGGTGAGTCGGACGCCGACTCTCCAGCCATCAAGTCCGGCCCGACGGGCATGTGTTATCTCAGCCCATTTTCGATGTGCTCCAGGAACGACAGGACGACTTCGGAGTCGAACTTGAGTTCGTCTGGTTACAGTTCGATGGCCAGTCCCGGCCCGTCTAGATGCGGGAGCAACAATCCTTTATGCCCCACCGACGAAGAACACCACATTCCGCGTCGGCCGTCCCCTCTTCTGCGAGCGCCTTCGGAAGACGCTGACCAACACCGCGGCAGGTCCGACTCCGAAACAATGTCCGACGATCCCCAATTGGAATCCAACGATGAAGGATTCGGGACGGATCAGCTCGAAGAAAAAATTGAAGACGGTGAATTGAAAAGTGCGAAAGAACTCGAAGTGTTCATGGACGATTGTGATAAGGTTAAATTAACAAGTCCTTCAGCTGTCAAACATTGTTCTAGCTTCGAACTTTTAGAAAACTGCAGGACGAGAAATAGAGTCAAACACTGCTCCAGTGTAGAAGCGGGTCTTGATAAGTACAGAATAACGCCGCCTCCTGTTAGGCACACTGGATCTGCGGAAGAATGCTTGGATTCGAAAAGGCACAGTAAGACCCTCCAACTTCCATCGATCCTGGTCGATGGAGAACCGCATACCGAGAAGAATTACAGCCCGGTAAGCTCCAGGAGCGAGAGCCCCTTGAGCGATAAGACCGGCTTGGGGCGGTTCTCGCCTATGTTCTACGGCAGGTTCACGGACTCGGATGGTCTTTACGACTGTATCAGTTCGGATCCATCCTTCAAGTCTCGCAAGCATTCCTCTGGCCGGAAAAGAGAGCGGAGAAGATCCAAATCCCCGACAAAGATATCACAGGTGCACCTTGAAGTTCCCGGAAAAGGTGAACCACTTAAGATAAACGTGAAAAGCGGAAAACCAAGTCCGAAAAGAAGAGCGCGACTGCCACATCCAATTACTTCAAGTTCTTCCTCCTCCGCAGAAAGTTTGAACTCCATACGGTAAAATGATTTATTAAAATTTTAACCCTATCACCATTCAAACAATTCTTTTGTAAAATATATATATCTTTTCCAGAGACGTGACTGTCTGTCTAAGCAGGGAAAAATTAGCAGACAGTCTGAACTCGTGCGCCGATGGTCATTGGTCACAAGACAAAGAAAGAGCAACAGAAGACTCAGCCGATGATACAGAAGTAAGTAACATGGAGTATTGGTTCAAATGTGCTAAAGTCAATTAATCACATTTCGAAAGAATATATCTGTAAAAACCAACAAAAATCATATTGATTTGTAAATAATTTGTAGATAGCCTTTGTCAGTTAAAGTGGCGGGCTTTGTAAAGATACGCACTTTTCTTTTCATGCATTCCAACATCTTGTTAACATAACTGAACATAACGTTATGTTAACATAACTGAAACCAAATTCCAAACCTTGCGCTTTAAAATAAATCTTAAAATGTTTAAATTTTTTTCATATTTTGTTCGTTATGACGAATTGAAAACAAGGCAGTAGTGAAACGAAACTGAATAATATTAACTAGAACAAACACATTTTCTAGCCTAGCATAGCTTTTTAAAAAGTCAATTTAGTAGGTTTCCTTTTATTCTGTATTATATATGTCATAAATTAATGAAAAAATGAATATAAATATTTTTAAAGAAAATTTGTTGGATTGCATTTAAAATGAGACGTATTGTCCCATGTTATTATGTATGTTGTATATCCGTTGTACAATGCACAAACGTTCAAATATGTATACCTTTTTACAAATGTATGTGTATTTTAATATGTTCCTGCCGATTCATTCCATGTTTTTGTAAAACCGTCTTCTATCAGTCTTGATGTTACTAATTGTACGACTATTTCCGTTTGTGTTTTGCATGCCACCAGTTCCAAGTAAATGAGTTGACTCTTCATCAGATGACCTCAGCATTCGACTCATGTAATAAAAACCCAAATTCATCTCAGTAATAATGTAAAGAGGAATACAGGTGTTGACACAATTTATGACTATTTTTTATTATTTTATGGTTACAGTGCTGTCCTATCGTTAAAAAATTATTTCAGATTAAATTCTAACCTTCTTAATCATTGTCACGTCTATTTAAAATTATTATTTTTAAATAAGGCTCATTTTCTTTTTCTATGTTATTTATGTTTTCAAAATGAGCTTAGAACTCTTAATGTGTTGCTGTACGTTTCGGAATGCATTGTACTTTTCTTTGGCATTTCACGCATGTTTTTTTTCCTTTTTGTATTCAACAATTTCTGGCAATGCGTCTCCATTTATGATTGGTCTGCATGGGGTCTGCGCACTCATTTTTCTTACAGACTTTACTACTACTTACAACTATGTAATAGTGTTGGTATTTTACTAATTTAGACTTCTCTCTTTTCAGGACGTAACGTCAAAAATGCTTCCTGACAATACCGAAGGGGGCAGGGGACTGAAGAAGATTTCGAGGATGAGGGCTATCGGTCACCAGATCAGGTACAATCCCTCAGAAATGATTTTTTTAATCTTATATTCTAAGGTCAAATATAATGAACTAATCAACCATAAATAAAAACTAGTCAAATATAAATCAAAATAATCATTAATGGATTACTAAACCCAGATAAATTATAAGACGCATAAGTACCCAAAAAAATTTAATGTGTTGATTTATGAAATTAAATATGATTTTCTTCTTGGCTTTCTACAAAAAGAAAATAGAAGACAATAATTCTTTCAATCTTAAATTCTAAACATTTAATTCTTTGCCAACAATTTGTGTCACTCAATTATTCAAAAATTTCCTCGCATCTAGACATTACCTCCTCATACCTTCAGTTGGGGGCAGTTTCGTTCAAAGGCATTTTGTTGAAGTCAGGCAATCTTTGATCTAGTTCAGGTCCACACCACCAGGTGACACCACCCCACTGACGTCTCATTCTGCAGACGGTTCAGCTATATTTTTATTAGAAATATATTCATATTAGAAATATTTAACATCGGCATAAACACCCAATTATATAGATAATATTGTAACTATCTGTGTCAAGGAAAAGATCCCTCTTCCAGTTTATTTTAATAATATCTACCTCAAAACAGCGGGCAAGGTTCGTTACCTAAAACTGTTCAACGACAAACGGGAAATGAAGTATCCCCGTACACGACTAATTTAAAAAATTATGACGCCAAAAAGGGCTATTCGTTTCATTATAGACGACTTGGTTCACTTGAATATATGGTTGCCTTCTAACAACTTAATAAAACATAAATGGGCTTAAGGAGGGAAAGTGTGAGGTCCATTCATACATTCCAATCCCTGCCGCATCCAACGTGCTCGATGCGTACCCTGAACTTCCTTGAAGCTTCATGGCAATTGCCTAACAGCCAGAGATTAGTAAAACACAACAGGGTTAAGGAGGGGATGTGTGGTTCCATTCATACAATCCAATCCCGGCCGCATCCAACGTGCTCGATGCGTACCCAAACTCCTTGATGCTTCACGGCAATTGCCTAATAGCCAGAGATTAGTAAAACATAAATGGGCTTAAGGAGAAGTGTGAGGTCCATTCATACAATCCAATCCCTGCCGCATCCAACGTGCTCGATGCGTACCCTGAACCTCCTTGACGCTTCATGGTAATTGCCTACAGAGTCTAAAAAATCCCCGGTAGATGGCAACCTCGACTCGCTACCAACAGGGTGGCACCGATGGGTTTACCTAACACGCAATTTGTTGTTGTCATTTATGAGAGAAAACAGATACCTTTTCGAAAGTGAGGATTAAAACCATTTACATGCTTATGGAAAGGATCAAATAAATAGGAAATTGAAAATTGCCACGAGATAAAGGGAATACAATAGTAGTTCAAATGATTATTTATCATAGGTTAGTAGGAGAGAAAGATGATGGGTCATATCGAAACTTTAAACGCACAAAATTTAAATTGTGCAACATAGGCACTGTCACCAGAAATCAGAAATGTTTCATGGTTATATGGACATTCTATCAAAGAGCTTGATTAAGGTCATCATTATTTCCCACTGGGCCTCAAATTTCTTGCACCCCAGCAAGATGTGGTCAAGATTATCTGCCTCTCGCATTAATGACATTTTGGGGAGATTAGTACGGTTTATCATATACTATGGCTGGTTCGTAATCGCGATATCGTAGTGTAAAATACTTTACTTTACCTAATCCTGGCCTAAACAAACCAGGTTTTTATTAAATTAAGAGTGCTTTCCCCCATCCACCACATTGTACTTAGATCGCCTTTGTGTAACTTTCTTTTTATGTAATTTTGAAAGTCTTACTGAAAGGTGTATGTCATGGTACCGTTCAATGAGGCAGATTTTGCCAGTCTATTGATGGGTCTCATTGTGCCATATGCCCTTGACCTTTCATTCAAACAATCATTTCAACACCAAACTACTATTTCTTCTTTATTTTGCATAATCAGGTCTAATTTTTTTACTACATTGATTATGATCTAATAGCAATCGTAAAATTTTATTTTTTAACGGCAGAGATCGTAATCTTTTTTACCCGGTGGATCACTGCCAATCAGAATGCATATTTTGGTCGAGTCGAAGTCCTCTGCATATTTTTAACGTCTTCAAGATAGTACAATGTTGTTAAAAAACTGAGAAAAATACTTTGGGTGTTGTTCCCAATGTTTATTCTTTTAGTCGAAAAAACCACTCAGCCAAATTGCCATTCATAAGTGAGCCATCCATGTAAATCAAGAGAAAATCCGGAAGGTGGGTGTTTATGCCAGACAAAAAGTTCATCTGAGGTGTATTAGGAGAGAATTCCGAATAGTCTTTTAATTTGCAGCATTATATTTTATTAATAATGGCTTCAAATTTAAGAGTAAAGATTATGTGGGGTAGGACTTCGCATGTCCATCTTTCCTCAATTTCAAGTTGCCTGCAGAGCTTTCCCGATAGTGTAGGAATCAGAATGTTTAGGAGACGTCCAGAAATTGTTCTCGAGCGTTTGTCGCGAAACGTATCAAGTATTGTTTGAGGCCTGGGCATGAAAACCCATGCATACATAATTTTTCTTTTAGTGCGAGATAAAATCTACTCTCCTTACTGCAATTTTCATAAAACCCTTCCAACCATCTGCTCTCATATCCAAAAACATTCATCCCGACGAAATCCTATCTAGAGACAGCGACAGTAGTTGTGACACAGCTTTTAATTAAATAGCAAACTATCGTAGAAATACTGCCAATGAGTACTTACTCCTTGTTTTAAATGGTATGTACCTCCTTTCCCAGTTTTTTTGTTGCACACACAGTGCTAATATATGTCTCTTATTTTTAGAGTGTTCACTTTCTTCGGCAGAATTCACTTATTTACTTTTAGCGATCTGTTGAAAATAACTGACAACACGAGTATTGAACTCGAAGAATCAGCCTGCTCCTCGGCTATTATCTTTGTCAAAGTAGTTCATTATCAAGCTGAAACAAAAATCTGTGCATTTTTTCTTCTTTATAATTTGATTAGTTTTTATCTAGAAGTTGAAGATCTGAATATCTAGGTCTTTTAATAACAGTGTTGGGTTACTGATATTATAATATAGATTAGACTCAGACCACCAATATTTAGTTTTAGCTCAGATCTTGAATTAAGACTGAAAATCATAAAATAAGGTCAATGCTGGTCATGTTGACAATTTTTTTACTTCTAAACAGCTATTGTCATAATCTGCAATTACTTAATTACTGGCACAACAATCGCTCATTGAACGTAAAAGACCTCTGTTTAAAGACAGCTGATAAGGTTTTTATTTGAAAAAATATTTAAGCATGAAGCTCATCTTGTTTGGACAGGGATAAAAGAGGTGGCCGCAAAACATTTTTCACCTCGGCATAATAAGATCTATTGTGGCCTTTTTTTAGAACTCACTTGTCAGCCTAAAATTAATACGGTCCCACAGTAGTCCAGAAAGTTTTCAGAGTACTGTCGGAACTACTGTCCAGGACACCTTATTAGAAGGGTCCAGGCAGGAGATTTACCATAATAGAGTTTTATACTGGTTGTTCACCAATCTCAATCATTTCATGTTATTTGCGTGTCTCATTCTGGGAACCAGCATTTGGTTCATCATTCATTTTTTAATACGTCACTATTGCGAAACCAAAATTATTCATTGGAAGTTGTGACATTAGCTGCTATACCTACATGGCACAAATAGGCGCAAGTGAAATTTTAAAAACCTTATATCCTTGTACAATATATAAATTAACAGCATGCATACCAGACCTCGCACCTTAGTATACAATCTCTAAATATTTGTACCGCATTAAACCTCAGATAGAATAAATAACTGAGCATAACTCACCTTACTTATGGGATTTATTATATTTTATAATATTCAAATGTTTGAGCTATTTTAGCTCTCTGTCCCAAAAGTTTATGCATTTCAACTATAGTTCATATAACATACAAAGCATTAAGTTGTTACTCATGTTTTCACTTGGTCAAATCAAAAATTACCTAAAAATGCAAAGGTTTGTGTAACGAAGAGAATCTACAGGGTACAACCAGACCTAGCTCTGTTCTGTAGACGCTGGCGGGATAAAGTATTGTATATCTACCTACCTAGTCCTGGCGCTACCTGGGATAGTTGCCCGCTGTTGCGTAAAGGGTTTAATGTGACTGTAGTGGCCACTTGTAGTTACCACGTTACCGCTAGATGCCACTACCACTTATGGAATGTTCTCGCCCTCCACTCTGCAGCCAATCAGAGTAGAGCCATTCCAAATATAAGTAGGCACTGAAAACAGACTCGCTTGTATCTGAAGACTCGTCGAAATGACGAGGTTTCACTCATCGTTAATGAATAACGACAGCAGACTCGTCAACCCGACGAGCTCTCACACCGTCGAAGACATCAAGGGTACTCGCAGTATTAGCTTAATTCTCGCCTTCTAAACACAACCGACTATGCTATAAACGCCAACTGCTGCTCTCGGCTAATTGCTGCATTCCAGTACCTTCGGCCTCGACTCACGGCTCCCGGACCTCAGCCAAAGGTTTACTCACTCACATACAACCACCAACCAACGGGACAACACACACGGTCTCGACCTTGATCCATCGTCTCGACTCTACGAAACAACACCGGAATCTAATAATCATTTGTGTTACTGAATATAACTTTATTAATTAGCAGTTTATGATATAAACAAAGAAACAACATTCTGGCCAGAAACTTGACCTACGCAAAGTTAGGACAAAGAATTCGGACGTTCGTACGTCTTGTGTCGACTCACGGCATAGTGAAGATCCGAAGATACGTTTGAGCATACCGGTAGAAGTATGGGAGCCACTCGCCGGACGAAAGCCAAAGATACGTTCCTGCGTACCGGATAGGAGTCTGGGAGCCACTCGCCGGACGAAAGCCAAAGATACGTTCCTGCGTACCGGATAGAAGTCTGGGAGCCACTCGCCGGACGAAAGCCAAAGATACGTTCGTGCGTACCGGATAGGTGTCTGGGAGCCACTCGCCGGAAGAAAGCCAAAGATACGTTCGTGCTTACCGGTAGAAGTCTGGGAGCCACTCGCCGGACGAAAGCCAAAGATACGTTCGTGCGTACCGGATAGGTGTCTGGGAGCCACTCGCCGGAAGAAAGCCAAAGATACGTTCGTGCTTACCGGTAGAAGTCTGGGAGCCACTCGCCGGACGAAAGCCAAAGATACGTTCGTGCGTACCGGATAGGAGTCTGGGAGCCACTCGCCGGAAGAAAGCCAAAGATACGTTCGTGCTTACCGGTAGAAGTCTGGGAGCCACTCGCCGGACGAAAGCCAAAGATACGTTCGTGCGTACCGGATAGGAAGAAGTCTGGGAGCCACTCGGCGGACGAAACCCAAAAATACGTTTGTACGGACATGATGAATACCTGAGAGCGACTGGTCGTTTTTAGGACGACTCGCTGGAAAATGACGTGTTTCTCTCCCTCCAGCCTGTTCTTATTTTTACAAATTTTCGTTTGTTTTTTTAATGACTATTAATAAAAAATTGTTTACATTGGCATAAACAAGCTCCAATAATTAACCTACATAAACATATCATTGTACCTAGTATTTTGAATCATACGGCGAACTAAATCAGGGTTTATTGTATTGTCATTTTTTGATATGAAAGACATTTTATCCATGTAACTTTCAAAAAAAGCACATAATTTTGTTACAACCTAGTACCTAGTCCTTCGAAGATTTATGTTGTTAATAATAATTTGATATTTCAGATTTTATTCGTACAGGAATGAAAATAGGTAATGGTAAAAATTTTAGAGGTTACAGCTTGCTAGTTGTTTATATTACAGATCGTCAGTCATACAAGTTGAATTAGTGCTAATTTGAACAAATAGTAATAGAAAATGATAGAATGAATGTTTTTCTTTTCACATTTCCTCCTTTAAGGATGAGTTTAGTTTTTAATAGATTAGTTCCAATATGGTATACGTGGCTTGGTTTGCTATTTTTGGTTATAAAAAGTAGGAAAAACTATGGGGAAAAGACGGTGAGGTTGTTTTTCATTATGGGATTAATGTGAAAATTGACTGTTTTGTTTTGCATTTTTGCCAGGTTCCTACGCCGTTTGGAGCAGAGCCTGAAACGGAACCGGGAAAGGCTGTCCAGCCCGGAAAGACCCCTTTTGCCCCAGGAATCGGTTGAAAAACGTCTTGCTTGGATCAAGCATTGCACAGCTGCCGGCGACCATCCAGAATGGACCCAGGTGCCGGTTGCCAGTACTGGTCGCAACGACTGAACGGCCGGTTTTGGAAAAGAAACCTTTTGAGGAAAATATCCTTGGCTTTCATTGAAAAAGAAAGGCCTTTTGGCAAGAAAAGCCGATTTTTCTATTAGATGCCTTGATACTCTTTATTTGCCTACTGTACCAACTAATGACAAGTGTCCGTATAGTCGCTAAAACTTCTTCCGCCGTGATTATAGTATAAATTTACATTGTTTCACATGTTAATTACATAAAATAAAATAAATAACATAAAAAATTGGGTCAAACCTAGAAAACGGAGCATACATAAAAAAATTCCCAATGGAAACAATTTTTATTGTCCATTTTCACCTTTTGCCTTCGTACTTCTTAAGAATGTAAACGTTGAACATACAAATTGTGCAGTCGGACATGATCAGCCAGGATATTAGAATGTTTTCCCAAGCCAGCTATGAACTTGAAGCTTTACTAAGAATTAGCAAAAAAAAATTTTTTTTCTCCTTATCTTATCTTTTCTAGAAGATAAACTTTGATGCGGAACAATCAAACGACGATTTTGTCACCATGAGGTGATGGGATCTGTGGAAACATTAAAAGCAATAAATTGCAATATGTACATAAATTAAACAAAACATAGTTAATAAGGTTCTAAATTTATATTTCTCTATCAAAAAATAACACTTTTAAGTATTAAAATATTAAATTGTTTTATTTAAAAAAAACACATAACGATCATTTAAAAAATGGATAATTTTTCTTTGTTATTATTATATGATTGTAAAATTTGACGGTTTTGGTGATCCGAGATTGATTATTTACAAGTAGTATTCCCCGGTCATGCTGGTCTAATTTTTTTTTTAAATTCACAAAACGATCTTTAAAAATCGAGAATAAATAAAAACAGCATGTTAGAATAAGCAGAATATGATGATCTGATATGATCGATTATCCATTGTGCAAATTTTTAAATAACCTTGAATATTCTGTTTGCTATTAAAAATTACAAATTTAAATAATAAGTAAGCAAATAAAGGCAAGTATTTATAAATAAATAGTGTGAATAGTTTTAACCTTCACATTCTTTACTTCTGGTTTTTCCTTTACTTCTCGAATTTTATTGATCAGTACAATATTCACATTCAAAGTTTCAATCGGACACCCCCAGAGTATTCGATACCCCTCGGGTTATTTACGAAAACAATTCCTCCATTCACGCTAATAAATTACATTCACTATTTTTCGTGGTCCGCTTGACCACAATTCAATTAATTAAAATGGCAAAAAGAAGGGAAATTTCAAAATGTGGGGTTGAGATGGGAAGTTAGTGCCCGAGAGGATCGAAGTCACGATAGCTCAAGCGTATCAAGCCGAAGGTCGTGGTTCGAATCCCGCTCGTGACGCTACTTTTTTATCTCAACTAAAAACCTTAATTAATTGAATAATAAATTACATTCACTTCAATTCATTCACACCTTCTCAGAGTACCCAATATTACCAAGGGTGATTGGGAAATAAGCTCTTTCATTCATGGTAATAAATTACATTAACAAACCAGACTTCGTTCATACTGCCCCAGAGTGTTCGATATTTTTCGTGGTTATTGATGATGAAGCCTCTTCTTTTACGCTAATAAATTACATTCACACCTTCCTACAGTATTCGATAATCCTCATGATGATTGGAAAATAGATTATTCTTCGAGCTAATAAATTACTTTAATGCATCAAACTTTATCCACACTGCCCAGAGTACTCCTCAAAAAGCTTCTAGTGTTTTGCTAATCAATTGCACACACATCATGTTTCATTCACAATGCTCCTAAGTACTCAATATTCCTTCTTGTCTCTCCTTCCGGGATATATTGTGTCTGTTAAAGAAGCAACTTCAGACACTTTTTCTAATAAATCACATTCTCACACCAGACTTCATTCACACTGTTTCGGAGTATTCGATATTCTTCAAGATGATTGAAGAACCCCTTAATTCAAGCTGATAAATTACTTAACACACCAAACTTTTTCACACTACCTCTGAGTACTCCATATTTTTTAGCGTATATGGGTAAAAAGCCTCTCAAGTCTCGCTTATAAATGGCATCCTACGAGACTTCATTCGCAATGCTCCAGAGGACTTGATATTACTCGGTGTATCTCATTTCACACTGGTAAATGGCATTCACTCACTACAAGGCACGTATAAGAACTTTTTATTTTCTCCCTTTTAATTCAAGCAAATAAATACAGTCTTACAACAAATATCTCATTACTTTCCTCATTATTCCTTGAAGATCAAGCTATCTAACCCCTCCATTCTCACTAATAAATAAATTTCTTACAAAAAACAAACGTACAATGACCTTTATACCGTTTTATATATTTTATATCGCCCTGAGGTAATTTTTTTTTTTTTTTTTTTTTTTTTAAATTGGCCTTATGATATTTGCATATTAGCCATGACGAATCTCTTATATATGTTGTTCAAATTGGGGGTTATCGGGAAAAAAGGGCCAGAGGCGAAGGTGGGAATCGAACACACGACCACGGCGTGAGAGTCTCTCATGCTAACCACTCAGCTACCGCGGTCCCCCGGTATATATTCTACACCTACTGCTGTGCACTAAGGCCGAGCATTAGTTCTCTTTTGCTATATTCTATATTTTTTTTATGCTTCATAATCCGCAACATGTGTGATCTTAGTGTGACCAATGCGACCTGGTCAGTTTGGACCTTTTCCCTTCTTCCAGCATCCACAGGCCAGGGCCCAGGAATGCTATACTTGTAATTTTAAAGCCTGCAATAGTTAATTCAATTACCTACTATACTAATATTCAATACAAATGTAGTGGTTTAAAAATCTATCGTATCACATAACGACTGTTACCTGAACAACATAAAAATACAGACCTCATATTTTGATCAAATTATTTTTTATATTTCATTTGATGTTTTGTTTAAATTATACCATTTTTCGGTATCGTTATGTGTAAATATTGGAACACTTGCGTTCAAGCGAAACCATTAGGCTACAGCGAGGTACACACGGCTATAGATTCCTATTTCTATAAGCTATAGATAGTAAGTAGCATAGGTATATGCCAAATTAGAGTCTTCTACGTTTTCTGTTTTTGACAAAATTTGATCTATGCATAATCCAATCAATACTGAAAATAAATATTTTCTTTATAAAATGAACAAATATTTGTAGTACTGTTTTCGTACAGTTGTTATAAAGAAAACGAAAAAATACCACAATTATTTTAAAAATAGTTAAATTTTCCTGTTTCTGACGCTTAAAAATGACTTTTAATCATTAATTTTTTTTCGACCAAAAAGAAATTAAATCAGACTTATTTTAGCGCACTTAGAATTGGATTAGGATCCATAGGAACTTCCAACACTAGTAGTTTCACCTCTAACATTTTCTATATGTCACTAGACGAATGTAAACTAAAACAATAATAGCGTATAATTCCTATATAGAAGTTGTAAAATATAAAAATTTTTACTTGAAAGATAAAACTTTTTTATAATTTTGTTTGTTATTTGTTCAAAAGTGTGACAGCACTGTGTTTCTATAATGTAAATTTTTAAGGATTTCTGTAAATTTTCTACGGTTTCTTTACCAACAAAGTCAAAAGTCCAGCAATTTTTAGAATTTAGCAATTTAGAATTTAAAGATAATAAAGTTAAAAATAAAATTACATGAAACAATATTGCGTACAAAAATTCTAAAAATTTCGTGTAAAGAAGGAAGGTCTACCATCTTAGCAGGCGTGTGCTATTTTTCGCGAAGTTCGCTTTGTCCCTTTTCCTTTTTTCCAAGTTCACACGGACCAATCGCAATATAATAATAATAAAAATTAGCACTCCGGTTTCCTCGTTTTTAAAAACACCCATAAACTACTCTTTCATAAGGTAAATTAATGATATTTTATGTGATAAAACTGAATCTGATATTTTGACTTGCAACTTATGCTCAAAAATATTGACGTTTGTTGAAAATAAAAAAAAGAAACATTGTGTGTGTTGGAACATTATGTTTATATTATATCGGGGGATAAGAAACGGTTGTGGTTTGTTCTCACTCATTCACTTCTATTAAGAATCTGTATTTTTCCATTTAGAATGATTTCACATTTGCATAATGCATCAAATTAAAAATAAAACTGTCTCAGTAAAATTTTTTATATATAAAAGTGTAAATATAATTATAAATCTTTTTATTGCCTATCAATTTATTCGTTAAAAAAAGATATAGTACATATTTGAAATCAATGTATATTTGTTATCACGTTCAATAATAAAATTTTAAATAAAAAGTTTATTATCATCTCTATGACTATATTTTTGTACTGGTTTGTAATTATAAAAAAAAGAATATTCGTATTTTCTAAAAGAGAACAAAAGAAGATTTTATGAGATTTCGCCGATATTTATTTTGAACATTATATTTGTTTTTTTAGAACATCTAGTATGTTGTAGGGTTGGAGGTAAGGTTCAGAGTTTAAAAAGATAAAAAACGAGTGGTATAAAAAAATGGATTTTACCCTTTTATTGTATCTTCTATTTCTATTCTATTTGATTGACAAAACAACTATTGTAATTATTTAAAATTTCTTTTCTGTAGCACAAAATATGGTAATTGTAGTTAAATTTATAGTAAAACAAATTTATTGATAGTCTGTTTTTTTTTTCATTACCCTTATTCCTGAGACGTATGAGTTTTTACACGTTTTGTTGATATTATTGACTCAGATAATGTTTACAAATTGCAAAAGAGAATATATTTAAAAGGTTTAAAAAATTGATTGACCACATTCCCAGCATGATTCAATCCCAGTTTTTGTCAGCCTTGGAAACCTGTTCTTCCTTATATTATAAAGAACAACATAAACAACAAATCAGGAAACATGGTTGGTTTAACATGTAAGTACTAATAAATAATCATTGAATACAATAATCAGTTGAATGACTATCAAATGTGTACTGTTTTGCTCATCACTGTAAGGTAAAGGTCCCGGGTTCGAATCCAGCTGCTCTGCATTCGAGTCTGACATACAAATGGACTTTTTTCATAAACACCGGCACTATGAGGGTTGATATGTCCTCTGCTGTTGCAAAACCTCGTTTAAAAAAAAAAAAAAAAAAAAAAAAAAAAAAAAAAAAAAAAAAAAAAAAAAAAAAAAAAAAAAAAAAAAAAAAATAAAGTGAGTTAAGTTAAGTTCGGTGGCTTTTACTTACTGCGTTAGTTAGTTCCGAAGATTCGACTTCGTCGTTCGTTTAATGGACTATTTATTTGATGTGTGCTTTTGTCAACTTGAATAATAACTACCTCAAAATGTTTTTTTTTTTTTTTAAATAAGTTGAAATATTTTGGCTGTTTTATATAATTCAATTAATTAAGGTTTTAAGTTGAGATAAAAAAACTTTTTAACTCTAACTAAAAAAAAATTATCTCAACTAAAAACCTTAATTAATTGAATGATATTAATTGGTCAAGGGGATCACGAAAAAAAGCAAATTTAATTAATTAAAATGAGTTTACTTCACTAAAGCTCTCCGTGGCCATTTCATTTGTCGCCGAGAATTAAATAGATTACACGACATTTGAAAAATGGCAAAAAGGAGGGAAAATTCAAAAGGTGGGGTTGAGATGGGAAGTTGGTGCCCGAGGGGATCGAAGTCACGATAGCTCAAGTGGTAGAGTAGCGGCGTATCAAGCCGAAGGTCGTGGGTTCGAATCCCGCTGGTTACACTGACTTTTTTATCTCAACTTAAAACCTTAATTAATTGAATGACATTAATTTGTCAAGCGGACCACGAAAAATAGTGAATTTAATGAATTAAAATGCAGTATACTTCAGTAAACCTCTCCGTGCCATTTCATTTGAAAAATGGCAAAAAGGAGGGAATATTCAAAAGGTGGGGTTCAGATGTGAAGTTAGTGTCCGAGTGGATCGAGGTCACGATAGCTCAAGTGGTAGAGTAGCGGCGTATCAAGCCGAAGGTCGTGGGTTCGAATCCCGCTCGAGGCACTGACTTTTTTATCTCAACTTAAAACCTTAATTAATTGAATGACATTACTTGGTCAAGCGGACCACGAAAAATAGTGAATCTTTTCAGTGTACTTTTTTAGTGAAGTATTATAAATTTCAGGTTGGCAAAACTTAAGCAGTGTTTATACTTTTTTTGTAGATTAGAATAGATGGGAAAAACCGCTTACTGCTCGCGCTCAACAAATTTATGTTACCGATAACTCAATTCGATAAGTAAACTTTGGCGAGGTTTTCCGAACTTCGGTGTACCAGCGGCTCGGGCACATTGTAAAGGTTGATTGTCTGGATTACAGAGTTATTATGTGAAAGAAATGACGAGCTGTTTAACCTTTTTCTATTATTATAAATAATAAATTTCAATTAAAAAATTGAAGGTAGAGGAGCTTATTATTTCATTTATATATCAAACTTGTAATTTTATTACCATCTATCTTCTTGTGAACGAGTGAATAAAACAAAAGTCAAATTATATTAAAAAAAAAGTTCATATACAACGGAAATGAATATTTGTATAAAATACAAAATAAAAAGAAATTGACTCTTTTTTTATAGTCACAGAGCCCTAAAGAAAATTGTCCAAGTACAGAGAGAACAGGGTGATGATATACTGAGATTTACTTTGAAATGATTTAATTATTTGGGTTATAAGCAGGCGAAATTGATCTGTTGTGCATATTTTTTTGGCCTTTTATTTGTTTGTACACTTAGTAAAATTAAGGTCGGCCAGAACTGCCACGCGACCCAATGTCTCGTGCTGGGGTTAGGGGGTGACTCGTTTTCCACCCCTTAACTCCGACTGTTGATCAGGTTCTGTTATTATCCATCCCCATGGAAACAACAGGTCGCGGTATCACCTTGCTCTGCTTAAATAACCCAAAAACCTAGAATCAGAAACAAATATAAGATCCAATTTAAGAAAATTGGAACAAACAAACGTCTTTAAGCGAAGCATGGGTAATCACAGAAAATTGTAGATATTTGTTTATTTCTGTATTATCTGTATGGGTTATATCATTTATTTTCTTGTGTTATTTTTTCATGCCATGTTTTTTGTACATTTTTCCGTTCAAAATTGATTATATACCTACAATGAAATCAAAGACTATTGGTTTCCTTTCCTGCTGGGATAATTGGTAAATAATGATAGTCGTTATAGATAAAACTCACCTTCTTACAAAATTATTAAACAAATCCAAACTATTTTTAGTAGTAATTGATATGTCGATAAAACTGCACACAAACGATTCAGTAGATTTTTTAAGAATTATCGAACCAGCCATATTAATGTCACTTTTTCAAACCAGTGATGACACGCTAACTGGGTTTGTAAATAACAAGCTAACTTGTTAAATTATTCCAGAAACCAAATCCAAAATCTACCCTTCTAGCAGCTATAATTATCATACTTATATTATTTCATTATTAAGTTATGTAGTTAATATATTTTTTAGGTCGTTAACATTGCTTCAATATTTACTATTGCATGATTTAAATGTCTTTCAAAACCATGTTTTTAATCAAAATTCTTCTATAATTATTAATTACTATCTAGAACTAAGATATATCATTTTAAAAAGAAAAGATGGTAATATGCCTGTAGGACGTCCGAGAAGCACGGCCCACCAAGAACCTGAACCTGGAAACGAGGAATCGTCTTTACCCGGTTAAGAATAGGCCATACGCGGTTGACACACGAGCTCTATATGCAGAGAAAGGTTGCTCTATTTGTTCGAAATGCCTTATCTCTTACAGAGAGCGTGTAAGCATGCCGCAGAATTTAAGAATGTACTTTAGTAAGGTCCCCTGTTCTGCATATTTGAAAATTGTATTTGTTTATTGTAAATTGTTTATTTAGTTATTTGTTTTGTTTGAGTGTGTGCATTTACTTGTGTGAGTGGAGAAAGGTTGATAGTGAAATATAGCCAGTCTCCATCGCCCCTCCAGCAGTGTGTGTTTAGGGTCGATGGCGGAATATTTGTAAAAGTACCCATCGACCGTACGTCAGATTAGATTTAGTGTATAGGTTGATAAAAGAATACGGAGTGTGTGGTGATTAGTGACCGTTAGTCAATGATTATTCGGAGATCGTGAGATGCGGTCTGGTGTGATGTAGGTTTTACAAAAACATTTTCTTTATCGTGCCAACGTTTCGATCTTTATTGGGATCATCTTCAGAGCCTGGGATTTACAAAGAACCTTACCTTTCACCTCAAACAAGCTGTCTCCTTATATAAAATGTCTTTCTACACCGACTTCCTACCCCACCCCTTCAAAATCCAAAGTATATAAACATAAAACAGCAATATCTCACTGGCAGTCTCAACACGACACACAAGAATGGTACAATTACGCAGAAAACAAACATATGAGTGAGTACAAATATTTTGATTGAATATAAAAAAAAATTTTTTTTGCATTGTATAAATTCAATTTTTTTTCCACATCATACATGTATTTGTTAAATTTAAACAATGTTTGTAAATCCCAGGCCCTGAAGATGATCTCAATCTCATGCTGCCTCCTTTTCCTCCTTTAAATCCCACCTGTATAGTCACCTCCTCTCCCTCCATTAACATTTGTTATTTTTGTTTAATATTCTTGTAATTTTCTCTTCTGGCCTGCCTTACTTGTATACATTGTGCCATGATTTCTATCTTTTTTTACTTTTAATTTCATAGATTGTTAATTACCTTGCTCACCGTTACTTATTACCTACTTTAAGGTAGTTGTAATGTACTACAAATTATTTTAAAAAAATTCATAGAAAGGTCTTTATTTATTTCATGTAAATTATTCTTAGGTGACACCAGTCCCAGAATAAAGTTATTTTTCTTTTTCTTCTTAAATAAAGACCCAAACGAATTTTTTTCTAAAACTGTAAAATCAAAAGTTGGCACTCTCGACACGCAAGAATGACACAATTACACAGAAGACAAACACTTTGTGCCCTGAAGATGATCTCAATAAAGATTGAAACGTTAAACGATAAAGGAAATTTTTTTCTGAAACCTACATCACACCAGACGGCATCTCCCGATTTCTAAATAAATATCGATTAATGGTCACTAATCACCACATATTTTTCTAAAACCTACGTCACACCAGACCGCATCTCAAGATCTTTGAATAATCAAAATACGGAGTGTTGCACCGACTAACCTGAATGAGGGCACTTACATAGGTGTGAATGTATTTATCTGCGCGACTGTATTATAGAAGTTAGATTTAGGCTTAATATTTTTTCCATACGTTGGGAATACATCCTGTCCGCTCGTTAAATAAACTTGGTATTGTTTCATGACATCCTTAATACGAGTTTTGTTGGACATAAATCCAGCTAAACTGGCTTTCTACCAGACCACCTTGCGTATGCGATAATGTATGGCTTTGAAGAAAACACTGTCTTTTCTTTTAACTTCTTTTTATTTTCACAATTACACTTCGTCTTAACTTAGGATCACCTTCTCGATTCTTCTCTCTTGTTGTTCTCGTCCCCACCTTTGGACACGTCATCATTGACCATTCCCACATCTCGGCCGTCCTGTTTTTCATCCGTCCCGGATGAGAAGTGTCATCTGGTTGGTGGTAGTCCACGTCTTTATATTATCGGCACTGCTTGCAGTGTTTACTGACCTTTCTTCGTCACCAATCTTTTTAATCTCTACCGGTTTTTTCCCAGGATCTGAACAGTTTTGTTCGGTCCCAGAAATTTCATTTTCGTCTTTAGAAGTTGTCCGACCTACGTCCTTTTGATTGCTACTAAATCTCCAACATTTTATCTTGTTGTTTCTTTTCTGTTTATATTGAAGTCTCCCCTGTTTTCATCCTGCATTTTGTGTATTTGACCTTTCGCATTTTCCCTAAGTTAATCTCTTTCTTCTGAAAATCGTTTGCTAATTTCTTGCTCGATAATTTCATTTAGACGTTGTAGTTGTGGTCGGCAATAATCTTCCTCGGAGTCCCAAAAGTGGCTGTCCGGCCTTCAAGTTTATTGATGACTTCCTTTGATGTCGTCGTCTTGGTCGGATAGAACCAAACGAATTTGGTAAACGCATCTGTTATAGCTAAAATGCGTTTATACACCTTATTCGTGCTAATGAGAGGTCCAAGATGATCCATGTGGATAGTATCTAGGAAACTATCTCCTTTGTCTATAGGGTATAGTTTTCCTTCTGTTTCACCCCTCTTCCTGTCTGCGAGGATACGCGGAACGCAGTTCTTGATTATTTTTTCTATTTTTTTGGAGCACGTTTGGTATGTAGTATTCTCAGTCTAATTTCTCTTTAGTTTTTAACACCAATGCTTCTTCGTGTACTTTAGATATTATCTCTGATTGAGTCTCTTTCGGTACGATTTACAGTCGATATCCGTTTTCGTCTTCTTCGAAGATGTCATTCCATAAGAAGAAATTCTTGTATGGTTCACGTTGAAGTAGTTGTAAATTGTTTGTGTTTCGCTGTGTTTTGAAGGTTTCTTATACTTTCGAGAAATTCAGTTCGTATGACCATGATATTTGGATTTCGACTCAAGGCGTCACCTGTTTCATGTATTTTTCAGCTGTGTGTACCATTTGGAAATTAAACTCGTCCTAACTGCTAAGTTTTCATGTTCGTAGTTAGAATAATTAGATTCAGGCGAGGTTGATTTCTTGCTCCTGAAATCCACTGGGTGTAATTTATTGTTATCACCATACTGAAGTAAAATGACTCCGTAAACTTGAGTTCGCGTCGGCGTGGATTTCCGTCTTTGCATCGGGGTTCGATCCGAAGAATCGGCTTTGACGGTTGAATATGCTTTAGAGTCTCAAATGTCTTGATGTAGCTCAAACCTCACCCACCCAGGGAGTCATGGCCCACTCTACGAGCAACCACGGCGACAACGGGTGGTATAATGTGGTTCAGACTCGAGACCCCGAAACGGCTCACCTCGTGATCTCTTCCACGGCCCTGTTTCTCAAAACGAATTCCTTCATTCTATCCTGTGACCCCTCCTAACCCTTGGTTACAAGGGGGGTATCCGGGCACAAAATAATGGTGCAGCCCAGAGGGCGTGGCAACCTCTCTAAAGCACAAGCTGTCTTATGTCGGCCTGAGGGTCGGCAGGGACGTCGGATGCCTTAGCAGAGTCACACGACACACGAGGGCCAGTGCACCAGATCCTGTCTGCAAAGGCGGGGGAGGGTTGTATGGCCATCTGTACCACGGGGTGACTGAAATGTTCTGAAAACCAGCCCGAGTCACATTGGGAAAGGACTCGTGGTGGCTTGTCGTGACGCCCCTGGCGGGAACTTAGACAGAGGCTGTCATCTATCTGGAACCTTTCGTGAAGCTTGCGTATGGCCAACGTAGTACCCCCCGGTCCTCACGGGAGACGTTGCGACCGGACGACAGCATGTAAGCGTTGAGGACGTCATGATCATGCTACAGTCCCTCGAATGCGTAAGTAAGCGATTGGAAAAGGGTAGTGAGTCGGCGTCTTTGACTCGAGTATGCTTTGCATTGTTGTGCGTATGACCGGCGTGGTACCCTTGGGGAAGCGAAGGATCGGACCACCTAGGCTAGACCTATGGCGTCCCTCGATTACGTGCAGCAGGTGTAGGCTGAGCTCGATAAGAGACCTTTTACCGTAGACAGTGCTCATCTAGGGGGTGGGTAGCAATCCCACTATAAACTAAAACCGTTGTCGGGGCGTTCCCGGAAGTTTCGACGCTAGAGAAGGCTCTACACTCAGAGAGATAGAGTCGCCTTCTCTATCTAGGGAGTACGCGAGGGGGGAGGGACGGGCTGATGTATTTCGGCCCGTTAGCCCCTCGCGTGCGGCGTACGACCCGACGCATAATGCGGGCCCGACCATTCTGAGTGGACAAGCGGAGAGCGTGGTTACCGACCCCTAGGGGCCGGGAAACCACTACACCAATGCTGCGGCGGTAACACTATTCCGTCATATGTGGAGGTGCGACAGCTCTCATCTTGAGAATCAAAACATCCGATAAGGCCATGAGCCAGGTGAGGACGTTAATGATCCTTTTGTCTTGTTGACGATGAGTAATCGGGAACGCATGTAGCTCAAACCTGGAATCATTTTTGGTCAAATCAGTTAGTTGTTTAACAATCGTCGCACAATCTTTGATATATTTGCGGAAATATCCAACAAGTCCTAAAAACTTGAGTTTTTGTGATTAGTTAGCACTGGAAGCCTCGTGATAACGGCGATTTTTGGTTCTAAGGTATAGTGTTATTTTCTATTATGTGGCCCATATATTCTATTTTAGTATGGAAAAATTTGGATTTATTCCAATTTATGAGAAGTCCATGCTCTTCACATTTCTTCAGTACTATCTCCAGCTTGTCATTAGCGTATTGTTCGTGAAATTCACGAATACTGACGTCGCCTATGTAGAGCAACGTTGCGTCATTATCGATTAATTCTTTAAAAACGCTGTTCACAAAGCAGACAAAAGCAGCAGGTGAATTGCAGAATTCAATAGGTGCGTTCAGAAATTCATATTGTCCATTCGAAACGACAAAAGATAAGAATTTTCTGCTCGACTCGTCCAGAGGATCTTTAGATATAAGGTCGTAAATATTCTTTAGATGATTATTCAGAAATCGTGAGATTCAGTCTGGTTTGTTACAAACATTGTATTCCCAAAATCCCAGGCCCTGAAGATGTTCTCAATAAAGATCGAAACGTTGGCACGATAAAGAAAAGGTTTTTCTGAAACATACATCACACCAGACCGCATCTCACGATTTCTGAATAATCATCGACTAACGGTCACTAATCACACATTCTTGAGATGTTTAATTTGTCTATTTGATCCTCTATTAATGGTACAGCTATCTTTTAATATTTTTGGTTGAGGTATTTAAAATCAAATCATAATCGACGTCCTTTGATTTTCTTTTAACGACTACCGGGCGTATTCCGATTGTAAAGGGTGTATAACACCATCCTGTTCCCATTCTTCATCAGACAAGCAAATTTTAATTTTCACATTTGAAAATCTTTAAACCAGCATCTGTTTCGTGTATATGGCTTGGTTTATAGAAAAGATTTTCGGCAAAGAAGGTATGCGTTTTAAGGAAATTATTTGAGAATTTCGTAAATGTATTTGTACAAGATCAAAAAATAATCTTGATAAAATAATATCATCATCGATAAACTCCGATCGGCAACATTCTAAATCATAATTACCATCGGAAATAATAGCACTTTACGAAAACCATCTTTTAGTACAAAATTGCTGCTTTCCAATACCTTCAAATAAAAATTTTACGTTTAAAGAATCGATTTGTAGCTGTCGAAAACAAATTTGACATATTAAATTAAGATCAGCACCACACTCCAAAAAGCCTGTGAACTACGATCTATGCTTTTAAATTGTCGGCATGGCATGTTTTTTAAACTTTTTCATTCTTTTCTCTTGTTCTCGTCAGCATTTCTCGGCACGTCATTATTGACTATTCCCACTGTTTGCTGACAAAATGAAACTTGTGGTCCTTCATAAGCTCCACGGCATAATTCGTTCTTCACGCAGTTGAATATTCAAGGCTAAACATACATGACAACCAGGTATAAGAATTGAATAATAAACTGGATATGAAGAATTTTATGTTTCACAAATGTAACGATGGAGAGAACATTCAGTGATAGGCTATTGTCATATTATAGAGACCTGTCCCCTGGCTCAATATAGAGAGCGTGTTGGCATCAGATTAAAAATAGTTTTCGGACACAGTAGCGAGTTTCTGGTCCTGTCCCGCATTTTGGAAGACGTTGTGATTTTTGTTTTTATTGTACAAAGATATTATATAGTTATGTGTTTTGTCTGAGTACGTATTTATTAGTGTGAGTAGTGTGCGGCTGATGGTCAGATCATTCATCCAGTTGTGTGTGATTGTTTATGGTTGACAGCAGGATATCGAGTACTCCACCGACTAACCAGAATGAGTGTGGTGTACATATGTGCGAATGATTTTATTTTTTGCAATTGTATCATAGATGTTAGTTTTAGGCTAGATTATGTTTTATATGCGATGGTGACCGAAATAACCTAGGTGTCGCAAGCCCCTTTCGAGCCGAATCTCGCTTTTGGGAAGCGGCGATCTCCTGGGCATCTGGCTGAATCTAGCGACTCAGCCGCATAAAGGGGTAGGTGAACACCCCGTAGATATTGACCATAGGGTCAGCTCTGCGGGAAGTGACAAGCCTTCGGGGAAAAAGCCCAATACACCTCTACAGAGCACTACATACATTTACGTATATACATCTTCATAAAACTACAAAATTTGGCACAATGATGCAGTAACGACAAACTAAAAATATTAGCAAATAAATAGTTAAACAGTAAGATTCATGTCGGAGTGTAAACTGGACAAATAATGTAAAACATACAAATACATAATCGAAAAACTGATATGATTAAGATAAGCCGCATAAATAGAGGGCAAGAATCAAGCGAGGTCGTCGTACTGGGCTGGGTTAAAGTTTATGAAACGAACAATCTGGCGTTTATGCACTAAAAGTTACTTCACTTGTTTCGTGGTCCGCTTGATCAATTAACATCTTTCAGTTAATTATGGTTTTTAATTGAGATAAAAAAAGACAGTGCCTCGAGAGGGATTCGAACCCACGACCTTCGGCTTGATATGCAGCTACTCTACCACTTGAGCTATCGTGACCTCGATCCACTAGGACACTAACTTCCCATCTGAACCGCACCTTTTGAATTTTCCCTCCTTTTTGCCATTTTTCAAATGAAATGGCACAGAGAGCTTTAGTGAAGTATACTGCATTTTAATTCATTAAATTCACTATTTTGCGTGGTCCGCTTGACCAATTAATGTCATTCAATTAATTAAGCTTTTCCTTTGAGATAAAAAAGTCAATGGCACGAGTGGGATTCGAACCCACGACCTTTGGCTTGATAAGCCGCTACTCTACCACTTGAGCTATCGTGACCTCGATCCACTCGGACACTAACTTCCCATCTGAACCCCACTTGTTGAATTTTCCCTCCTTTTTGCCATTTTTCAAATGTGTAATCTATTTGATTCTCGGCGACAAATGAAATGGACTCATTAAATTCTCTAGTTTTCCTGGTCCGCTTGACCAAGTAATATCATTCAGTTAATTGAATTTTTAGTGCCGTTTAAGGTTAATTTAATTAAAGGCGTCAGTGGTTCAAGAGAAATTCGGCTAGTTTTTTATCGCATCCGGAAGTGTATTAATCAAACAAATTAAATTCACTAATTTCGTGGTCCGCTTGACAAATTAACATCTTTCACTTAATTAAGGTTTTTAGTTGTGGTAAAAATGAATGACGCCATTTCGTTTGTCGCCGACGTCGTATTCGACGACATTTGAAAAATGGCAAAAAGGAGTGAAAATTCAAAAGGTGGGGTTGAGATGGGAAGTTAGTGTCCGAGTGCATCGAGGTCACGATAGCTCAAGTGTTAGAGCAGCGGCGTATCTAGCCGAAGATCGTGGGTTCAAATCCCGCTCGTGACACTGACTTTTTTATCTCAACTAAAAACCTTAATTAACTAAAAGTAACCTTGGATGAAAATCTAACGATTACGTACAGAGAAGTACCAGTGTCACAAGGAAATTAAACAACATGATACAAGAATGATGATAATGCAACAAGTTAAAAATATTCTTATCTTTATGATGGACAAAAAATTAAGCTTGAGAGGAAGGGAAGATTGATAAGAGAAAGGAGTAGGGAGAAAGAGAAAACGATAAGAAAAAAGAGGTTCGCTCTCTCGTTTGCGCACTCGTGGTGAAAAGGGCACTGAGATTTTTTGTTGATGTTACTTCGCAGTTAGAAAGATATATGTAATTTGTTTTATTCTATTACAATTTGAATATTTGTACTTGATTTTTTAATATTGAGCATTTAAATTATATTAAATTTTAGTTTAAGTCGTATTAGTGGATTTTTTAAAATTTTAATTCCCATTCCTTATAAATATTGGTAAACCAGTCAGAGTGTTATGTACTACTGTACTGCATTATTAATTTATTTTATAGATAGAAAAAAAAACAAGATTTACGTAGGAATAGAAAGACTAAGACAAGATCCACGCAAAAATGATCACAGATAAGCACGGTCCCTGTTGCAGGAAGAAAAGAGACTCAATAAATTTCAGCTAGTTTAGAGAAATGGAATTAAAGATATCACAAATTACTCGAGATAATAAAATAATTAATTTCTGAAAGTAAGGAAGTATTTAAATTTATTAAGAATGCAGAAGATGTTCAAATGGACAAGAAGGATGAAAACAACGTAGATAAACATATATAATGACAATTAACGCTAATTCCCCATCATTAAAAAAAAATTCGAATGCACATTTAAACTGTTCCAGATTAATAACAGATAATCCAAAAGATTGCCTAGATTGAAGCTATCGTCACATTGTTCCTAACAAAACTAAATAGTTTTGGCGAATTGCATTTATCATTCAGCGACAGAGAGAGAGAGAGAGAAAGAGAGAGAGAGAGAGAGAGATTGTATGAGGGGGGAAGGGGAGAGAGAGAGAGCGAGAATGGACGAGTGAGGGGGGAAGAGGAGAGAGAGAGAGAGAGAGAGAGAGAGAGAGAGATTGTATGAGGGGGGAAGGGGAGAGAGAGAGAGAGCGAGAATGGTTGAGTGAGGGGGGAAGGGGAGAGAGAGAGAGAGAGAGAGAGAGAGAGAGAGAGAGAGAGAGAGAGAGAGAGAGAACGAGAGGTATATATGTATAATAAAAAAATTGTTTCAATTATTTCCTTTCCATGTTAAATCAATGTCGTAATTGCGTGTCGATGGGGCTTGCGATAAAATTCAATTGAATTTTGTTTTACTGATTCATAAACCCACAGCATCTCTGCATTTTTAGAGCATGGTCTCTGTGATTTTTATGAACTCATCAGTCATCGATATCTTTGTTCGTCGTTAAGTTTGGTGGATTTAGCCAGGAATAGAAATGATAAAGGTGGGGTGAGTATATTGTTTAATTTTTTAAAAGATACTTCTCAGTCCCAGGTAGTTGTTTTGAACAATTGACAACAAACTGTGAGAGGGAACTATCTTCTAAACAGATTAACCTAGGGATTTTTTTAATATTTATTCTTCCTGTAAGCGTCTTGGTGATAATCCGTCTTTTTTCATTTTAATCAGTGTTTTTGTCTATTGGTGAGTTTTCCGTTTTTTTGTAGTATTTTCATGCTTGTCTGTGTTATTGAGGGTTCGTGATGGTTTTTTGTGAGGTGAGCAGGTGAACAGACCAACCCAACAAATCAAAATGATCGGTCCTTCACACGGAGAAAACTTATAATTTGCTTTTTACTTGGTGTTATTTTGTCTTTTGCTTAATGTGTGGTGATTAGTGACCGTTAGTCAATGATTATTCGGAGATCGTGAGATGCGGTCTTGTGTGACGTAGGTTTTAGAAAAACATTTTCTTTGTCGTGCCAACGTTTCGATCTTTATTGTGATCATCTTCAGAGCTCAAAGTGTTTGTTTTACATGCAAGTGCACTCTTAACACGACACACAAGAATGGCACAATTACGCAGAAAATAACCACTTTGAGCCGTGAAAATGATCTCCGAATAATCTAAAATCATATTGATTTTTAAATAATTTGTAGATAACCTTTGTTCATTAAAGTGGCGGGCTTTGTTCTACGCACTTTTCTTTTCATGCATTCTACCATCTTGTTAACATAACTGAACATAACATTATGTTAACATAACTGAAACTAAATTTCAAGCCTTGCGCTTTTAAATAAACCTTAAAATGTTTAAATTATTTCATATTTCGTTCGTTATGATGAATTGATAACAAGGCAGTAAAGAAACGAAACCGAATAATATTAACTAGAACAAACACAATTTCTAGCCTAGCATAGCTTTTCAAAAAGCAAATTTAGTACGTTTTCTTTGATTCTGTATTATATATAAGCAATGAATTAATGAAAAATGGTGAATATAAATATTTTTAAAGAAAATTTGTTGGATTGCATTTAAAATAATACGTTTTGTTCCATGTTATTATGTATGTCGTATGTCTGTTGTACAATGCACAAACGCACTCTCAACACGACACACAAGAATGGCACAATTACCCCGAAAACACTTTGAGCCCTGAAGATGATCTCAATAAAGTTCGAAACGTTGGCACGATAAAGAAAATGTTTTTCTAAAACCTACATCACACCAGACCGCATCTCGCGATCTCCGACTGTAAGTCCACGATTACTAACCTAGCCTTAATATTTTTTATCCGTAAGATATAAGATTACCTCATCTTGTCTGAAATAATTTAATGACAAGATAAAACAAACAACGAAATCGGACGAATTGAATCATAAAGCCAATAAGAAAACGAAATGTCCCAGGCGAAAAAATCCAAACAGGACTCTTCCAGGTATGATCTAACAGCTGTCAAAGTTGTTGTAATTATACAGAACCATGCGGAGGCAGTCGTGACTATCGTGAGAAACTGAAATGGCCTGTGAACACAGTTGCTTTGTTTGTCCGGTATAGGGAGGGGCGAAAGGGGACGCGTTCGATCCTGGCGTCCCGGCAAACAGGCAACAGTACTCAGTTAGACTCCGTGTTGTGTGTTTGTGCCGCTCTGTAAACTGGGATTTCGAAAATAAAGGTTGGTTCAATATTTAATTGATTAGTCAATTATTGGCATAAATAATTAATATCTTTCAAAGCTTATTTCGCTAGACAAGAATTTGGTCCAGTTCTCCAATACTGAAAGGAATGTTATGTTGTGTACTGTTCTATCTTTGTTTTTAAAAACTAAAACATCAAACAAACATTAATATCATATTAGGATTTCATTAATTAATAGGCGTAAACATCGATTTCTTCCAGAAAACCCAAGTCAGTACAAGGACATTTTGACAATTTCCATCAAAACAAAAATAGCATCCGATTAAAATGTTATACATACTATAATTTATAAACACAAAAACAGGCCAATTGTGTTAAATTCTATTTTTCAATTGTATAACATATATGGCTAATTTAATATTCAATTTAGTTCAAACATACGTTAACCATGTTGCCCATGGTTCCGCAAAATGGTACGGATTTGTTAAATTAACTTGAAGAGAAAATAATGTTTAAATTTTTTGAAAACATGGTTTTCTGCCTCTGTTGTGTACGTTTTTCAAGGTCATGATATATCTTCTTATTTGCTTTATTTAGGATAAGAAAATAATAATCAACATCGTATTGAATAAGATTACACATATTTAAAAAAAATTCACATGAATTGGGCGTGCCATCAGTATTAAAAACTCTAAGAAAGAAGTTATGTTGAAAAACAACAACAAATATGAAGACGTCATTTACGAGTCGCCCATTTAAAATGGAAATAGAAGTAATTTTAACAATTACCTGTTAATTATAGCTGCTTAAACCACGGTAATACTTTCGCGGTGCTAAATCATGATTACTGTTTATTATTTTCGATAAGTTAGCATAAAATCAAGCCTTCTTGTTTTGGTAAAATTTGAATATAGTTGAATAATAATTCAGATATCGTGAGATGCGATCGGGTGTGATGTAGGTTTCAGAAAAACATTTTCTTTATCGTGCCAACGTTTTGATCTTTTATTGAGATCATCTTCAGGGCCTGGGATTTACAAACAATGTTTACATTTAACAAATACATTTTTTTTTACCTTATGATCTTGCATATTAGCCATGGTACGAATTCTTGTGTGTTCAAATTGGGGGTTATCGGGAAAAAAGGGCCAGAGGCGACGGTGGGAATCGAACCCACGACCGCGGCGTGAGAGTCTCTCATGCTAACCACTCGGCTACCGCGGTCCCCCAACAATGCAAACTTCACACCCGTAAATTCACTTATCCACATCCTGAATGTATTTGTTAAATGTAAACATTGTTTGTAAATCCCAGGCCCTGAAGATGATCTCAATAAAAGATCGAAACGTTGGCACGATAAAGAAAATGTTTTTCTGAAACCTACATCACACCCGACCGCATCTCACGATATCTGAATTACTATCGATTAACGGTCACTAATCTCTACATAGTTGAATAATTGAGTTCGAGTAGTGTTTGGTCACTTGACCATGTAATATTGACATTGATCCATTTTTTAATTTAACAATTATTCACTCTACTATACTATAGAAAATAACACCTTAGGGATAGCAATAGGGATAAAAGAAGCACAAGGCATTCTGCACCTAGACCGAATAGGTCTGCTGAGCTCCTCTATTTTATATGTCACTAGATACCTTCAGTTTGTTAGTCAACCTACATAGCGCTAGATGTTCCTTAGTGTAGGATCTTTCTTGAGGCTTATCCTCTCCTAGTTGCAGGAATCTACATTAAATAGACCCTCACAAAAACACGAAACATGTTCTGCTGTCACAGTGTTTCTTCTGTCTGTATTTCTATCCGGTGAAGTGCCTTCTTAGGCGGCACAGCCCTGTCAGGAGTTCGACCAGTAGTGTGTTGCGGTTACCCTCCAATTCCATTTTATGTTTTGCAGATGGCCTGTATTGTTCAACCAGGTTTTGGACCCATTAACAATCCATTTTGGGATGTGTCCTTTTTTGTGGTAACGTATTAGAGGCGCATAGTAGCGTGGGGTCTGTAGAATTCATATTGGTATTTTTTTGGACATGCCCAGTTTCCTATTACCTCTATGTCTTACGTAATACATTGATTTTTCCTTCTTAAAGGTGGGATAATAGGTCATCTCAAAAAATCAAAAACCAGCTTTTATCAATCCACTGATCCATTGATTTATTTTAGTCCTTCCTCAAGCCAGTTAGCGCCTAAACACAAAAAAGTTTTCTTATATTTTTAGACAAACATGGTTATCATTGTTTCTTTACTACTTACAGTGGTTAAAACAGTGGTCCTCAGTCATTAAAATTTGGTAATAGCTTATTTTAAAAGACGCCAGTGTGATACATTTTTAAGTCCTTCAGACTCTCTTTGTTCCGTGTACAGGCGCTAACTCAACTGAGGAAGGATTAAAATAAATCCGAAACGTGATGGATTGAAAAAACCTGGTTGTTGTTTCTTTTGAAATGACCTATTATCCTACCTTCGAGAAGGAAATATCAGAAGTTAAACTGTTGAGGTCGAAATAAAAAAAAACATCGTTGCTTAATACTCATCCTTACTCCGCAACCCATGTTCTCTTTTGGAACTTTCCGATAAAAAACTAACTTCGAACTTGGAACATATTTGACTAAAAAGAATACTACTCAGAAACACTTCTTGTGAACAAATAGAAATACTGCAAATTAAACCCTACATAACTACAACCAATTTTGGTAGAATTGGACTGGTGGATTCAGCTTTGCGTTCCAACCTCCAAAGAAGTCGCTCAGTCCAAATCCCTCGAACCATCCAAACATCGATTCGAAATCTTATTTATCTACACAGACTTTCAAATGCCATGGAAACCCCAGTGGGGCGAAACTGGATAAGCCAAATTTTGGCCAAGTAAAAATTGTAATCTTTAGTCTAGAATAAACTGTGGAATTGATAGAATATGATACCTTCCCATAAGAAGGATAAGGAAAATTGAAATAAAACTGGAATTTGTACCAACGTTCTAAACTTTAAAATCGCAATCCTAAAAGGTTTGTGGACTTAACCATTTTTGATCCGAGGGTGCTCAGTGGACAGAACCTATTATTCAATAAGTTAAACAAACAAGGAGTAGTCGAATTGATGTAACAAGGCTTGGTACCGTTGAATTAATGATTGATACGAGCATGTGAAATATTGTTCCGTTGTCGTGTCAATCTGAAATGTTAATAAATGAAGTTATGGCTCGCTAAAACAATAACTTATTTAACAATAAATTTAGTTGGCGTGGAGGGATTAGAACAAGGTGAAATGCAGATAATAATAGTCTCCTAAATATAATGATTTAGACAACGTATAAGGTGTTTTTTTTATCAGCAAGAATTCGTAATGAGTCGGTGCCTAATGATCTGTCTATAAAACTACACAAAATCGATTAGTGACGATGGGGTTTTAAACCTTGAAGAAAAAAAAAGGTTGTCATATAAATCAGTTAATTTTACAATGTATAATAATTGATATGCGTAGTACTGAAACATTTTCTCACCTTGGACTACATTTTCTGTGTTTTCTGACTCTCTCTTTCTCATTCTCTGTCAATTAATTTCTCAATTACTAACATTGTCATTTGGTCTTCTCCACTCTCACTTGTTCTTTCTCTCTCCTTAAATTTCTCACTTTTGACATCTGTCTCCTCTCAAACTTCACTCTTTATCTTTGACTCACTCACTTTCATTGACACTGCTTTTCTCCTCTCGTTCACTCCCTTAATTACTCTCTCTCCTATTCCATCTGTCTCTCTCACTCTCCTCTCTTCGTTGTCAGTCGCTCTTTCCCTCTCTCTATGTCCATTGCTTTATTGCACACACCCTCCCTCTTTTTTTACGTTAAGTGGAAAAAATTCTACGCGACGTAACTTTTGTGGGGTTAAATAAAACGTTTAATCAATCAATCAATCCCCCTCAAAGCCCTCTCACTTTCTCTCACTCACTCCTCCTCATTTACTCACTCCCCGGCTCGTTCTTTTTTCACTTCGTCCGCTATCGTTAGTTATTGAACTCTCTCTCTCTCTCTCTCTCTCTCTCTCTCTCTCTCTCTCTCTCTCTCTCTCTCNTCTCTCTCTCTCTCTCTCTCTCTCTCTCTCTCTCTCTCTCTCTCTCTCTCTCTCTCTCTCTCTCTCTCTCTCTCTCTCTCTCTCTCTCTCTTCCCATTTCGTTCTCTCTCTCCCTCCCCCTCCCACTCACTCTCTCTCTCTCTCCCACTCTCTCTCTCTCTCCCTCCATCTAGCCCTCCATCCATACTGTCACTCTCTCTCTCTCTCTTCCTATTTCTCTCTCTCTCTCTTTCTCTCTCTTTCTCTATCTGCCCATTGTTTTATTTCACACACTTTCTCTCTCTCTCTCTCTCTCTCTCTCTCTCTCTCTCTCTCTCTCTCTCTCTCTCTCTCTCCCTCTCTTTCTTTCTCTCTCTCTCTCTCGTTCTCCCTTTCTCCCTTCCTCATTTCTATTTCACCTTCGACTTCATTCATAACTAAATAAAAGTAAAAAAAACTTTAATCGTAAAGCCAATAAAAATATCATTGTTTTATCATAATTATCAGTTTAATATTATTGTGAAGTAAGATAACGTATACTTGTTCGAAAATTACCTAGCAGCCTTCAATAATGACAGCAATTGATCAAAGGTCGTGGTCTTGTTCACAAACACAAGGTTATACGTTTTTGAAATTCCATTTTTCAGATTATTAGCTTATCCATTTAGCAGATGAACACACGCCATTATTTGTAGGACGTCAATAAGTCCAAAGTTACGAATGTGAAGCGTATTAAAATATTTTCTTTCTATTTTGAAAGATTTTCCTCGACGCTTGTTGATATTTTCAGTTACTCATGGCGTTGCGTCATATCAATTCTACAGGCCGGAAATTATGCATTCAGTTTCCTTTCGCGCAAGGCTGGGAATTCACACATCGCCTAGGTTTTTGATCACCTTCGGAAAGAAACTGTGGCAATGTTGGAAATAAAATCACATTCCGTGCTTTGTAAACAAACCGGTTTTTAATTTCGACCTCGGCATTCAGAATCAAGACGGTTCTATCTATTATTAGAACTGATCTTCCTTTAAATAGGCTATATTCGGCCTTGCTGGCTGATTGTAACAGTTACAATGTCGTCTCATTTTGAAAAATTCTATTAAATAAAATGTAAATAAAGTGTAGTATAAAGAGAAAATCAAGCAAATCAACCCTCGGTATGGCCTGGATGAAAAAATTTAGTTGTAACTTGCCAATCTTTCAATCTATTTGAAGGTCATAATCAGGCCAAAACAGCCTTAAAGATATCAACGAATTGACATAATTAACTTTGTAATAGATAGTTTCAAATATTTTTGAAGACTGACTCAATCCCAGCGTTGACACGACAATAGTGTTGTGTACTGAGTTGAAAAATTTGAAAATTCGATTAAAAACTTAATAATATTAATTCGTAGACTCTTTAAGAATTTTGCCCTGATGATGACTTGAAATAGGTCGAAAACTTGGCAGATAACAACTGATTGTATTTTTCCATCCAAACCACAATGGGATTCAGATTATTCGAGTGCAAAAGAAGTGGTAAATTCAGGTAACTCCTTAAACAGATAATCAGAAAGTAAAAAAACTGCTCTCTAAAAAGTTATTTTAAGTTTATTAGTTTGTACATCTTCTCGTTTTTTTTAATGAGGGTTCGCAACAGCAGAGGTTATATTAACCCTCGGGGTGCCGGTGTTTTTGAAAAAAAAAAAAAAAAATTTGTAAGTATGCCGGGGTTCGAATGCAGGGTCGCTGGATTCGAACCAGTGACCTTTACCTTACAGTGATGAGCGCCGTGTCAACGCCTAAACCGTTGCGGCCGCCGACGCCCCCCTCCATAGAATTATTAAATACTGCAGAAGGGCTTCTCGTTAAACCCCCTTCCAAACTCCCAAATCATCATACCAGACCATCAATTTGGTTTCTATTCACATCACAAAACAATTCAAAAGGATCATCGAGTGGTAGACTTCATCTCTTCTAGTTTGGAGCGAGGGGATTTTTGTCCTGGTGTATTTCTTGACGTGGTGCAACCATCGATCGAATCTGACACTCAGGACTTCTCTCCAAGATGAAGGCTCTTCTCCCCTCAACTTGATCCTAAAATCTTACCTGTCTGATAGGTATTACCAAGTCAGACAAGGTGCACATATTTCCTCTTTCTTCCTTTTCGGGGCTCGAGTACCGGAAGGAAGCATCCTAGGTCCTACACACATTACGGGGCTCAACCAAACATTCTATCTCCAAAATAAATCAGTCACTGCAATCCATAAGTATAACCGACCTGTCCAACAAATATGCACTTTACAAAATCCAGCCAGGTCTACTCAGCTTGTCCAGCATTCACGTCATTTTGTTATTTTTATTTTACTTTTAATTTGTAAATCAACATAGTATATATCATTTGTTTGCTGCATCTCTAGATGCAGATAAGAATTTCGTACAAATAAAAAAAGTAACACATCTTTCCCTTTTCTGTCTAAGGTAAACAATAAGATTATTCAGAAATCGTGAGATGCGGTCTGGTGTGATGTAGGTTTCAGAAAAACATTTTCTTTATCTTGCCAATGTTTCGATCTTTATTGAGATCATCTTCAGGGCTCAAAATGTTTGTTTCATTCGTGGGCCACTCTCAACTCGACACGCAAGAATGGCACAATTACACAGAAAACAAACATTTTGAGCCCTGAAGATGATCTCAATAAAGATCGAAAAGTTGGCACGTTAAAGAAAATGTTTTTTCTGAAGCCTACATCACACCAGACCGCATCTCACGATTTCTGAATAATTACGGACTAACGGTCACTAATCACCACACACGTAAACTATAAGGTAAATTATAGTAAAGGCTTCTTATTTTCTAAAATAAGTACAACTGTAATTTGCCTTTCACCGGCATTGAACTTTCGATTGTTTCAAACTCTTTTATTTCAGTATTTTTTTTAGCTTACGTTGTTGACGTTTTGCCTCCGTGATTGAATTTTTTCCTGACAATGACACTCCTTTTAAAGCGGTGTGCTATTTTCTAACGAGACAATGCTGAAATTCAATTCACCCAAATTGTTTATCTTCTTGATTTTCACTACTTTGCACTGTTTAAACATCGCTTCATGGCCGGTTTTAAGGGACAGTTATGTAAATTTAAAAATCGACTAGTTCAGTCTTTTTAGAACCCTTGATTAGTGCCTTGACATGGATGTGAAATTAAAAGCAATGAGAGGCACTTGGAAAGTGTTTTACTACTTAGAGGTAGACCCGCATCCGTTCCACTTTTCTAAAACTACGATAATTTTACAAGAGTAATCTTGTACAAAAATTGACATATTAGATGTAAAAATGTGTTTACGTATATAAACTGAATTATTTCATGAAATTTTATTTAACTCAAGCGCTGATAATAATGATGAATTAAGTCCCTCCACAAAATCTATATCTGCGATAATTTTCAAGTTAATTGGCTCGAAGTTAAACCCGAAGTGTAAACTATTAAAAAAAAGAAAATCACATATATTAACAATATTTGACTGTATTGATTTGTAATTATCATTGACTGGATAACAGTTTCAGTTAGAACAATGAACATTTCAACGGGAGATAATGCATTTAGCTTATGTGTAATCGTACAAGGAAGTGCTTATCGCACTTATTGCAAGCTGTTGGGTTAGCTATAAACGCGATTGTTTCTTCCTACAACTTCGAACATTAACCAGTCAGAAAGGAGAAAGATAGAAAGAGCGTTAGGGTGAGTAAAGATAAACAGACTAATTGAGAAGAAAATCAAATCAAGAAGGACGAGAAAGTGAATTAGAGTAAAAGAAAGAGATTGACAAAGAAAAGAGGGGGTGTGAGATAGATTGAAAAGGAGAGAATATAAATGAGAGAGGACAATAGCATAATGACAAAAGAAGTAAGACAGTGAAAGAGAAAAAAAGTGATAGTGAGGGAGAAAGAGAGAGGGGGAGAGAGAGCGAGCGACAGATACAGACAAATGTCAGAAATCGAAAAAGTTATTGATCGAGAAAGCGAGTGATGAAGATGATGATCACGTTATGTTTTTTATTTTTTTCTACATGTTAAAGGAAATGAGTGAAAACGAGAGAAGTATAGAGGAAGAGAGATTGCGAGATAGAGGGAGAGAGAGAGTAAGAGTAAGAGTGAGAGTAAGTGAGAGAGAGAGAGTGAGAGAGAAGAAGAAAGGAGAGGAGAGTATGAGCGAGGAAGACAGACGGATACAGAGAAAAGAGAGACTCAGACAGAAATGCAGAAAGAATGATTGATTGATTGATTGAGTGAGTGAGAGAGAGAGAGAGAGAGAGAGAGAGAGAGAGAGAGAGAAAGATAAAGAGAAAAAAGTGGAAGTGAAAGTCGTTGGAAGCAGAGAAGAGTAAGACAAGGGAACGAAAGGAGAAAGACAGAGCGAGGGAAAGAGTGAGAAAGGAAGACAGACGGATACAGAGAAAAGAGAGACTCAGACAGAAATGGAGAAAGAATGATTGATTGATTGAGAGAGAGAGAAAGATAAAGAGAAAAAAGTGGAAGTGAAAGTCGTTGGAAGCAGAGAAGAGTAAGACAAGGGAACGAAAGGAGAAAGACAGAGCGACGGAGAGAGTGAGAAAGGAAGACAGACGGATACAGAGAAAAGAGAGACCCAGAAAGAAAAGATGAAAGAATGATTGATTGATTGAGTGAGTGAGAGAGAGAGAGAGTGAGAGAGAGAGAGAGTGAGAGAGAGACAGACAGACAGACAGACAGAATGAGAGAGAGAGAAAGAAAAGAATGTGGAAGTGAAAGTCGATGGAAACAGAGAAGAGTAAGACAAGAGAATGAAATGAGAAAAACAGAGTGGGGGGGAGAGAGTGAGAAAGGAAGACAGACGGCGACAGTGAAGAGAGAGAGATAGAAGTAAAAGTGTGAAAGGAGAAAGAGCTAAAAGAGAAAGGGAGAGATAGAGAGAGAGAGAGAGAGAGAGAGAGGGGGGGGAGTGATAAAAAGAAGTTAGATGGAGACAAAGACGAAAGAGACATAGGCAGATAAAGAGACTGACTGAAACAGGGAGTAAAAGAACGAAATGGTTCGGTTATGAACTGTAAGTGAAACATAAAAGAAACAGATAAAGAGACAAAATACTTGAGATAGCCTCTGATGTGGGTTAGGGCATAGTGAGAATGGTAGTGGCCGGGAAGTTGTGAGAAAAATCTGAAGAGAAAAGGGGGAGAATGAAAAGTGAGAGATTAGTGAGAGTGAACAAGTCTCAGAGTGTGTGAGAAAGATCCGTATCTAACTATCACTGTGAAAGAAGGCAAGCATGAACGATTGTTATCTTTATTTTTATAGTAACAGGCAGATTTTAGTCATTTTGATTTTACGTGCGAACATTTAAGTTAAATGGAGAGAGAGTTAGTGTGTATGTCTAAGAAACATATTGGGATAAAGAGATGGACGAAAGAGTCTAATAGATATATGCCTGGGTTACAGAGCGACTGTTAGTAAACGAGAAGTGAAAGAATGTCAGAGTTGAGAGAACTAGACTGAGCGTATGTGATCAGAACATGAATAAAAATGCCAGTGTCACTAGCGGGATTCGAACCCACGACCTTCGGCTAAATACGTCACTGCTCTACCACTTGAGCTATCGTGACTACGATCCACTGGGACACTTCCCATTTCAACCCCAGCTTTTGAAATTTTTGGCGTATTTAGCCGAAGGTCGTGGGTTCGAATCCCGCTCGTGACACTGGATTTTTTATTTCAACTAAAAACCTTAATTAATTGAAAGAAGTTATTTGGTCAATTGGACCATGAAATATAATGGATTTAATAAGTAAAACGAAGTATGTCTTCACTAAAGCTCTCCGTGGCCATTTCCTTTGTCGCCGAGAATCGAATCCTGATTACACGACATTTGAAATATGGCAAAAAGGAAGAAAAATGCAAAAGGTGGGGTTGAGATGGGAAGTTAGTGTCCGAGTGGATCGAGGTCACGACAGCTCAAGTGGTAGAGCAGCGGCGTATTTAGTCGAAGGTCGTGTGTTCGAATCCCGCTCGTGTCACTGGCATTTTTATTATAACCAATACCGTACATAAAGATTAATTAATTGAACTATTTCTATAATTTGATCAAGAAAATGCATTGGATTCCAAAGCGAACTGTACTTAATGTAAAAAAAAAACTTCAGCAGGACGTGGTTCGTTTATTGCGATACAGATAAATGGCTCATTTTATACCTGAGCCATTCGAACTTTGAGGTAACGTAAATCGTTTTTACACACTTGGGATATTTCCTCCCCTCGTACTTTAAAAGGGGCCCGATTCAGGACGGGCCAGCTTGCATGAATAGAAGGGAAAGTACAGTCGTAGCCAGAAACGTATCCTTGCCCTTGACTAAAAGTGACGTAGGCCTCACAAGGTTGGACGGTCGGTACATCAATGAACAAAGAATTATAAATTGAATTATCTTGAAAATCTGAAACCTCGTCTTTTTTCGAAGTTGGATTTAGATTTATAATCACATATAGTCGGTCGGTTATTAAACCATAATTATAGTGTAATATGATATATAAAATCCTTTCAGACGAAATGGTAAATAAATTCAAGTGTTTTTTAGTATATGCATTTCGAGGCATTTTCCGCCTCCTCCTCAGTACATTAATTTTTTTTTGAGTCTCACCAACCGAGTGAGAAACAGGAGAGAGTGGGAGAGGATGCCTGACGGAGACAGAGAAGAGAAAGATACAGGAGTAAAGGAGAGGGAATGAGAGTGTGTGAGTAATAGGGGAGAATGAGAATGAGAAAGAGGAGAAAGTAGGAGGTGAAGCCAGACGGAGACTGAGAAGACAGAGACACGGGAGAAAAGGAGAGAGAGTGAGATGGTGTGAGTGATGGGGGAGAGTGAGAATGAAAAAGAGGAGAGAGTGGGAGAGGAAGCCAGACGGAGACAGATAAGAGAGAGAGAGAGAGAGTAAGAGAGTAAAGGAGAGAGAGTGAGAGGGTGTGAGTGATGGGGAGTGTGAGACTGGAAAAGATGAGTGAGTAGGAGGGGAAGTCTGACGGAGATAGCTAAGAGAGGAGAGAGAGAGAGAGAGAGAGAGAAAGAGAGTAAAGGAGAGAGAGTGAGAGGGTGTGAGTGATGGGGAGTGTGAGACTGGGAAAGATGAGTGAGTAGGAGGGGAAGTCTGACGGAGACTGAGAAGAAAGAGACGTAGACAGAAGAGAATGAAGGACAAATAGAGAGAGATATTAATCAACCGAGAGTCGGATGAGAATCAAATAAAAAATGAACTGAGGAGGAGGCGGATAGAGCCTCGAAATCCTTATACTAAAAAAATAAAACATTGAAAGGATTTAGAAGATTTTATAATCCAGATGAAAAATATCCAACAATAATAGAAGCAAAAAAATAATAAAAAATGTATTATGTATAATCACGTCTCTCTCTTCCACTTATGCTCTCACATACACTCTCTTTCTCACTCCCTCCTTCACTCACTTACTCACCCACGTAATTTCTCATTCCCTCGCTCTTTCTCTTATTTTCGTCCTCTATCGTTACCTATTGATCTATGTTTCCCGTTTTTTAACTCATGTATTCTCTCTTTCTCTCTCTCCCTTTCTTTCTTTCTTTTTTCTTTTCTCCTTTCTTACATTTAGTTCCAAGCCTCTCTCTTCTCTATCTCCGTCTGTCTTGCTGTAATTTTAAGTTACACATTGATTCTTTGGTTATGCGACTGAGAAAACTCCTTTATAAATTCAGTTTATTAAGAAAGATCCTAAATTTAAAATAGTTAAAATCAGTTTATTATGCTTTGGTTCAGTGTATTTGTTATGGTATTGTTCATGGGGTGGAACCAGTAATTGTATCTAAATACATTAATCATAACTCAAAATTCTCTTTTGAAAACTATTCTTTTTAAACCTTCTAGATTTAATACCAATCAACTATATGACATTTTTCAGGTTCTAAAATATAAACAATTGTTTTTAAAATGTTCGTGTACGTATGTCTTTAAAAATAACCTTTTTGTTTAATCAAACAATGAGTAACAAACGAGGCAAATAGTAGTGACCAATATTTTTATATCCAAAGTATATAATTTAATACACACACAATAATATTTACTTTAGTTTTTCGTTAAATGTGGTTTTTAGGTTTCTTTACAATCATAAAATTAATTTTAACAAATTTAATTCTTATTATGATTTCAAATTTATTACTGTACAAATTTTAAATTTATAATTTGTACTTTCTTTGTGGTATATTTAACAACATATGGCTATTATGGTATTCCTTAATTTTTATTTTATCCTTAGTTGAATTTATTGCATTTTATTTTAGTTTTGTCTTCTCTCTTCATTATTTTTGTTTTTTCTTTCATTTATTTAGTCTTATACACCTTCTCAGACCTTTTGATTTAATTTTTATCAAAGTTGTTCACTGACATAACTCCTGCCACCTGTTACAAGCACTGCTTTTAGATGACAGGCGAAAATGTGCAGATTGGTTAAACGACTTACTTTTACTTATGGTGTTATTATTTTATCCTTAAATTTTTTCTATATTTATGTTTTAGCTTACTGTAGTACTGTACTTTTTTCAAGTAAATTTGTTATTATTATTTACTTCTGAGCCTCTCTCTTCTCTGTCTCCGTCTGTCTTGCTTTCTCGCTGTCTCCCCTTCACTCTGTCTTTGTTTATAGTTAGTTATCTATCTACACCCACCCACGCTCGCAAACACACACACACATTCATTCACTCACTCCCTTCTCTCTTCTTTCTTCCTCTCTTTATTCCCTACTTTTCGCTTTCTGTGTGTATTTTACTTGATTTTATTTTAATGACATATTAACATCCAAGTATGTTTCATTTTTGTTTGTTTCGCCATTTAGACTTTTCAGAACAAACCGTTTGTGTACTGCATATTTGCTAGGCTGTCAGTCCCTGAGAAAAGAGGGAGAAAAGAAGGTCAGGTTTAAACGTTTCATTCCCACTCCAGCCCGTCTTGTCTTCGGAATTTCCTTTTCCTTCTTTACGCCGTGATTTCTAAACTTTGCGACTTGGAAAGTAGGTAAGTCGGACGTCTAGGGAGTGCGGAAGGAATTCAAGAGGCAATTGTACTACTACAATACGGACTGATGCCCAACATCCGGTTTTCAAGTGCATTTATAACTCTCTAGACGTCTTTATTGCTACAATTGGGTTAGATTAACTCAGTCAATATTTTATAAAAGTTACAAAAGAGGATGTCACTGTACGAATCGATTCTTGCTTCAAGGTCCTACGGATAATCATAAGGAAATTTAGGTCGTTAAAAAATCCCTTGACTCCCGAAAATCATGATCAGCACTTTCGTCACGTTTTTTCTCATACACGCATTCAAGGCTGGACATTTTTGAGCAAATTTTTCCTTTATTCTAGAGCGTACAATACGAAGAAAAATCTATTTGAACCTGTAGAGGTGACCTATAAATATCATTTTTGAAATTTGGTTTAAAATTTTCAACCTGTCTAGGATGAAATGGTCAAACAATATAAGATATTTACTGAAGAGTGGACCAATTATTTTTCAAATAATTCAAACCTGCCACCGGTCAGTCACTCATGAAGAAATATCGTAATAGATAAGTTTGAGGACGTAGACGAAAATTGAAGAAAAAAAAACGAAAAAGCTCTAAGCTGTATGAACAACCCTTATTTGATGTAACAGGCATTTTTTGAATTGACTATTCCTTTATAACTGGTCATTAGATCATCATAGCCTATTATGAAGTCAATGATGTTTTCAAAAAAAAGTTTTATTTCTGATTTTTGAGAGTAAGACGGAAGCAAACTAAACATCGACAAAATTTAAAAATTCACTAAATTCGTGGTCCGCTTGACCAATTTATAAATTACAATTAATTACGGTTTTTAGTTGAGATGAAAAAAAAGTCAATGGCACGAGCGAAATCCGAATCGTGCCATTGATTTTTTTTCATCTCAACTAAAATCCGAAATTAATTGTAATGTATAAATTGGTCAAGCGGACCACGAATTTAGTGAATTTAATGAATTAAAATGAAGTACACTTCACTAATGCTCTCCGTGGCCATTTCATTTGTCGTCGAGAATCCAATCCGATTACACGACATTTGAAAATCGGCAAAAAGGAGGGAAAACTCATAAGGTGGGGTTGAGATAGGAAGTTGGTGTCCGAGTGGATCGAGGTCACGATAACTCAAGTGGTAGAGCAGCGGCGTATCAAGCCGAAGGTCGTGGGTTCGAATCCCGCTCGTGCCATTGACTTTTTTTCATCTCAACTAAAAACCGTAATTAATTGTAAAATTTTAAAAAATGGAGTAAAATCATCCTAATGATTCGATCAGATTTGATTGCTCAAAGCACCAGACTTATATCATGAGTATCAAATAGGTTGTTTTCTAGTTATCGTTTCTGTTTAAAAATCGACGTCTACATTATCCTGCCACAAAACTTTCAAGGATTATGTGCAGTCGATTTTGAAATTTCATCCAAAGAATCAGGATTTGGTCATTGTTTACAGGTTTTATTGCTCAAAATACCAGACTTCATGAGTTTCAACCGGGTTTTCTTCTAGTTATCATTTCTGCTTAAAAACTCAATCTCTTCATTATCCTGCATCATTTTGTCAAAAACCTCTCAAAAATAATGTGCAGTAGATTGTGAAGTTCATCGAAGGAATCAGGATTTGGTCATTGTTTACAGGTTTTATTGCTCAAAATACCAGACTTCATGAGTTTCAATCGGGTTTTCTTCTAGTTATCCTTTCTGCTTAAAAACTGTGCAGTAGATTGCGAAGTTTATCAAAAGTATCAGAATGTGGTTTTTGTTCAGGGGTGTTATTTTTCAAAATAGTAGACTTCATGAATATCAATCAGGTCCTTTAGTAGGTTGTGTTTTAAAACGTGAATCTGTGGTATATCTTGCACCAATCAGTGAAACTTAATTTCTGAATTCTCCAAAAATTCAGGGCATATTGGCAGTAGAATATACGAAGTTAGTCAAAGATATCAAGATTTCTCCCTGGTTCAGAGGTTTTATTACTGAAAAAACCAGACTACTTGAATATAAATCAGGTAGTCTTTTGGTTGTTTGTGTTTAACAACTCGAATCTTTAGTTTAACTTGTATCATTCTCCCAATAAACATTCAATGAGAAAAGTGATGGAAAATGAGCAGTAGAATATTTTTGAAATGGTCATTTGGTATTTGAAATTTTGGTCATTCTTTGAAGGTTTTGATTGCTCAAAGCAACAGACTTCATGGAAATTAATCAGATCATTTAGTTTTCGTTAATGTTCAGAAACTTAAAACAGAGTGGTTTCAAGTAATAGATCATCCATTATTTTACCATAGGAGACATCCATAATCCTACATAATTTAAAACTTGATCTCTTAATCGTTCTGCATCTTCTTGCCAAAAATATTTCCAGGAAAATTGCAGTAAAATATGAAATTATTTAAGTCATAAGGATTTATTAAGCCTACTGTAATAGAACGATATTTAAGAACAATGCTCTTCAGTTCGCGCATGCGCAGAAATATTTAAAGTAGAAGGAAAGTGCCTGGGGCTTGCCTCTCCCTGCTTATTTCCCTGCTGAATGTATACTTAGGCCATTTTACCCTTCGTGGCTCAGTTTTCCGTGTAAATAAAATTTTACGCCGTAAAATTTATCTTTCTGCAGGTAGTCATAATGAAATCTTCATCCAATATCATTAATGAAATCAATATTCTTAACAGTTCGTCCAGTTATTCGGTGAAAGTTCTTCACGAATAACGGCATCGAGTATGAAGATTCGTAACGTGACGGCACATTGAATATTTATACAAAAACCCATGGCCGTGACATCCTGCAATCACATTATCGGTCCGATTTCCCATCGAAATAGCCCATTATCGTAATATACGCAAAGGGAGTTTGAAAACGATGCTCTTTACATAAAAAATAATGAAATGTTATTGATTACCCACATCAATGGACGCCCCAAAATATTTTCTGATAGGATAAACTATTTCTCAACTTGGATTGCACACTCAAATATATATTTAAATTGTTTTATAAAATGTGTGGTGTTTAGTGACTGTTAGGTAATGATTATTTGAAGATCATGAATGCAGTCTGGTGTGACGTAGATTTTATAAAAACATCGTGCCAACGTTTCGACCTTTATTGAGATCATCTTCAGGGATCGAAGTGTTTGTTTTCTGTATAGATGTGTCATTCTTGTGTGACGAGTTGAGAGTGCTAGTAATATATTGTGAGTTTTATTAAATATATTATATTCTTGGTTTTGTAAGAATGCAATGACATTAAGCTCATTTGGATTCATCTAGTTGGGCAAAATTGCATATGGCACTTTCTTCTAAAACTACTATAGTGCAATAACCGGCCAGTTAATAGTAAACAATTGTAATATTATAAAAGTACGAAGAAAGAATTGTTTATCACATCTGTGACCATAAATACAGTGCGGAGGCCACCAGTGGTCGGATTTGGTGTATGATATTTGAAGGTTCTGCTCACTGCCCAGCGCTTCAAATTTATACATTTAAAAGATTATTTGTGCACTTTCTTGTAGGACTGAATTAAATTTTAAAAGATCCACACGGCGTTTGTTTAAACGTAAACTAAAATATGAATACTCTGAACTATTTCTTAGTTGATTTTTCGTTCTGGACTTATCCCAGTGACGTTTATCTTCGATACGACGATATATTTAAAGAAAACCACGATATGACTATAGTAATTCATCCTTGAACATAGATCCCTGTTGAAAGCAAATTAAGTAGTGGAAGAGAAAGTAAGCTGAAGGGGCGAGGTTGGTGTATGTGGAGCAATACAAGTGAAAATGGGAATTCAAGGTCATTCAGTTGTCAAACACGATGTGATTTTTTGAGAGGATTTTTCGCGTTTAGAATCAAGTTGTGCTAATTTTGAACAACCAGACATAAACTGTTGTTTATGTTGTGACTAAGTTGTTAGAAAAGTCAAATTTTTCATTGCAAAGTTTGTCTTCTTCGTCTAAATAAGAGATAAGTGCTGTTTATAGAAATGATAAATGATGGAGTGAGTGTGGTGTTCAATCCTTTTTAAAAAGATAGTTCCTACTCACAGTAAGTTGTTTTGCAACGATCCGGATTTCGAGCCTTTTGCTCATCATCAGGTTGAAGGACTTCTATAACCTGATGATGAGCAAAAAGGCTCGAAATCCGGATCGTTGCAAAACAACTTACTGTGAGTAGGAACTATCTTTTTAAAAAGAAATGTGCTGTTTTGTATTATTTTTCTCTTAAAAGTCTTGGCGGGTTGCATCTGAGGTCCAAAGTGATCATTTCTACAGATTTAAAATATTATACCAGGAAACTAGGAATCTTCGCGTAGGTTTAATGTGTTACAATTAAAAATTAATTTCGAAATACTTTTTTAGGGGAAATAGACTCCATGGGAAACCTCCCAACCAGTTACGCGCCCAGTTATGCACTTCTTATAAAAGTTTAGGACCTGGAACTTAAAAATAAATTTTGTTCATTTTTCAGTAGTTGGGAATTATCGAACTCCTATTGCTTATCTGATTGTTCATTTCTAAGAACAAGTAAAATTCAGATGGGTCCTGGTCTGGAGTGTACTGAGGGTGTAGAAGGACTGCACAACGAGCTTCATTATCGCCTCCTATGACGTTCTGGTGGTTGTTTGATCAAGTGGCCGGAATTCGTGGTGCACAATGCCTACCATACTCCAAACCGAACACAAATCGTCATCTTTTATTAGTGAATATTTGATTTTTTTCAACGGGACAGTCACAATCATGCCAAAAACTCTTTACTTTGAGCCGTAAAAACAATGAAAGGCAAATGTTACCGTCGATCAATTTATGAGGAACCCATTTGCTCAGTTTCCACGTCATCACAAGTTGATAGAAGCTAGAGTGAATGTTTCATCGCTTACGTTTAAACGTAACTGTTACCGACTCAGTACGTAACTGTCTCACCTTCTGAAAAAAGTGATTGGAATCAAGTTCGATGTAAATGTAGATATAGTTTCGGGGTATTGTATACTGCGCCCTTCAAGAGCTATTTTATCCCCCGTGCTCTGACTAAAGCACATCGATGAGTCGTCAAGAAACTTGATTAATAGGCCCGGTTTCAATGGTTGAAGCTCTTCCATGGTTACATTATACTCCCAAAACAGTGGCTAGTGTAGCTCCGTGGTTTGTTAGTAAATGTGTTGGTGTCTCTTCTGCCTCTTTGCAGAATATGCATGTGCCATCTTGGATTATTCCAATTTTCTTTAAGTGTCCAATTAACTTGCAGTGTCCGGTAAGGAATCCTATTAGAATTCGCAGTTTGTTCCTGCTTCCCTTGACACATTCTGTAATTTCTTTCCTTCCAAAATTGGTTAGAAGATTCTTGGATGGTCTGTGTCCAATGAGTGAATTTCAAAGTTCCCTCATTTTCTTTTCCTCCTTCTGCCTGGGTTCTTATGCCACAGAAGGGGTCAGGTCCTATCAGCGGTGTAGCAGCCCTTTTTCTTGCAAGAGTGTCCGCTTTCTCGTTGCCTTCTACTCCCATGTGTTCTGGGACCTAGCAGAGGCAGACTTTATTCTGCGCACCATCCTTGAACTAATGATATTTGAGCTTAGTGCTTTGATGGCTGCTTGGCTATCTGACATGATAGCTATATTCTTGTTTTTGTACCCTTTAAATAGGTTGAGTTGGGTACATCTTCCGATTGCATGAACCTCAGCTTGGAAGATATTGGTGTATTTTCCCATGGGGTCTGAGTATTTGGTTCCAGGTCCTGTACTTTCTTGTGTTCTAGATCCATCTGTGTATCGAAGGATGGTGCCATTTTGAAAGAGTTGTTTCCCTCAAGTTCGATAGAAGAAGAAAGAAAAATGAAATAACATATATTCAACATTACAATTAATTAAGGTTTTTAGTTGAGATGAAAAAAAGTTAATGGCACGAGAGGGATTCGAACCCACGATCTTCGGCTTGATACGCCGCTGCTCTACCACCTGAGCTATCGTGACCTCGATCCACTCGGACATCAACTCCCCATCTCAACCCCACCTTATGAGTTTTCCTCTCGTGCCATTAACTTTTTTCATCTCAACTAAAAACCTTAATTAATTGTAATGTTTAATTGGTCAAGTGGACCACGAAATTAATGAATTTATTCAACGTTAAAATACAATTTTCTGCCTTATTTTGAGTAAGTAAAATAAATGTAACAGCATCGTATAGCCGTCTGCAGGAAGTTCATATCTACTTTAAAAAGGAATTCAATGGAGATTTACATTAAGAAAATAAAGGAAAAGAAAAGGAGCAAAAAACATGAAGATAGAGTCAGTACTGCAAAAGGAATACCAAATGGCAAAACAGGAGATGTAATTTAAAATAAAACGAATTCCTTAAATGTATGAAATAAGTCGAAAGTACTTTTGGGTCGAAACAGTGAATTAGTAGTTGAATTCTGTGACCAAAAATCGACGGTATCTCCAGGCTGTTCTTCAGAAGTCAGACAGTTTTATCCAGTTTGTTCCATGCGAGCTGTACGCCTCTTCATGAGTCAGTCTTGTTTTCCCCGGTGCTTTCTTAACTCATTAAGGACCGGACTCACGCAGAGGAAGTGTAAAATGTCCTCTTACTCGTTCATGTTACACATCATTTTGGGCAATTTGACTACTCGTTTCTTTCTCAGTCGTAGGGTTTGACGTTAAGTTTTAAAGATTGCTCTCAAGCCGAAGGACCTCCTCGCTTCGCTGAGGTCACTCCTGCATGGTTTTCCAAACTTGCACATTTGGTGGTCATCCTCCGGCACAGCTTAAAATTGTTGGTCAGTTGGGCGCGTCTTTTTAAATGGTGTTAATTTCTCGTCGGCGAATCTTTTTAATGTCTAGTAGAGGCCCCTTTCGTGAAACTATTCTGAGCCTCCGAAAGGATATTGTTTTTTCCAAAATATTGGATAAACGATTTGCTAGCAGGCAGGAGAATATCTTGGCAATGCAATTTACAAACGATAATCATCTGTGATTTTCTGGGCGTGCAGGATCTCCTTTTTTAGGCAAGGGGAATATAACTGATTCTTTAAAGGCTTTCGGGATGTTTTGAGATTCAAAAGTTTAATTATACAGGTCAAGAAGTTGTGTGCGGTACTCTAGGAAAGCGAATTTAAAGAACTCAAGTGGAACTCGTGGCCTTGTTTTGTTTGATAGTTCTTGCAGTAGTAGTAGCTCAGTAAAGGTCTAGTTCCTCCATTTTAAAAGGTTCATCTAATTCCGTTCTCAGTATTCTAGGCTCCACGTTGGTTAACAGCATACCTCTGGCCATCGGGTTACGTAGTTGGCCATCATGATTATACCAATCAGCGTCTGAAATGTGAACTTTGCGTCTTACTCTGAAGCTTTAAAGCAATTTTTAAGTTGCGAAAATGTCTTTCCATCTTTCGCGCCTTTAGATTTTGGAGCTATGCTGTAAAAAAATTCTAGGCATTTTGGCACTATCAGCTTGTTATATTTACTGTTAATTTCTCCGTACTTTAATCTTACATCTTTAGATTGGGTCTTTATGAAAAATTTGAATAGGTTCATCGATCGCCTACTCATTCGTTCGCAATTTCAATCGTACCATGCGGGAACACTGTGGAAGCGAACCTAGCTGTTCCATTTCTTCTGATCTTTTCTTTGCACGGTTATTACATCTTTTCTCATCATTTGGTTTTCATTTTAGGATCAGTTGGACTGTAGGGTCAGGAGGCGCTAGTAAGAATTCGCATGATATAGGCATGTGGTCGGAGAAGCATTGGTCCAAGATCATAAAGTCTGCAATATCCTATAGAACGTTCACATTGGCGCATACAAGATCCCAAACTGAGGTCACGTTTATGTCAATATACGTGTAATTTCCTTCCAGAACACTCGGTGACCGTCCGTTTATAATTAATAATCCTGTTTCGGCCCAGAAATCCGAGAAATCTCGTAGATTTATCACTTTATCCTTAGAATTTCTTTTGCACCGAGATCCATTGCCTCCATGTCCCGCTGTTTTGCAATCCTAATGTTAAAATCTCCAGTTATGTTTACATTTTTTGTCTCCAATAGTGATAAAATTGGCAACTTTCATTCCTGACTTTATTCCCTTAGTGAATAGTTTTCAAAATTCCAACGCTCGCTCGCCCAAAAATCGAAGTCTTACCAGCCATCTTAACTCTTATTCAGAGTGAAATTTTAAAAAATGAGTGCTTCCTGCTCCTCCAACATGTCTTTCAATTAACCAAAATATTTTGTATTCTTTAATAAGATTTAAAAAATAAAGATTCTTCGTATCTAAACCATATAAGTTCGTAAACGTAAACCTCTTGATTGTTCTATATCTTCCTTACGGCACAAGGTATCCCTTCATGTTCTATTCGGTCCACAGCCGGTTCCTTGTTCAAGTTTTAAAGTTTTTCTATCAAGTTCGATAACTTCCCTCAATTCGTCTTCGAAAAAAAGATCTACCAGACCGTGGGTCATCCTTATAACTCTCATTCCGAAATGAAAACTTTTTGAACCACACACTCACTTCTTGTTTCGGCTCCGAATTTAGTGCAAATTTTACGAGCTGCCTCGGCCACCTTTAAAGCTTAAATTGATACAATTTTATAATTATTCAGAAATCGTGAAATGCGGTCTGGTGTGATGTAGGTTTCAGAAAAACATTTTCTTTATCGTGCCAACGTTTCGATCTTTATTCAGATCATCTTCAGGGCCTGGGATTTACAAACATTGTTTACATTTATATATATATATTACACAGGGCGGGCGACCAGGACCCGAGGGGTTNCGACTCAAGTAACTGGCCACAACTCCTTGTTTACATTTAACAAATACATTTAGGATGTGGAAAAGTGAATTTATACAATGCAAAATATATTTTTTATATTCAATCAAATTATTTCTACTCACTCAAAGTGTTTGTCTTCTGTGTAATTGTGCCATTCTTGTGTGTCGAGTGCCAGTGTTTCCCTCCGTCGGCTCTTTTCACCTCAAAGAAGCCGGCGCCTTATACAAAAATGTCTTTTCTGTACCGACTTCCTTCCCAACCCCGTCAAAATCCAACGTATATAAACATAAAACAGCAATATCTAACTTGCACTCTCAACACGACACTCAAGAATGGCACAATTACACAGAAAAAAAAATACTTTGAGTGAGTAGAAATACTTGGATTGAATATATATATAAAAAAATTGTATTGTATAAATTCACTTTTCCACATCCTAAATGTATTTGTTAAATGTAAACAATGTTTGTAAATCCCAGGCTCTGAAGATGATCTCAATAAAGATTGAAACGTTGGCACGATGAAGAAAATGTTTTTCTGAAACCTACATCACACCAGACCGCATTTCACGATTTCTAAATAATTATCGATTAACGGTCACTAATCACCACACTATTTTATGATTTCGAGTGAACTATTTGAGACATTTTTCTTTATGAACTGACGCATTTTTCTCTTGGTATTACGTGATGTAAATACCTAATAATCCTACGTAAATCAAAATGTTGTAGTAGAACAGTTCATTTAATTTGAAGAGATTTCAAAACGTTTCCTGACTTTCCATGATCAGCAGATACAATTTTTAAATGACAGAAACTGATGATTTTCTTAGGAATATTTTATACCATCTCATAAAATCATTTTGTTTTTCTGTGCTGCATTGTGCGACATAATGATCTTTAAAAAACTAGAAAAATGTACAGAGCATTTTGGTTTTGACCTTAATGCTTTTTCATAATGATTGATTTTGTAATATCGTGTGTGTGACAAGTTAATTTTATACTATCAATTCTCTGCATTATTACTTTTTCCCTGAGCAATAGTTTTATTGTGGGTCAGTTTTTTCTTTCTATATCAATATTTACTCCGACAATCAATATTCAGCCGGTCTTGTGTGTATTTCGTATTTTGCATGTTATTTTTGTGACTGATTTATTTTTGAAAGTTGAAAAAATCCATATTGACAATTGGAACAGTACGTTTTTACTCGTTTTATACGATTTTTATAACAGGAGAGCTGTTGAGGCCCAAGAATATTCATTTATAACCCTTTTTAAAAAGATGGTTCCTACTCACAGCAAGTTTTTTTGCAACGATCCGGATTTCGAGCCCTTTAGCTCATCATCAGGTTGAAGGGTTTCGACAAACACGTCTCTCGATATAAATTGCAAAAGTGAACCCGCTGATACCCCCGCCAACGCGACGTTCCAATGAGGAGCTGGTTTTTTAATGGCGCTCAATTTGAACGTGCGAAAAGCGGGAATTATAACACAAATAACTATTATAATAGTAAATATCGTAAGAAATTAATTATAAATTATTGATTAAAGGTAAAAGATAAAAAAATTAGAATAATACCTTAATATTATTAAATGATTATAAAAATAATAACAATTAAAGTAATTAATTTAATTATTTGGACGTTTAATATTATTTATGTACATATTTAAAATGGGAGGTAGATCAAAATCTGTTATATTATTAATGCATTTATCACCATGTTCAGTTTTAAATTTTTTAATGTTTCTCAATCCGAATTCCTTCATTCTATCCTGTGACCCCTCCTAACCATTGGTTACAAGGGGGGTATCCGGGCACAAAATAATGGTGCAGCCCAGAGGGCGTGGCAACCTCTCTGAAGCACAAGCTGTCTTATGTCGGCCTCAGGGTCGGCAAGGGCGGCGGGTGCCTTAGCAGAGTCACACGAGGGCCAGTGCACCAGATCCTGTCTGCAAAGACGGGGGAGGGTTGTATGGCCATCTGTACCACGGGGTGACAGAAATGTTCCAGAATCCAGCCCTCTGTCACATTGGGAACGGATTCGTGGTGGCTTGTGGTGACGCCCCTGGCGGGAACTTAGAGAGAGGCTGTCTTCTACCTGGGACCTTTCGTGAAGCTTGCGCATGGCCAGCGTATTACCCCCCGTTCCTCACGGGAGACGTTGCGACCGGACGACAGCATGTAAGCGTTGAGGACGTCATGATCATGCTACAGTCCCTGGGTGCGTGAGTAAGCGACTGGAAAAGGGTAGTGGTATCGGCGGTTTCCGACGAGCATGCTTTGCATTGTTGTGCGTATGACCGGCGTGGTACCCTCGGGGAAGCGAAGGATCGGACCACCTAGGCCAGGCCTATGGCGTCCCTCGATTACGTGCAGCAGGTGTAGGCTGAGCTTGACAAGAGACCTTTGTCCGTAGGCGGTACTCATCTAGGGGGTGGGTAGTAATCTCACTTTTTAATCCGAAACCGCTGTCGGGGCGTTCCCGAAAGTTTCGACGCTAGAGGAGCCTCTACACTCAGAGAGATAGAGTCGCCTTCTCTATCTAGGGAGTACGCGAGGGGGGGGACGGGCTGATGTATTTCGGCCCGTTAGCCCCTTGCGTGCGGCGTACGACCTGACGCACAATGCAGGCCCGACCATTCGGAGTGGACAAGCGGAGAGCGTGGCTACTGACCCTTAGGGGCCGGGACACCACTACACCAATGCTGCGGCGGTAACACCTTCCGTCGTATGCAGAAGTGCGTCAGCTCTCATCTTGAGAATCAAAACGTCCGATAAGGCCATGAGCCAGGTGCGGACGTTAAAGATCCTCTTGTCTTGTTGACGATGAGTAATCGGGAACCAAACTGTTGCGAAACAACTTACTGTGAGTAGGAACCATCTTTTTAATCTTTTTTATCTCAACTAAAAACCTTAATTAATTGTACTATATTAATTGGTAAAGCGGACCACGAAATTAGTGAATTTTTTAAAAAGGATTGAACTCCACACTCACCCACTCCATCATTCATAATTTCTATTCATTTTTATTTATTTTTTTTTTTTGGCCAGACAAGTGCCAACTTTTCATTTTCGTCATTTAATTTTATTTTATTATTATAATTTTTTTTGTAAAAACCCTGACCGGTAAGGTTGATTATTAATTATTTTGGATATAATTGAGAATTTTTTTTGTGTAAACAAATTGTAATTATTTAGTTTTGACTATTGAGTATTTTCAATTTCCCTTTAATTGTACACCCCTTGTAACAGGTACGATGGTATGAGGGTTAATGAAGAACCGCCCCTCTCCGCGACAGAGTCAATTTTAAATGACAGTAATTTTTCACCCTTGTGCATTTTAACGTGCATCCAGTGCTACATCTACCAAAGATTTTTTGCCGTATAATAACGAAGTATTGAATACCCGGTATCGTTAGTATATTTGCACGATAGGTCTTTGGGATAAATTGATAATCCATCAGTAAAACGGTGTCAGTTTTGTCAGTCTTGGAGACGTACAAACATTCAGGTTTGTTTGTAATCCCTTATGTGAAAATAATTGTACAAAGGCACTTTATAACTGTAACCAATTGTGTACTTAAAGATCAATAGAAAAAGAAAAGAAACAAATAAAAATCAAGAAGCTTATTCAACACAGAAAGCTTAACTAAATTTGGGTTGGTTAACAACCCTTAATAACGTTCATTGATCATTTATTCTTTTTTCGAATTTCCGCTGATTCAATTACTGGAAAACCTTGTCCGAAGGAAGCATGTAAACTGAATTTTTTCCCGATATCTTGTAATTGACGGATTGTATTAAATATGTAAGAATTTGGCAATGATTGAATTGGAATCGACACGCGTATTTCATGTTTCTTTAATATAATTTCTGTTCATCAATATTATGATTTGTTTTATGTATTAATTTTTATTTTCAGTTAAAAATCTCTACCTGTCTGAATAATCATTATCCGCTTATCAATAAAGGAAGTTGAAAAAATTATATTTTAAAATTTAATATAAAAATCCATTCTTGCTAGTAAAGGAAGGTATATACGATTTACTTCTGGATGCAAATATGTAAAATCTGAATTCAATTTTCAATTTACTCTAGAGCCACTATTCTTGTAAGTCTTTTGTAGGGAAGAAACGTACTTAAAATATAGGTGGACGATACAAAATACAACTGCTTCCATTGGAGATTTGATAGTAATCAGCCAGGTCGAAGATTGACCCAACTGTTTTCTAATGAATATTTCTAGAAATTGTCAGACGCTTTATAGCCCTGATTGCCCCAACACCTTCAGTCCGCAGGGGAGATGTGAACTTGATATTTAGTCATTTAATTAAAGTTTTTAGTCGAGATAAAAAAGTCAGTGTAACGAGCGGGATTCGAACCCACGACCTTCGGCTTGATACGCCGCTACTCTACCACTTGAGCTATCGTGATCTCAATCCACTCGGACACTTCCCATCTCAACCTCACCTCTACAATTTTTCCTCCTTTTTGCCATTTTTCAAATGTCGTGTAATCTATTTGATTCTCGGCGACAAATGAAATGGCCATTCATTAAATTCACTATTTTTCGTGGCAAAAAGTAGGGAAAATTCAAAAGGTGGGGTTTAGATGGGAAGTTAGTGCACGAGTGGGTCGAAGTCACGATAGTTCAAGTGGTAGAGTAGCGGCGTATCAAGCCGAAGGTCGTGGGTTCGAATCCCACTCGTGACACTGACTTTTTTATCTCAACTTAAAACCTTAATTAATGGAATGATATTAATTGGTCAAGCGGTCCACGAAAAATAGTGAACTTGATATTTAGTTTCAAGAGGTTTCTTATGTTATAGAAAGAGTCATGATCAGATTATATTTAAACATATTTTAGCGGTTGAAACTTTGGCAGTTAAATGACGCGAAGCAGGTATACTTAGGTGTTAACTTTATTTTTAAATTTTACTATATTTATGTACGCACTTTTATTCGTTTGTTTACTAACTTTAGTTTTCACCATTCCTAAAAATATTCGAGGGGTAAGAAAATAATATTTGGTAAGGAATTATGACAGAATTATTTCATGAGATTTCCTCCTCTGGGCTGCGAGTGATAAACTTGCAATTTGATCCTTTACGTACTGTCTGTATACACACACTGAAGATGGCGAAATTCCGAAACATACCGAATGATCAGTAACGATCAATTTACAAAATTAATTTCTCATAGTTCACATGAAGTAATGCAGTAATTAATCAAAAGTTAGATTATCAAACAGGTCTATCACAATAATATTTTTTTTATTACATTTTCAGCCGATACCATGGGTTGTTGTGGTGACCAGGAGAAAGTCGAGCCGAATGAGGTAAAATCAGCATATAAAATTTATTTAAAAAAGTACATTTACTAATTTAATTATTAACCAGGGCTCCGATGAAACGAGGAACAATGACAAAGGAGTGTTCAAAGGCCCTGTATCAGAAAGGTCTGTCACAGACGTCGTCGGAATCTTGATGTTCATCATATTTTTAACCGTCCTATTTGGACTACTTGGCCACTGCATCGTCAACGGTGATATCTATAGAGTAATTTACGGCTATGACAATTGTGGTAACATATGCGGCATGGAGAATCTGCCAGAGGAGAAGCCAGAATTTCAATGCAAAGGAGGCGATTTCACCAAAAAGAAGTAAACGTTTAATATTTCGTTTAATATATACAAAAGAAAATAATAATAACAACAATTCTCCTGTTTCTTTTTAGATTCCTTTTGATTAAAGAAGCAGGCAAAGCATTATTCAGCCCAAAAAATGTAAATAAAGAATGCGTTGAAGATTGTAAAGCATATCCTGAATAGTAAGATTGGTACAATGTAAAAGAGCCAATGTAATGTTAATCCTTATATATATTTTTTACAGCATGACATTTCTTAATAGATGCATACCTAAAAAGACAGCAGAAATCATAAACAACTTTGTTTCCAAAACTGGTATCACGGATTTCTTTCACGTAAGGAAACAATAATCATCTTGAGGAAAATAATTTTAATAGAAAACTGTTTTAGGAAGTGTCGGAAGATTTGCACCACTCATGGGTTGAGATATTTTATTTGAGTCTAATTTCTCTAAGTAAGTCTTATTTTTAATTATTAACATAAATGTTATTTATCATATATTTTCACTATTTTTACGTAAGAATTCCAAATTTTCTCTACCGAAACTTACTTAAATCTATTGTGAAACTCCTATGATTATGACCATACCGCAACGTGCTTATTACTACAAAGCTAAGGACTTTTTGCGGTACTCACGTACATATCTAAGTTTAACGATTATTTGGAGATCGTGAGATGCGGTATGGTGTAACGTAGGTTTTAGAAAAAACATTTTCTTTATCGTGCCAACGTTTCGATCTTTATGGAGATCATCGTCAGGGTCAAAGTGTTTGATTTCTGTGTAGATGTGTCATTCCTGTGTGTTGTGTTGAGAGTGCCCACGACACACAGGAATGATACATCTTGAGACCTCGTCGATGAGTCTGCTATAATTAGGTTGAGCCCCTGCTTATATACAGAGCTTCTGCAGCTTGGAAGGGAAGATCATGGATAACAACAACCACTCGAACAGATTTGTCAAAGCTGAACTTCCCTCACATCTGCGTTTTCTCTGATATCGTATTTTACCTTTGTACCTTAGGAATCAGTTGGTTCTTGCAAGATCCACCTTCTGTACATGAGTGTGTAAGAGGGAATATCAAGTGCGATTTCCATAGCTACATGACAAGAATGCATTGCCCAAGTTATTTTAAGAGATGCGAGTCTTTGTGGACTAAGCAGTTTGTTGTGTCTGTCATGCATACTTTTGACCAACATACTAGTACTCCAAACTTGACCGAGGCTTTTACCATCAAGATTATAACCAGTAAACCATCCCGAGGATTATTTCCTAGCTTTTGCTTCAAAATCTCTACATAATGCTTAGTTGTGCCTTGTAAGCAATATATTACCTTAACTATTTGAGACTTTAATCAAGACCTATACCTATACTTATGTGTAAATGAACAGATTGAACATGCTGTGGTTGATTATGCATTGAATACCCTACGGATACAAAGAGCTTACACTGGCAAAAAAATCCTCATAAGATCCAATAGCCAAGCAGCCATTAAAGCATTAGCATGTAAAAGAATCACATCAAAATTAGTCAGTAAATGTATTCAAAATCTACAAAACCTGGGGAAACACAACAACCTGATGATATCTTGGGTGCCAGGGCACAGGGGAATTTTGGGTAACGAGAAAGCAGACAGACTGGCCAGAGGAGGATCTGCAAGACCATACATAGGCTGGAAAATCTTAAAAGGGGTTACACTGACAAAAAAGTCCTCAAAAGATCAAATAACCAAGCAGCCTTTAAAGCATTAGCATTTAAAAGATTCACATCAAAATTAGGCAGTGAATGCATCCAAAAATTCCAAAACCTGGGGACGCACAACAACCTGATGATATCTTGGGTACAAGGAGAATTTTGCGTAACGACAAAGAAGACAGTCTGGCCAGAGGAGGATCTGCAAGACCATACATAGGCCCTGAACCGATTCTTTGGATAACAAAAACAAATATAGAATCCTTCATCGCAGAATGGATCCAAACAAAACAAAAGAAGAAATAGATAAACTCTAGCGGTGCTAGACATAGTAAACTTATGATGAAACAACCCTCACCAAAACTGGCACTGCTGCAAGTGGAGTGGGCCAAACTCAGAGGAGTGGTAGGACTACTAACCGGTCACTGGCATCTGATGAAACATCTACACAACATGGGTATTCACCATTTGCAGATTATGTAATGAGGAGGAAGAAACAGCCACTCATATCATCTTCGAATGCGAAGCAACAACTCAATAGAGGTTTAACCTAACGTACGGAAAAAACTTAGGGAATCAAATTGCAGCAGCGACAGTCAATGACCTGATACTTCTAAGAAGAAGGATTAAGTCTATTGTACTGAACTAAGGAACTAAGAAGGTACAATAAGACAGAAGGCTGCAGTGCCTGGGGAGTACAAACCCCGCTTCCTAGTATCCTTTCCTACCATACCACACCCTAAGATAGTTTTATAATTGAACGGGAGTTCTAGTTATTTTCCAATGAATCAAACAACTTGTTCCTTTCTTTGCGATATTTTAAAAACGTCATAAATACATGCTCGCACGATTCCGTCAGTAAGCAAACATCGCACCTATCCGAACTAAATAAATTGACTCTAAATAGATCTTTGCAAATCGTGTGGTTCGAACGCAGCCTACAAATAGATTTGCACAGAGTTTTAGTAACTAATCTACCTTTGAACCAGCAGACCCCGAATTTAGAGTGAGCGGTTTTATAAAATTTTCCTTTGCACGAGCTGATATATCTTTTCTCCCAAATGGCATAGTATTTATTCTTTAATTTTCTAAAATGTTCACTGTAATGGTGTGCGAAAGATGCACTTTCACCCTGAATACTAGCTTTGTCTGCCAATAGATCTACTTTTTCATTTCCCGAAAAGTATGCATGTGATCTGACCCAAGCTATAACCAACCACTACCTTACCCATGTTTTTCATGTAGTTGATTTTCTCCAATATTTCGAAGAGCAGATGATTGTCAGCTACTACCGTCTTAGACTATCCGTTATAATCATGAATTTGTCATATGTTTTGGAGCTCAAGTAGCTGAGCGCATTCGAGATGGCATAGAGTTCAGCTGAAAAAATGCTACTTTCTTGGGTCAGCTTGATTAAGCACTCATATATATTAACTGGGTCGTAGAATGCGCATCCCACGCTTGTTCCTACACGGGGAGTACAAACCCCGCATCCTAGTATCCTTCTTTAACATAACCTACGGACAACAACAAAGCAGTAATGAACTGAGAAAAAGGCAGGCGTTCCTTCTATTTGGCTACGTCATAATCTAGAAAATTTAAAAAAACCGTCTAAAACCCCTTCTTTGGTTACTTTTTTGGTTAGGTTCTTCTTTAGTTAAGGCTTTTATCTTTTATGGCAGGTGATGTTAGGTTTAGTCCCGTTCTTGTGAAGGATATGAGAGATGTTTTCTTAATGTTGTTGTGTAAAGCCATTTTTTCACACTTTTTACAATGTTTAGATCGTTTTATATCTGAATCCATACAGCGTCATCAATTATTCTCTTTATGCTACCAGGTCATATACATAACCTAAGGTATGTTGTTTTAAGTTGTTAACCTCTTTGATTAGGTCATCTACTACTAGCAACCATAAACGTTGCGATTCGGGGCATATTTATATAGTTCCTGTTTGACCTATGAATAAATTCAGCACTTATTATCCAACTACTTTAGCATTGCTAATATGCAGTTGGTTGTAGAAGAGATAATAGCTAGGTTGGTTTGTCAAACGCGGCATTTTACCTTAAGTGTTAAATCGGTGTGATTTCTGTGCTGTCAAGTCTCTTGTAAAATCGTACAGGGTGAGGAGCTAGTGTCTAATCCTTTTTACATGTAATGAATTGATTAAAACGCCATAAGCAATGCCAAGAGTTAAACCCAGGACCGCAAATAAGAGTCGTTCCATTAGTTTACATATATATGTAACAACGTCCCATCGTCATGGTCACTACGCCTGAGCGTACGTGCGATTATGGTTGCCGCGTATCCGTAATCATGGAGGCAGTGACAGACAATGATATGAAATATGAACATTATGAATGAGAGAATTAATAATATTAAATAGGGGACGAGTGTAAATAAAGGACTCATCAATATGATTCGTTTTCAGTTGTGTTTTGTATATGCACAATTTTACATTGTATAATGTAAAACTACTTATGTCAATAAATTAACATTTTAGGGAATTTATTGTTTTGTCCTTATATAAATCCAACTTTTTGCATATTCAAAATTTTTTTTAATGACGCTTCTGTTAAAAAGCAAATTCGTACTATCTTATTTTCAGTTCTGTCCGTAATTGTTGTCTTTACACTGAGATTCTTCGCCGGATTTATGATATGGGCAATATTGATCGGGTCAGTCGTCATTGGAATACTTGGGACGATATACTCATGGTATAAGGTTCTAATCATAATAACTTTTCATTTTTGAATCGATTTATTTATCATTCAGGATCGTCTGGAAACAGAAGAAGCACGACCAGAGCGAAAGTGACATCGACTCAAGGGTATCGACCACATACTTGACGATAGCCATCATCGTAACCATCGTTACTGTAAGTAATGTCTGTCTAGAAATTCATCAAATTTCTAATGGATGTTTTTTTTTTCAGATTGTGTTTTTCTTGATAATTGTCGCCCTACGCAAGAGGATCAAACTGGTAGTCGAGTTGTTTTTAGAAGCAGGGAAAGCCCTCAACAAAATGCCGCTCCTTCTTTTCGAACCTATTCTTGTACGTTTAAGCATACCAAAATTTATTTATTGCATTATACAAATATTATATTTTATTTTTCAATTAATTAAGGTTTTTTTTAGTTGAGATAAAAAAGTCAGTGTCACGAGCGGGATTCGAACCCACGATCTTCGGCTAGATACGACGCTGCTCTACCACTTGAGCTATCGTAACCTCAATCCACTCGGACACTAACTTCCCATCTCAACCCCACCTTTTGAATTTTCCCTCCTTTTCGCCATTTTTTTATTAATAATTGAAAGATATTAAGTGGCCAATCGGACCACGAAAATTAGTGAATTTAATAAGTTAAATGAAGTATATATTCACTAAATCTCTCCGTGGCCATTTCATTTGTCGCCAGGAATCAAACAGATTACACGACATTTGAAAAATGGCAAAAAGGAGGAAAAATTAAAAAAAAAGTGGGGTTGAGATGGGAAGTTAGTGTCCGAGTGGATCGAGGTCACGATAGCTCAAGTGGTAGAGCAGCGGCGTATCAAG
>NW_019392994.1:281611-304685 GCF_000648675.2 Cimex lectularius
TATATATATATATATATGTTTGCTGTTTTATCGATTGTTTTTATAGTTTTCTTACAATTTTGGATTTTGTTTGATTTAATATTGACAAGATGAAGATGACATAAATGACGTTTTAATTTTTTCAGACATTTCTTGCCTTAGCAGGAGTGGTAGCATTATGGTTGTACTTTTCAATTTGGATAGAAAGTGCTGGATATTTGAAAAATGCATCACCGAATTACTATTACAAAAAAGATTTTGCAATGAAGGTTTGTTTTTAAAATGTCTCCCATTTTATTTGCACTGTTTTAAATTTGAAAATGTTCAGTTTTCTAGGTGGTACAATTTGCTTGCGATGTTCTGGATGACTCAGATCTGCATAGGCTGCCAGCACATGATCATCGCTGGTGCCGTCGCAACCTGGTTTTTCACCAGGTAGAGAAGTTTAAAATATCAACTTTTTAACACTAAAACTAAAACTGTTTTACAGAAATAAAGAAGAAATGAGGTCTCCAATAAGCACAAGTGCAAAGAACCTCCTGAGATACCATTTAGGTTCAGTCCTCCTTGGCTCGTTCTTTATCGCACTTTGCCAACTTCTCAGATCGTTGTTTAAATACATTGAATCGACATTGGCCGAGCCGAAGAACGACATTACAAAATTCTGTTCAAAATGTTGCCATTTTTGTCTTTACTGTTTTGAAAAGATCCTCGTCTATGTCACTAGAAACGCATACATCGAAATAGGTAATATTAACGCGTATATTATACATAAAACGAAAATAAAATACAATGAATAATTTTTCAGCTATTTATGGGCATTCTTTTTGCCGTGCGAGCCACCAATCTGTGCAAGTGTTAGTGAGTAATGTTCTGCGTGTGGCGGCCATTAACACGATCGGTGATTTTGTTCTTCTGTTGGCTAAAGCTATCGTTGTCATTGCAACAGTACTAATGGGAACAGTGCTACTTGATGTATTTCAACTTATTTTAATATTATGCTTTTTTTGAGAAAAAAAATGACAACTGACATTTTTGTTAAAGAGCAAAGATGGTGTCTATCACTTATGGGTTCCGTTGACTCTAGCAGGGCTGTTTGCATATTTGATTGCCCATGCTTTCATCGCCGTTTATGAAATGGTGATTGATACAATCTTCATTTGCTTCTGCGAAGACTGTGAGATCAATGATGGCATCAGTAAGCCTTATTTTATGAGCAAAGGCCTCATGGTATGATTCGACATTATTTTTATCTTTAAAATCTTTAAATTTACGAATTAATCTCTTGGTTTTTATTTAAAGGAGTTTGTACAAAATTCGAAGAAAGTTCTCAAAGTTGGAGATCTCGCCTCGCCTGCCAAAGTGGCTGCAACTGAATTGGAAGAGTCTCCTTCAAAATAACATTTAAAAAAATTCTGTTGTATAAAAGCGTTTGTGTAAGATTTATTTTTAAAGTTTTTTAAATATACTTTTTTACTATGTAGCTGATTCTTTCATTCAGATTTATTTAGCTTGTATTATGACTGATTGTTTTTTTTTGTTTATTCCATTGGATGAAATTGTTCTAAGTAAATTTGAAAAAAAATCAACGTATTAAACAAAGGTCAGAATTCTTCATAAAGTAAAATGTTTCATTTTCAAGATAGTTTGGATGCATTAAGTTTAATTTAAAAATTGAATAAAAACGATCAGAGTGCATTACATTTTTTACATCTAAGATATACTAGTCATCTTTTTTTTTTTGTAAACTTATAATCTTTTTCCAAAGTTGACAAGAATACTGCCTTTAAAATTATTAACATTTTCAAATATAAAATGTAATACTGAACAAATTTAATATATTTATATTGTAAAATGCGTTAATATATACGTCCACTTAGTGTGTTTTTTATACCTCTAAATTTTTATAATTATTGATCAAACCAAATTTGATCTAATATGTTATTAAAACATGATCCTTTAGACAGAAGGATAAAAAGGAAATGAGGGAATAAGGGAACTCACACATTAGATACAAACCATTCAATAACCTACAAACTAACTTTCGAAAGAAAGAGGTAACAGACTGCATTAAAGGATGCAGGAAAAACAGGATTCTTAACTAGGCACTGCAACCTACATAGACATCTGAATCAGATTGTCATTATCCAACAAATTCTGCAAAGAATTAGAGGAAACACAAACACATCTATTAACAAACTGTGATGCTATACCTGCCAGTTGCAGGTTTTGGGACATACAATGTGACCGTAGAAGAGATTCAACCACTGAAACTGGGACTTTTAGTCAATTCCTTAAAGAACTAAGATGGGGTGCTATAAGCACAGAACAGGGGAAACAACAGCTCCTAAAGGGAGATGTATAATATACACCCCAACTAATACATCTACATTTACATCTAAGACCAAAAGTTGAACTGTTTATTTTCCTTTGAATCAAAAAGTTAATTGTCATTGTTATAAACCAAAACTGCAAGTATAGGTAGACGGAAACTACCAAAATTAATATCAAGTACCACATCATCCTCTATTTACATAAATTTGTGCTAAAAGAGATGAACTCCAGCAGTCACATTTCTGCAATAACTGCATGTCTAAATCATGCTTTAAGTAAACACGAGCGATGGATTTCAGACAAATTAGAATTCAACCCCAACATTTGGAATTGAATTAGGATGGTAGTCTTGAAACGCGAGAAAAGACAGAACTTAAGCTACTTATCTGGAAAATGGAGAAAGAAGTTGAGAATGCATCCAATCACCCAATGAAACATCTGCACACTGGACAGACTAATGCGATTGATCTCAGGTGCTGCAAATATCACGCCTTACTGATAATACAGATACACACCTGTGATAGCCCTCTTGAACGCAGAAGGAAATGTAGCTAAGAATTTATATCAGCCAAAATAAAAATGGAATCACTGCAGGCTGTAAGAAACGTCCGTCCAGGGGCTCAAGTTACACCTTACAATATACAATATTCAACTGGCTGATATTCTACCAATTAAGATGTGAGGATAGATGGATGAACTTGTTACAAGAAGTAAGCTCTGGCACTGGAGAATTGTGGGCTTTCGTATACCATCGTAGTGCATGAGTACGTGGGTACTGCCATGTACCAAACTTTCTACACCAGCAGGCAACATGGTTGCAAGTTTCGATTGTGCGGTCAGTTGACAATGAAGACAACAATGGTGGACTGCTATCTTAGCTAACTAGCTATCAGTCAAAAACTAATAAGTGAATTCATCCATATGCGTTGTACCTTTAGCTTATATTTTATTCAAGTGGCTGGTATGGAGGTCTATAATTTTCTTGAAATCTTGCCTGCTAAGAGAAAGGACTCTCCGTTTTGAGTGAATGACAAATCTTTTAGCATACCTTCTATTTTGTGTTTTCTTTCACAGGCCATTTTTCCAGCTAAATCGTGAGCACACTTTCTGCTGTGGGTAGATGTGGGTCTGGGCGATTTTTTGGAGAATTGATTAGTGTTTGTTTCTTTATATACCTCAATGTTCGGGAACCCACCTCAAGGCTTTCTTGTGTTACCCTAGGGCCGTTAGATAATTCGGGCGATCCCAAATTAGTTTGAACCTAAAATCAGAGCATTTCTTGCCTTTATGATGATGATCTGACTGTCCGATAGTACGTTTATCCGTGAACGTTTCATTTTTTATCACTCCTGAGCATAGAGCTGGAGTGCATGGACCTCAGCTTGAAAGATACGTAAAACTAGTCCAAGAGGTATTTCGGTTGTTTCTTCATTGTTCCATCCGAGTGCCAAAGCCCCTTTCTGAAACTTGGGGTTGCCTTTCTTCCAAATTTCTCTATTATAAATGACAACTTGGAAAGGACTGTCAAATTTCCATTTTCCTTTAACTTTGTCAGGTGCTGTTATAACTATCACATTTATTTTACTTCTCTCTAGGATTTTATGTTGGTTTCTCTTTAGATATTGTTTCAGTTGTTTCTATCTCAGGAATCTTTTGATATTCTTAAAGACTACACTTTGTACTGAGGTGCGTAGAAGTGGGAGACCAAATGTGTTGTTATATTTGTGTGTATTTTTTTTTTTTTTTTTGGGTTGTGTGTGCAATTTTAGTTGTATGTATCTTCATAATATTAGAGTAAAATTATAAAACATTGAAGATATGGGAAAGAATAGGGACCAGAAAAACTAAATTCATCGATGTACCCTTATCTAAAAATCTAGTAAGAACAACAAAGGTTGTAAAGTAAAAATCTAAACAATAGACAATAAAATAAAATTTGTGATCCTTATTCGCTTGACACCAATAGTCGCATTGCCCGTGATATGTGAAAAACGAATCAGGCATTATTGAATTTATAGACGGTATTCCAGCGGGGTTGAGCCAATGAAAAGGCGCTTATCAACCACGAGTCCGACAAGGGTTCACAATGTGGGTAAAGTATGACAACCGTGTCAGCCCTTTTGTCGCTGGGCTTCCGTTTTCAGCGGTCCTGGACTTCATCGGCTAATATAACATACTTCCACGTGGACGTACCAATTCGGACATCTGGGAAAACAAACGACGGCAAAATACCAAGTTACCTCATTGTGAAAACAACGAGGAAAGTTGTTGTATTCAAATTAGTCTTCATGAAATTCCTATTTTATAATATACAAACCATCAGTTAAAACGAGAACTGACAAACAAAAAGACGTACAAATCGAAAAATTTACTTCACAATTTACTACTAAGGATAAATCAATTTTGTCTTGCAGTAAACAGATACTGACCAACAATAAAAATTCTCTTCCTCTACGATGGGACCCGTGACATGGGCGATTTTGGACGCTGAAAAATCAGATTTATTTGCCGAATACCTTGCTTCTGTCTTCACTCCATTCTCTCCCATATTGGACCAAATACACTAAGACCACCTATACACTTTTTTAAACGAACCTTTAACCCTTATCTTTTCCTCCGAAACATAACTCTCTAAATATAATTAAAAAAGTTATTGATAAATTACCTACAAAAAACCCCCGCAGGATGACCTAACTACTCCGACAGTACTCCGGAGTCTTCCTAAAAAAAAATCTCTTTTGTTTTTAACTTACCTTTCCAATTAGTCATTAGAACAACCCATTGTCCTAGGCTCTGGAAGTATTCAATAATTAATATGATCCCAAAACCCAATAAAACTTCCCACCTAACGAATTCATACAGACCTTCTTTACGCCCATTTCAATGTAAAGTCTTAGAGAAAATTCTTTTTAAACTTATCTATTCCCTCCTAAACTCTCGTGGGCGACCAAGACCCGAGAGGTAAAATGCCTGGGTAGACTCGTATCCCATCCCTAAAAGGTCCGGGACTTGGTCGACTCATGTGTCCTGCATAAATCTCTTGGACCTATTCACAAACCCCAAGATTTCGGACCATTTAATCTCAGGGAGTGATTTAGTGATGTCTTTCTTCTTCTTCTCTTTCAAAGATTTCAAATCTAGACCTAGCGTAGCTATCACACTCTGCGAGGTAGTGCCTTTCCGTTTCTTCTTTTATTTCGCAAAAACGGTAAAAGGGATCTGGTAGAATACCCATTACGGAGAGGTGTTTTCTCAGTGGGCAGTGGCCCGTCAGGATACCTATCAGCCTCCTAATTCCCTTCCTTGAGATAGAAATAGTCATTTCGATTCTGCTGGTTTGATCACCTTAACAAACTCTTCCGATTGCCTGTGTCCGGGGGATAGATTCCATTCCTTAAGGAATTGTTTCATGCCCCAACTATTGATACGCTCTTTTGCTGTGCTCATAGAGTGAGGTAATACCGGTTGTGGCCCGACAAACGCAGTATTACAGCCTTCTTTGTCTAGGCCATCCGCCTCTTCACTGCCATGGTGTCCTTTATGTGCTGGTATCCTACAGTTTCCTCCACCTGTCTTGAGGCTGACAAATCTTTTTGTAATGGCCTAACACTAGCCTGGCTGTCAGAAAACATTCTAATATCTTTTCCCTTGATTTTATCTTTCATAAGTTTTCTACAACACACATTAATGACCAAGATTTCCGCCTGAAAAAGTAGGTGTTATTGCCAAGAGGGGAGGAGGAGATGCTGATTCCGAATTTAGGTATCTAGGTAGAATTTAGGTATCTGTAGGTATTTAGGTAGATGCCTACACCGCTCCCTTTACCTTGAAGTGAACCATCCTTATAGCAGTCTCTGTTATGATGGTCATCATCCACACTACAATTATATTCACAAGGAGTGACTACCTGAAAGTACTTTTTAACTCAAAACATCATCCTCGCATGATCATCAAGTGATATAATGTCATCTCTTCTAGTCTTGAGCGAAGGGAGTATTGTCCTGGGGTATTTCGTGACTTAAAGCAAGCCTTCAATCGAGTCTGGCACCCGGAGATTCTTTCGGAGTTAAAGGCTCTTCTCCCCTCAACATTCCTAATCTTAAGATGTACCTGTCCGATAGGTATTACAAGTCAGATAAGGTGCAGATATTTCATCTTTATTCCTTACAATGTACACTGTCAATGTCTTTCTAAATCCTAATACATTCCTTGTTACATTCGTAGACGGCACAACTTATCCTTCCCTCGCATCAAAACCCCGACATTGCACCTTCCAACATCCAAGCCCTTCTAAACGATATTATCATTGGTCCAAAGATGGACAATAAAAATTAATCAAAATAAATATACCCACACAACCTTTACCTCCTTGCGAAGTTCCCATCACTCTATATTAACAATACCTATATGACTGCTGACATAGTGAAATATCTAGGCAAGTTTCTCGATAAAAGACTGACCTGGAACCCCACACTAACCTAAAAGGACAGGAAGGCAAAACGATATAACCTTCTTATACGTAAACTAGACAAACGAACAAACTGTTAATATAAAAGAGATTACACCGACCTATCTGGGCCTACGGTACAGAACTCAACTAAACGCTCAATTTCCAAAATAATTCTGTCACTACAATCAAAAATTGTCATTAAAATCATCAATGTTCCTTCTTACGAATTGAACCTTACCCTACGCACCGACCTCCAAATTGTTTTGTCATCTTTCCGGTTGCACAAAATTCCTTAACTCCTATCACACTAACCCACTTGTCCAACAAATAAGCTCGTTATAAAACCCCGCCGTCAACGGTCTGAATAGGCAATGACCAAGGGACCTACTTAATAATAATAACTAGTAGTCGTTGGTCGACTTACCTTTTCCAGCTCTCACGCCATTTTACGTTTTGATATTACCTTTGTATGTATATGTGTATGTGTTTACATATATGTTTACTAATTGTTAATTTGGATAATGAACATAATATATACCGAGTGGATCGAAGTCAAGATAGCTCAGTGGTTGAGTAGCGGCGTATCAAGCTGAAGGTCGTGGGTTCGAATCCTGCTCGTGACACTAACTTTTTTATCTCAACTAAAAACCTTAATTAATTGAAAGATATTAATTTGTCAAGCGGACCAGCAAAATTAGAGTATTTAATAAGTTAAAATAAAGTATACTTCACTAAAGGCTCTCTGTGGACATTTAATTTGTCGCCGAGAATCAATTAGATTACATGACATTTGAAAAATGGCAAAAAAAAGGAAAAATTCAACAAGTGGGATTGAGATGGGAAGTTAGTGCCCGAGTGGATCGAGGTCACGACAGCTCAAGTGGTGCAGTAGCGGTGTATCAAGCTGAAGGTCGTGGGTTCGAATCCCGCTCGTGACACTGACTTTTTTATCTCAACTTAAATCCTTAATTAATTGAATGATATTAATTGGTCAAGCTGATCACGAAAAATAGTGAATTTAATAATATATACCATTTTTTCTTGAATCCTAGACGTAGGTAGAAATTTTTTTATATATAAAGAAAAAAATAATTCCATCAGAAAATCCTGTCTTTTTGATAATTCTCTATTGATCTTTGTACAGGAAGTAGCGTTTGGTTTCTGCCAAGCAAAAGAGAAAGAAATCGTTTAAAAATATTATAAAGATTTATATCAGTACAAAAATAGTCGGGATATGTCAGAGAGCATCAAGCTCAAAACAGTGTCCGGGAGTAAACCTAATAAATCATTGATCTGTAAACAACAACACGTGTATACTCGGCCACGCCGTATTTCTAACATATTACTCTGAATTGTATTATGTTACAATAACACAAAGCCTTTGACAGACATCGATGAATTTGCGAAAATAATCATAACCCTTTCTTGTTTAACCAGGCGAGAGATAACACACCGACATACAATGAATATGGGAAAGAAAGATGGCATCGTCCCAGAAGCTTTTACGCGTAAAGAACAGGTCGGTGGCCCCAGAAACCGTAGATGAAGGACCATCTTTACCCACTCAGAATCAGTCCTAGCGGTTGACACATGGACACCTATGTTTTGGCAATGCCCGAATGTTTGTCCGGCATGTAAAGAAAGGCTGTTTAATATCTCACTTAATTTAATGGTTTTATTCCTTGGATTCTTATTTTGAGCGAGTAGGAATAGGAATGCCATCCGATGTGAGAATTGTGCTCGAGGATGTCCTCATGTCGACGTAAGTCCGGCGAAGAGTGTACAGTGGCGACCCCAAATTTACGATGTCCCGCAGCTTGATAAACAGTGATCGCGACAACCTTCCCACACTTGACTTTCGTTATTTAGTAGAGAGAATATTCGACTGTCAGGTTTTTACAACTTCCAGGTTTGTGGGAAACGTCTCTTTACTCCCTACTGGGTGGGCGAATCGTCAAATTTGCGGCCTTCCATCATATGTCTGAAATCCCTTACAATTATTTTTATCTTATATTAACAACTATTCCTAACTTATGACGTGGCTTACGTAAGTAAACACATTTTACTATGATTTTAATTTCCATACTTTTTCTGTTCAACATGAGGCCTTCCTAGCTTCTCCAATTATAAAATGAATGAAACGAACTCCTTGATTCACAAATATCTCGTATACTAATCTCGTATATTTATTTAATTGCATTTATTTTATTTATTTATTTATTTTTTTGCCTTATGATCTTTGCATATTCGCCATGACGAATTCTTATATAAGTTGTTCAAATTGGGGGTTATCGGGAAAAAAGGGCCAGAGGCGACGGTGGGAATCGAACCCACGACCGCGGCGTGAGAGTCTCTCATGCTAACCACTCGGCTACCGAGGTCCCCCTAATTGCATTTATCTTTATGCTAATTTATTAATTTTGTTGTTTGAATTTTCACGCCGGTTTAAACCGCACTCTGAAAGGACATTCAAAACTGTCTTCCAACAGACCCAGTTTAGTTGTTTTCGTGCCCCATGCTTTCCCGAGAATTTCTCGTTAAATCCATTTGGTGATTAGCCGGATTGTCTATTTAATCGGAGCTTTTGTAGTCTCTCAACGCCCGTGGTACAGTTTATTACTTTCCTCTGTCTTTTCCAGCAGAGACATAAAGTTCCAGACTACCCTTGGCACCGTTTCATTAGATATATCGTCTTGAGTGAAACCGGTTATGTGCACAAAACTCGATCCAAAGTTGGTTTTTCTCCTTTTCCCAGATAATCCGTGATGATTACATTTCGACATGTTAGAAAACATAAGTTCTAATGTGTGGTGATTAGTGACCGTTAGTCAATGATTATTCAAAAATCGTGAGATACGATCTGGTGTGATATAGGTTTCAGAAAAACCTTTATCGTTCCAACGTTTCGATCTTTATTGAGATCATCATCAGTGCACAAAGTGTTTGTCTTCTGTGTAATTGTGCCATTCTTCCGTGTAGAGAGTGCCAACTTTTGATTTTACAGTTTTAGAAAAAAATTTTCTTTACCGTGCCAACGTTTCGATCTTTATTGAAGAAGAAAAAGAAAAATAACTTTATTCTGGGACTGGTGTCCCCTAAGAATAATTGACATGAAATAAATAAAGTAAGTGCTTTTCTATGAATTTTTTTAAATAATTTGTAGTACATTACAACTACCTTAAAGTAGGTAATAAGTAACAGTGAGCAAGGTAATTAACAATCTATGAAATTAAAAGTAAAAAAAGATAGAAATCATGGCACAATGTATGCCAGTAAGGCAGGCCAGAAGAGAAAAATTACTTTATCGTGCCAACGTTTCGATCTTTAAATTCACTAATTTCGTGGTCCGCTTGACCAATTAATATATTACAATTAATTAAGGTATTTAGTTGAGATGAAAAAAAATGGCAAAAAGGTGGGAAAACATAAGGTGGGGTTGAGATGGGAAGTTGGTGTCTGAGTGGATCGAGGTCACGATAGCTCAAGTGGTAGAGCAGCGGCGTATCTAGTCGAAGATCGTGGGTTCGAATCCCGCTCGTGCCATTAACTTTTTTTCATCTCAACTAAAAACCTTAATTAATTGTTTCGATCTTTATTGAGATTATCTTCAGGGCTCAAAGTGTCTGTTTTCTGCGTGTCGTGTTGAGAGTGCCCGCATCTCACGATTTCGGAATAATCATTAAGTTCTAATGCACTAACAGTTTATCGATTTGCCTCTTTGTTTTGGAAAAAAATACAGGGTTAAATGATTCCCGGTAGGGTATTTAAACCTGATCTAAACACAGCTTTGATATCGTCATCAATTAATTAATACTGAGAGTACGCGGTAGGATGTTTTTAAGGAATTGAATGTCTGATCATACTGAGAAAGGGTCGTTGATTTGGCACGCAACCCCACGGTTCCAATCCTTTTCTTTTTTACGCGTCCATTCAACGGGATTTCGTATTATTCTCGGAAAAGGAATCAAACAGGACGAGGCGCCAAATTACTATAATTACCGCTGACGCATCACCCTGATCTCGATGAACGTTGAGAATATAAATAAACTGTTAATAGTACTAGATTCGAGAAAGTATTTGTAACAGTACATTATGTGTTTGAAACCATTTACTGTATTTCTAATTAAAATCCTTTTTGTGACCGGATTTTTTTTTTTCAATCCGTGAGAAGGGTCGGTGAGCTAGGGGGATCGTGCAATAGGCAGCCAGGGGGATAGACGAGAAACCCTTGTTGTAGATAGTACTAACGGTTGCTCCAGTATTCTTCCTCAATATAAACCATACTGACAGCACCCACTACAGTCCTGTACTACCACCTCTTCCTATCCTCTGGTCAGCTCAGTTTTATACATTGGAAGAATTTTAATGCTATCTCAATCAAGACTTTAGATAAGTTTACTAATTTCGTGGTTCGCTTGACCAATTAATATATTACAAGTAATTAAGTTTTTAGTTGGGATAAAAAAGTCAATGGCACGAGCGGGATTCGAACCCACGATCTTCGGCTTGATACGCCGCTACTCTGCCACTTCACGAGGTCACGATAGCTCAAGTGGTAGAGCAGCGGCGTATCAAGCCGAAGATCGTGGGTTCGAATCCCGCTCGTGCCATGGACTTTTTTATCTCAACTAAAAACCTTATTTACTTTAGATAAGAATTATATTTAACTGAGTTAATGTTAGAGTTAACATACCCATAAGAAAAACAGCAAATTATAGAATCTAGTTTCTACCGCACACAAGTTATATTCCAAATCTGGCTCAGCTGTCTTTTCCCTAGTAATAGCAGACTTTCATAAAAAAATCAATCTACTCATACATGGAACGAACGTAAATACAAGGAGCCTTAAAACATCAAATTACCATTCCACTTATTCCAAAGAACATTATGGTCTAATTCCCTTATTTCGTGGTCCGCTTGACCAATTAATATATTACAATTAATTAAGGTAAGTTGAGATGGTTGAGATTGAGAAAAATGGCGAAAAGGAGGGAAAATTCAAAAGGTGTGGTTGAAATGGGAAGTTGGTGTCCGAGTGGATCGAGGTCACGACAGCTCAAGTGGTAGAGCAGCGGCGTATCAAGCCGAAGATCGTGGGTTCGAATCCCGCTCGTGCCATGGACTTTTTTATCTCAACTAAAACCCTTAATTATGGTCTAAAATACTTTTACAGTCCTAGCTCACCCGGCTACGTTTTTATGAAAGAAATGACTTTCATACAGCTTTTAATGTTGTTAAGAATTAAATTCGAAGATATTTTTATCCATTAAAAAGATTAGATTAAAAAAATTAAGAAGTTTAAGAAAATGTGAAAATCTGCAGCCTTACAGCCAAGATAAGTAATTTGTCTCCAGATGGTCCGTGATTTACCTAGCTAATTAGTGATGGGCGAATGCTTACTTTATAAGTTAAATAATTTATTTTGATATTTACATTGTAATTACGTTAAAAATAAAGAAATGCCTAAATATAAATTGTATTTTATATGATGATTTGAAATTTTGAAAAGCTCTTATTTGTACACCTAAATGTACGTATGTGTATTGGCAGTTTTTGGTTATAATTTGTTAGCTTGATTTTAATGGAATATCGTTATTGTACTAAGTAAGGGAGAAAATACATTTTAAAAAGCAGTATATTTTAACATAATCATCATTAAAGTTTGTACATAGTTACAAAGAAATTCACGAGATTTCGTGGTCCGCTTGACCAATTAATATCTTTCAATTAACTAAGGTTTTTAGTGAGGTCATGATAGCTCAAGTGGTAGAGCAGCGGCGTATCTTGCCGAAGATCTTGGTTCGAATCCCGCTCATGACAATGACTTTTTTATCTCCACTAAAAACGTTAATTAATTGAAAGTTACAAAGAAAGTTATTCATAAGCCAATATAAACGTCAACATATAAGAGTAGTTCTGTATATCAAAATCTGGTTGTTGGTTGTTTTGGACCATAATCGTGTAACTCTTGGGAATGAAAAGGTTAAATTTAGGATTAAAGGATCAATGTTGGCTTTGCTTTACGAGTGAACCGTTAGAGAGGAAAAATAAATCCACCTTAATGCGTATCCATAATGATGCGTGTATTTCCGAGTAGAAGTTTATTGAAATTAGACAGTTTAATCAGGCCAGGGCAGATGGTTAGGTGACTGGTGGGGGCGGCTTGTCGGGTGGGAGCAACAGTCAAAGGGGTGGAAAGTGGTCAGAGTGCTGCTCAGTGCTCAGTGGCTCAACGGCTCGAATGAAATGAGGATGTGCGAACGTGAACTGACAGTGGTGGCCGGTGGACAGCTGAAAACATGCCGATCCGCCTCTGTCTGTGAAGCCGGCGGCGGCCCTTCTGCAGGCTGCGGGCTGGAACGGAGGCGGAGGCCTGCAGCAAGGTCCCAGTCGGCTCGATCCGGCCACAGGGCAAGGACTGCAGCTCTAAGACCGGCAGGAAGTGACACAGGCCTAGATCAAACAGGTATTTTGTAACTACCACAAAGTCATCCTTCATCAACCAAAATTTAAACTTATCTACAAGCAAAAGTTACTAAATAGAATCTTGAGTTAATTTTCAAAACATTCTTCTGCATAGATATTTTACACCACGTCCTCAGTTTGAACCAAAAAAACTTCGAGATACAAAGAGGTATTGCAAATTGCTAATTCAGCTTTTAAAATATCTAAAGCTTTGCCCAGTACAACATAGAAATACACATAAACAACTTATCAAAATATGTATAAAAATGAACATTGGATTTCAATCTACTCATCAAATTGCAGTAGTGTGATATTTTTGTTGTTCTTGATCCTATTATACTTCAAAGTATACTGCAGTATAATCAACGGTGCCAATATAATAGTCATCTTTACTAAAAATTTTCAGTAGAAAAAACCGAATTTGCGAGTTTTCTGTTTGATATAAGGTTTTAGCGAAATCCGTTTTTTTATGAAATTTACATGATCACCGATTCACAAAAATCGTGTACACTTGCTGTATGTTGTGAATCATGAACCACAAGTATCGAAGTTTCGATGAGTCAGCAGTCTTATTTAAAATAATATTCTTTCCGAATTATGATGTAATTTTAAAAAACTCAGTTCTAATCCCAGAAGAATAAAGTCACAAATTTTAACCGTAATTAACGCCCAACTTTAAAAATGAGTAGCAAAATATGACGATTCAAAACCGAAATTTTTTACAACTGCCAAATATTCCAAATTTTATCCTGGCGATTTTTTTCCTCTATGATCTACTAATTTCCTGAAAGGTTGTTTAATTTTTTGAATAAAAGAGTAAATATTTGTATACTTCAATGTAAATACGTTCACAAGTGTATAATCTATCAGGATCATTTTCTCTGTTTTGAACTTGTGCAGAGCTGTCCCTATTATCTGCATGTTTCTCTATTCTTAATAATGCTAAAAAAATACTCATAGATAGAAGGAAAACTAGGAAAATTCAGTGGAGATGTCTTTTGTTTCATCCTACACTGATGATCCGACTTTTCAAGGATAAAACATCGACTTTGCCTGGAAGATCAAAGCTTTAACCGAATTCTGTTTTAGAAGCTTTACATGGTTAACACTGTTACAAGATATTGATTTTCGATTGAAATATTTCGTTTTTTATTGAAAAACCCGGCACAAAGAGTAAAAATAAACTTGCGGTGGCCATGATGGGATCTGTTGAGACGATAAATTTATTTTTTGTCTATCTTTGACAGCAGCACGAATCCCTATTTTAGTCCTCCCCTTAAGGATCAAAGGCTGGATGTATTTCTTGTTTATTTTAAACATAACAGCACTCAAAAGCAATTTATAAAGAAATCCATCCTGTGTTGTTTTTTTAATCATTTTTACACATTCATGTATTCTCTCAGGGGCTTTTTTCTTGTCAATTTGCGTTGATTAGAGGTTCATTTGAACGGAAACACTTTGACGTCATCCTAAACAGATTTTCGATTCAGCCTCCTGGATGCAAATTTCATTATATGCCGCACCACCGTTGAAATTCGGTTCGCAAAGTTTCCCCCAGACAGGGACAAGCCGAAAATGGGGTTCCGCAGCATTAAAAGCGTCCCCTTTCTCCTTTCAACCAAAATTAAAAAATAAAATAAAATTTTGTGAAACAAAAGTTTTAATTTATTTCACTAATAGTATGAAAATCGTATATTTGTTATTTTTCTAGCAAAAAATTATGCAATTTTTCTTTTTTCTTAAATATTTAAAAATTATAAATCAAACTAAGCTCTGTATGTCCAAATTTAAATAATTGCTGTCTTCAAAAGCTTTTTTTCTTGGATATTATCGTAATTCTCACAACTGATTCGTACATCATATTTTATAAAGCCTTTGTACACTTCATACTACAGCTAAAGTGGAAAGTAGCTTCCACCAGGATTAAGATTGATTAAACGAACACAAAATTCAAAGATCAATGAAAAACATGGCAAATCAACACTTCATCACAACTGAATAAATTCTTCAAGTTCTTTTCAGACTTAGGTACAAAATTGACGGATTTGAAAGTAATTTGTTTTGAAAACAAATCAACCCTGTCACCTGTGATAATTACGAAATGTAATATATTCTCTTTATGAATGGACCGAAAAACTAAATTTTAGAAGATATTCCGATTCATCTGGTGAATTTTCTGGTTAAAAATCTTCCCGTTTATCCAAGATCGCCAATCACAAACGCTTATTGAAAATAGAAAAAAAATGCCAGTTTTATTTTTCAATATTTTCTTACAGATTTACTGATACTATTTTCTCGTAACTTTGAATCAAATCCCTTATCCTCGGGAATTTGCTTGAAAGCTACTCATATATTCCAGACCACCATTTTAGCTTCCGTAATTACGAAATCCGCCAAATTCAAGTCCTCTCTTGAGTTTTACCTGGCCCCATGGTCTACAATGTAAACTGCGCCAGTCACGTAAAAATTGTCAAGATTATGTGCACGTTTACTATAAAATCTTTCCTTTCGAGTAGATACTGCTTCATTATAAAATTCTTCCTATATGATCTCATCCCCCACGTTCCATAGCGAACCTCAACCTTCCCGATCAATTCTGTTCCTTTTAGAGTTCAACAAGGGAGCATCCTAGGCCCATTGCTTTTCAGTATATACAGCAATTTTCTCAACAGTAACACATTCGAGAGGGATTGTGACTCTTACCTTTTGATGACTAAGAATAAAATACACCATCTTCAAATTTATAATGTGTAAGTAGCTATTAAGCTTTATAAACTTTTATATAAAGCTATTAAGCTCAGTATTAAAAGCAAAAGCTGAGCTTTTCGTAAAAGAAAAGGCCCTCAACAATCTCAAGTTTATTTATAGGAAACACACCAACTCTAAACAACTCCAGTCACTTAAAATTTGGGTAACACTTGCTGAAATTCAAATTTTTCCTTTCGAGGAAATTGCACTACTACACGGTCGTTATCTAATTGTAAATAAAATCATACATATCTGACCGTTACTTCCACGATTCCTACCAAACCTCAATTTCTCCAATCCATTAGATTCCCCAGTGTTCCTCAAGAAATGCTATTTCATGTTCCTTTACGCTATATAACATATACAATATACTTTCCTTAACACTCTAGCACACTCACCCTTACCTTTCACTCTGCAAACCTGATCTTGTTCTAGCACTTTCATCCCTCAAAGACAACATCTTTACATTAAACAATTAATTAAGGTTTTTAGTTGAGATAAAAAATTCAGTGTCACGAGCTGAATTCGAACCCACGACCTTCGGCTTGATTCGCCGCTACTCTACCACTTGAGTGGATCGATCGGGCACTAACTTCCCATCTCAAGGTGGGGTTGAGATGGAAAGTTAGTGCCCGACCGGATAAAAATTAATTTGTCGCCGACAATCAAATAGATTACACGACATTTGAAAAATGGCAAAAAGGAGGGAGAATTAAAAAAAAAGGTGGGGTTGAGATGGGAAGTTAGTGCCCCAGTGGAAGTCACGATATCAGCCGAAGGTCGTGTGTTCGAATCCAGCTAGTGACACTGACTTTTTTATCTCAACTAAAAACGTTAATTATTTGGATGATATTAATTGGTCAAGCGGACTACGAAAAATATTGAATTTACATTAAACCTTTAAAACCACGGAGTCGTCAAATACTTAGAACTTTACCTAAAAGATAGTTTTACATGGAATTTTAAAATTTAACTGCATGTGACAGACTATCATCTTTTATATGAACAATAATAATTTATCTCGCAATAAAAATTTATATATGCAATAATAAGTCAAAAAATCGGAACAGGGAACCTCCCCCCCCAAGATTTGCTGCTCCATTCGAGCACAATTTTCATGTTGGGTAGTTTACCTACTCGCTCTTTATATAGAGCCAAGGAATGACAACGTTCAATTAACTAAGACACATTGAGAAATCTTACCCTGCATAACAGATAAATATAAAAAATTAAGTGTCCATGGGTAAACTGTGTGGATGAATCTAAGACAGGTTAGGATGATCCTTCTTCAGAGGGTTAGTCCTTCTGTGGGACACCACCTTTCAATCTGTAGTTTGGATTAATAATATTTTTAATAATTTTATTAACATTAATGTTTCCTCTTAAATTGACCATTCGGTTTATTTGACAAGATATTTTAAGCCTGTGGTTTTGCCCTAAATGTTTTCTTAATCGTCACGTAGGGGTTCTATGTTTTCATCCCAGCATTGCATGTAGAATTTTCCAATTCACGACGAGTGCTTGTCTCATGTTGCTTTAATCATAAGCTATATGTTTAGACGTTAAAACCTTCGGTTAGTTTTTATTAGATTTTATTGGTCTTGTTACTGAATACTTCATAATATGGAATTCAACTTGAAACAGCTGTGAAAACCAGAAGAAAGCTGAGATCTTAAGGTCGTCAGGGTCTGCAGTCTGTGTAAAAGCAAACGATCTTTTTAACTAGTGGCTGTTTCATATTGTGTTCATTTTTCATTTTAATGATTGAGAAATTTTTTTACTTAAAACGACGAAGGAAAAAAAGTTGATATGAAAGTGGAAAATTCTAGAGAAAAACATTCCTACCTCTACGCTGCAAATTCTTCACTGTGTAACGCCCAGAAAACCCGCATTTTTTGGCACACCGTCCATATTTTTTTACTGACAGGCTAAAAACAATTACTGAACTCATCGCAAGGTTTTTTTCCTGTTGTTCAGATTTTAAAATTTCTATCTTGATTTTGTCCAGTGAATCAAACACTTTTCCATGCCCCCGCGTCCAGTTTGGCTCGCGACCGTCATAGTGTATAAATAACAAAACACGGTTCAACGACACCTAGGTTGAAAAGTCTAAACTGGGTTTATGACGGAACAGGATCGTAGAGGCTCAAATTATGAAAATCCCTGTGATTCCATCGAAAGATCGACTGGTTACAATCACCTCGCTTGGCAACCGCCATCCAACGACCTCGTTATTCATAATTTTTGGATGGGATTCAATGATCTTTCGAAGCTATTTACTATTTTCTTCAGAATATAAAAAGTTTTTTTTTTAAGTTGAAATACCAGAGAAACCTAGTTAAAAAATATAATACCTGGCTTTTTTTTTCAAAAACTCACTAGAATTGAAAATGATATTTGTAATTAGTAAAAATGAAATCCATCCAACAAACAGAGTTATAAATATATACTTTAACATACAGTGAGAGAAAGAGTGAGCGAGCGAGAGAAAGAAATACAGAAAGAGAGAAGAAAAGAGAGAGAGAGGAAAGAAAGGGTGAATGCAGAAAAAGACTGAAAAAACATAGATAGATTTACAACAAGATAGATCTATAGATAGATACATACATAGAGGGTGTGGGTGTGTGTGTGTGTGTGTGTGTGTGTGTGTGTGTGTGTGTGTGTGTGTGTGTGTGTCTGTGCGTGCGTGCGTGCGTGCGTGCGTGTGTGTGTGTGTGTGTGTGAGAGACTTTGCGTTGAAGGCAAAAGAAAATGAGGGGTTGAGAGGTAGAGTTAAACAGTTAGACAGCTAAACCAAGAGAAATAGAAAATAGACATATGTACTTACTACTTAGATCTTAAAGAACATGTTTAAATTTACTTATTTACCTTAAAACAAATAGGCATTTTCAATTAAGAGGCGAATTTTTGTTGTCGCCGTTTTATGACGCCTGACTCCCTGTATAATTTAGACAGGCTTGAACCGAGTGGTGAAACGTCCAGTTCAACGGCTTTTCACAAGTTTTGACGTTTGATAAGCCTTCTTTTCTTAGTCAACGAAAGATGAAACGCCCAGTTCCTTGTTTACACTTCAGAAAAAAAATGACCTCTATTCAACCAGCGTGAAATAAAATAAAAACAAGTCAATGATCTTGGAGTACATCGACCTATCTAAAACCAAGACATATTACTCCATTAGCCAGTAATAACAGTTTAACAGGGTATATTATCCGGATTACAGAATAACAGTCCCTTAAGCTAAGTAAACAGGCAATTGTTTATTTACAATTACAATAAACCTTTAATTAATCGATATTTTTCAATAAAAATGAGTTTCTTATAAAAGCTTTACTGACCTATTAAATTTTAAAATTGTGTACTACGTCTGACGCTTGACGTGGATATATGAAAGAGCTAAGAAGGGGTCGGGGAAAAAAGTCATGACACTCCTTTCGACACATTAATTTCTTAAAAATAGATTCCTCTTTTGAGAATTCAAGTTGAGCCCCGTCGATGAAAATTTCCCACAATATAAAATGAAATGTCGCTCTACATAAAACATCGTAAATAGAGTGGATAACCCCGGGCCGTAAACATCGCTTTTTATTGCTGCCACGTCTCGGCCAGGTGAGGAAAATGTTTTAAACATTTTCTTTCATCCTCTGATCAGGATAATATGATAAATGTCAGGAGTGTATCATAATATGACATGTATATTGAGCCTGGTTTAACAAGTCGGGTTAAAATAGCCGTAGTTCGTCACTATTCCGCTTGTAACTATTTTTAAAACAAATCAGACGTGGAACATGTTTCTGAATTATACCTAACGATGGGGCAGATATCAGCTATAAATTTGCATTAATTCATTCCTTGTTTTTTACATTGTGTAGTATAATTAAATTAATTAAGGTTTTTAGTTGAGATAAAAAGCCAGTGTCACGAGCGGGATTCGAACACACGACCTTCGGCTTAATACGCCGCCGCTCTACCACTCGATCTACTCGGACACTAACTTCCCATCTCAACCCCACCTTTTGAATTTTCCCTCCTTTTTGCCATTTTTCAAATGTCGTGTAATCTGTGTGATTCTCGGCGACAAATGAAATGGCGATGGAGAGATTTAGTGAAGTACACTTCATTTTAACTCATTAAATTCTCTAGTTTTCGTGATCCGCTTGACCAATTAATATCATTAAATTAATTAAGGTTTTTAGTTGAAATATCCGAGTGGATCGAGGTCACGATAGCTCAAGTGGTAGTGCAGCCGGGGGCGTATCTAGCCGAAGGTCGTGAGTTCGAATCCCGCTCGTGACACCGACTTTTTATCTCAACTAAAAACCTTAATTTGAATGATATTAATTGGTCAAGCGGACCACGAAAACTAGTGAATTGTGTAGTATAGTATATGCATTTAAAATAATAGTTATATGCCTCAGGTTGTGAAATTACTAATTAGCAAAAAGACAATTCAGGCCATATTCAATCCCCCGAGTAGTCGATATTCATTGGAGTTAGCGGCATTCGCGCTAATAAATTCTTTCACTCTCTTGACAACACAGTTATGCCAGGGTACAAGATATTCCCCGAAATAGTCTACTCATTCACGCTTATAATTACATTCACACAAACAAAGAACACAGGACATTTAAAGACATTCTGAATACGTTTAAAATCTCTCATAGCCGTGAGGTACTGGAGTAGTTTGGATGCAATTTTTTTTTTAACGAGGGTTCGCAACAACAGAGGTTATATCAACCCTTGGGGTGCCGATGTTTTGAAAACAAACCATTTATAAGTATGTCGGGTTTGAATGCAGGACGGCTGGATTCGAACCAGGGACCTTTACCTTACAGTGATGAGCAACGTGTCAACGCCTAAACCGTTGCCGCCACCGACGGCCTTGATAAATTTTTAAAAATAAATTTTTGGATAAATGGAATTTTATGGTCGTTGTAAAGGATAATAACAAAAAGCATTTAGAATTGATGTAAATATTTTTATTGAAAAGGAATGGAAACATTGCATCTTAGAAGGTTTAACAATTTCTAGCAGTTCTAGTATCAAATCAGTTGTAGGAATATTTTGTAGATTTGTTTCGGAGATTAAATGTGACTTGAACTTGCTGGAATTGATCATCCATTCTCTATTGTTTACATCAAAATTTTCTTGAAAACAATGCCGTTAAAGAAGGCGATGAGAGTCATAGTTGATTCTGAACAGCAGCGGTATAATGAAAAAGGGATTGATCCACGCACACTGTCCTACGGTACCCCGAGGTCAGAGAACAGTAGAGAAAAATCTTATCTTTTTTGTGCACGAAAAACTGGTTAAAAATGTATATTTGTCCACGCAGTCAAAACCAATAAATATATTTTGAAATTGGTATCATTTGTATTATATATTATTGTTGTGCCGAGAAAGGAGAATTATCATCGAGAATATATTATCGACATTCTTTTTTTAAATGTACCTTGCATACAGATTTATCTATATTTTTGCCGAGTATGTTTTATTTTCAATTAGCTTTTTGTTTTCTTATTAATTCTGTGTTTTATTGAAATGAAATAATCTATTCAGATTAAAAACATTTTGATTTGTAATTGGCATAAACTGATCTTAGCATTATTTAATAATCCGTTGTTGTATTTAATCTGGCTTTATTTTTCAAATATTGTCTTGTTTTGTTTTTAAATTTTAAATTAAACTAAAACCAGAGTGGAAAATGATCATTGCTTATATTTAATAAAAGTTAAATCAATTCATCCAACAAACAGATTTTACATTTAAATGAATATAAAAATTTTATAAAAAAAGGAAAGAGTGAAAAAGTGAAAGAGAGAGATAGAGCGAAAAAAGGGAAAGAATATTTACATTCCTTCACCCCTTTTTTTACGCTCTATCTTTTTCTTTCACTCTTTCCTTTTTTTTATAAAATTTTTAACTTCATTTAATTATTTAATTTAATAATTTTATTATTAGACTGGCAAATAAAAAGAGAGCGGAAGGACCGAAACGTATTAATAGATTGATCAAAGAAAAAAAAGAGGAACAATGAATGATACATTTTCATGGTAAGGACCGTTTGAAGATAAAGAAAGAAAAACTGGGAGAGATAGAGAGAAAAAAATATAGAATTAGTTATAGATAGAAAGAGAGAGATATGGTTTGAGTGATTTATGTTTTATTTAAAATAACTCCGCTCTTCATTCATCGAAAAAAAGGGGAAGAAAGAGAAAGAACAATACCAGAAAAAAGAGTGAGAGAGAAAGAATGAGAGATCGAGATTGATTTCTGTTTTATCTTTAGTCACCCCGCACTTATATCCATTGATGGGTAGGTATATAGAGTGAGGAAGTTACAGGGAGTTATTAAAGAGTAAAATAAGAAACGAAAGAAAGAAGAAAAAGGGAAACAGTAAGAAACAAGGAATGAAAGATAGAGAAAGAGATAGAACAGAGAAAGAGGAAGACTAGAAAGATGAGAAAAAGTGAGAAAAAGGAACGATAAAGACAGAGAGGGACGAAGCAAGAGAGAGTGAGAGAGAAGTATCGAGACGGAAAGAGAGAGACAAGGAAAAAAGAAAGAGGGAGTCTATGAAATTGAGAAAGATGTGAGAGAAAGAAACGAACTATAGAAGATATATGTACTTGTTAGACTTTAGAGGTTTGTAAAAGAACGTTATGGAACAATTAAGCACATATATAGTAGAAAACCAAATTAATACATTGATAGGAAATTGGATAAACAATGATAAATCGAAAAAAAAGAAGAATGATTGATATAATTTGATGATAAGTAGGGACTGAGAGTGAGATTGTTAAAGAAAGAAAAGCTGATAAAGATACAGATAGAAACAGGCAGAAATATACAGGAATAGAGATAGATATAGATTTTTAGTTAGTCAGATAGATGGATATTTAGAAAGATAGATGAATAGAGAGAGAGAGAGAGAGAGAGAGAGAGAGAGAGAGAGAGAAAGAGAGAGAGAGAGAGAGAGAAAGAGAGAGAGAGGGGGGGGAGAGGGAGATAGTGGGGGAAAGAAAGAGAGAGTGAGAGAGTGGGAGAAAGAAAGAGAGAGAGTGAGTGAGAGAGTGGGAGAAAGAAAGAGAGAGAGTGAGA
>NW_019392995.1:0-15005 GCF_000648675.2 Cimex lectularius
AACATCTAATAAATAGTTTGTTAAACTTAATTGTTTTAAATAAAGTTATTCCTAACCATTATAATTAAATAATTTTTATAAAAACTTACGAATTTACAAAAAATATAAGTGTCCTGTTCTGACGCTACTCGTCGGAAACTGAATTTTTATGAACAAATTTGATGAACAATAAATAGCTTTAAATGGTTACTAATGCTAGTCCGGGCTTGTTTCTCCTCCTCAATTTTCTAAACGTTGTGATCATGCTAGTCAAAATCGTCCAAAAAAATAATAATGATAAAAATATAAAGAGGAACCAGCCAGGGGGAACACGTTAGCTTAGGATAAAATATATTCAAGGCAAATAAATCAATATACCCTCCACACATCACCTTCATAAGGCTAGGACCGCGGAGGAAGATAAGCTCTAACATTTAAATTTTTTAAATATCTTCTTTCAATTAATTAATCTTTAATATAAGGTATTGGTTGAAATAAAAAAGCTAGTGTCACGAGCGGGATTCGAAAAGATCCACCTGCTGATAGATCCTAATACAATCAATGAAAACTTCGCGACATCCTTAAAGAACATGTCCTCCTGTTATAAAATCCTGATATAATCTAGAACATTAGGAAAACTGCCTCATTGCGAGCTCCTTAAGGATCCTGTCAACTCCTGATGTAATTTAGAATATTAGGACAACGGATCCATTTTGAGATCCTTTAACTCCTGTTTTTACCAAAGGCTTATAGCTTATATAATGTATTGGGTGACTGGCGATAAGTACTATATACTACTTCAATTCAATAATTGTCTTCCCTCTTTCTTCGAGTGAAAGAACCAGTTTCCCTCAGCCTCTGATGAAGTCGTTGGAAGGTGCTATCTACTGAAAGATCTCGATGTGGAAAACGAGCTTGGTATTATCTCCTTGTTGCATAGCATTACCGTTGCAGTAACCGTAAATGAAATGCTATCAGCAAAATGTTCATTAGGAGACAAGAACATAATTTAAATCAGCAAACTGAGGAGGTTGTCAGCCGATAACATAAAGCAAGCTGATTGAATTGAACATTAAACGATTAAACGGGAACACACCCGATGCAACGTCATGCGACGCTACCCGACGCTTGGCCACGTTTTGGTAGGGTGTGCACATCTATGCGAAGTCAAGCGTACGCCACGTTCAGTCACACAGCGTGTATCACAAATCAGTATCACAATCGCAACGCCTCTTTTGTTCTTAATGCACTATTTCGAGCAAAACCTTGTAATAAATTGTTAGTTAAATTTTATGAGCACAACTATCTAACATTGTTGGGTAAACTTTTTTTTTTTACGCTGGCAAATTACCCATGAAGTTTTCTATTTTCATTTTACTGGTCGAGCGTGATCGGCCGACCAGGACCAGGTGGTTAAACTTAATTGTTTTAAATAAAGTTATTCCTAACCATCATAATTAAATAATTTTTATAAACACTTGTGAATTTTTGATCTCGTTTAAGTTGGTTTACATTAAAATAATAATTTTGTAATTACTATAACGACAAAATTACATATACATAGTTTGAAATAAACTACAAAAAATATAAATGTCCTGTTCTGACGCTACTCGACGGAAACTGAATTTTTATGAACAAAACCATGAAATAAATCGTTAGTTAAATTTTATGAGCAAAACCGTGTAATAAATTGTTAGTTAAATTCATTATATCAAAAAATGGTATTACGGTATTCAATTTTCTATCAAACCATTAAAATTATTATTTTTTAAATAAAAGCTAATAAATTTTTGATCTCAGTTAATTTGGTTTATATTAAAATAAGTATGTTGTAATTAAAATAACGACAATAATACATGTAATTTGAATAAAAATATGAGTGTCCGGTTCTTAAACCTCTGTAGACCATCGTGCACATCTGCCCGGTGGCTACCCTACGCTACGCGATCTCCACTGTTCAGATTTTCGTCGGGTAGCAACGCGTACAGTCCAAGACCCATTGTTTTTTGCTAAGGTTTTAGTGGTTTCTAATTCTTTTTTATTACTTACTTCCATTAACACCTGCTAACTATATAAAAAAAAATAAAATAAAATAAATTAAGAAATTAAATTGGTATCTAGAAATATTTATTGATGGTTGCTAGTTAAAACAATATAAAAATTAACTTTAAAAGAATCAACAATTAGACTCAGCCACCCCACCATAAATGAATCATTAGGTTGTCGTTGTTTGCCATACATTGGTGAATTATCGAAAAAAGTTAGTCAAATTCTTAAACAAGAAAGCTTTAGAATACCTTTTTAAAAGTACGTGTTCGCTTAGAAACATCTTCACAAAACCTTAAAACAAGGTAAATATATACATTAATAATATTAAGGTATTATTCTAATTTTTTAATCTTTTATCTTTAATCACTAATTTATAATTAATTTCTTACAGTATTTACCATTATAATATTTACTTGTGTTATTATTCCCGCTTTTCGCACGTTCAAATTGATCGCCATTAAAAAACCAGCTGCTAATTGGAACGTCGTGTTGGCGGGGGTATCGGGGGGTTCACTTTTGCAATTCATGTCGAGAGACGTGGTTGTAGAAATCCTTCAACCTGATGATGAGTTAAGGGCTCGAAATCCGGATTGTGGGAAAACAACTTACTATGAGTAGGAACTATCTTTTTTTAAAAAGGATTGAACACCGCACTCACTCCATCATTCATCATTTCTAGAAGTAATTTGGTCAATAGATCACTAAATATAATGGAGTCATTAATAATAATAATGTATATAAAAATAAAACAAATTAATGGTAGATTTTTATGAAGCCCTCGGTTACATTATCCTAGTATGTTACTAAAGTTCTATTAATTTAATTTAAAAAGAAATGTAAATCACATAATCCTTAGACAACTAAATTGAAATTTATCAGAAGGAATGCGACGAAACGTATGAAATTAAGAGTGACAGGTAGTACTTGGTCGATACCGAAGATAAAAACATAAAACGGAATAAGAAAGGCAATTGTTCCGAGACCGCCTATAAGCATCAAGTCCCTCCTCCGTATGCAAATACCCGCCTTCAATTGAACTTTATATTAGCTACATCCTTCCACCGTTTTACCAAACCACTTCTCCATGGGAAGCCGTCTTATAACTCACATTTCCTATTTGAAAAAAAAATACCCCAGCGATGGTAACATTCAACTTTTCAATTTTATACTTGCCTACTTTTGTAATAACCGGGGTGTCGACTTTGTAGTGTAATTCATGGTTTTGTCTAAAACTATTCAACTTAGCCAAAAATTAATTAAGGTTTTTAGTTGAGATAAAAAAGTCAGTGTGACGAGCGGGATTCGAACCCACGACCTTCGGCTAAATACGCCGCCTCTCTACCACTTGAGCTATCGTGACTTCGATCCGCTCGGACACCAACTTCCACTCTCAACCCCACCTTTTGAATTTTCCCTCCTTTTATATCAACTAAGAGCCTTAATTAATTGAAAGATATTAATCGGTCAAGCGGACAACGAAAACTAGTCACTCTAGACAAAAATTATGAACATAAAAAACACAAACTAACTTTGTTGTTCGAAAGTATTCCTCTGTCAAAGCTGGACAAAAGCTTGTTAATATTCCAGTTTGAGCAGTGTTTGAGAAGACCAGTGGTGACACTAGTACAAGTCAAGTGACTGCCTTAACAGTAAGGCCACTTTTAGTTCCGATTGTGATCATGCATTATGTGATCCGCCAGTAGATCACCAGATCCACGGATCTATAAATGGATGTTCGTGGGGCTAATAGTGGTTGATCCATTACGATCAGGCTAATCGCGGCAATTATTGTCAAGCTAAAATAATTTTTCCCTTTGTTCAAACAAAGATAATTGACGTCATGACGATCTGTCTTTCCTTTTGTCCACTGCCAGCTTGTGTTTGGCGTCGATAACGACAGAAAATCGACAAACAGAAATTATACGGACCCTCCTTCCACTTTCCCAAACGTAAAATGGAATGTATATTTTTTAAAATTTCTGAACGCTTTACATTATAAAAATCTCTTTAAAAAAATTAAGCAAAATATATAAACCAATGGTGATTTTAATAAATAAATCAAAACTAGACGTTTTTAAAAAGAATGACAATCTATGTACTTATTTCATCAATGTTCAAATAAAACTTTGACATGATACATCATGTACAAAATACTTATAATTTAAAGTAATGAAACTTATGAACAAAACGTAAATTGAAATGAGCACGTTTAAAACTAATTTCCAAAGACAAAACAATTAATTCAGATCACCATTCTAGACTTCCCTAGCAAAAATATATAAAACAAAAATAAAGATCAAATATTGAATCAAGCGATCAACACACTCAACAACATCGGCCATTCTGACGTCGCAATTTCTGAAACACTTCCCATCAATGTAAAGACGTCGATGACACACTTTTACATTAGAAAATTTTAAAAAAATTACTCAACGACTTGAATACTGTTACAAAACGTCAAGAAACGTAAAAAGACTCCATTAGTCACTTCATGCAAGCTTACAAGGCAAGGTCGCGACCACAACCTATTCAAAAAGGATCGGGGGTCCACCTCCTCTCACTATCCAAGATTCACCACTCGTTCCAGGCCTGTACAGAAGACCCAGAGTGAGAGGGAGAAGAGTGTGAAGACAAGGGATGAGTCAGTAGCGGTTGAAGGTTCTGAGTTCATTAATCCAGTTCTGCGTTTAGAATTCTTAGTTCAGTGAGGTCATCTGCGTCTATTCGAGGCGGTCATCAGAAAGACCAAAGTCCTCCAGGAATCACCGACACAATGACCTACGATCCAGCGTGACAAATTGCTTCGCATAGAGACGCTGGTCATTAAATCCGGTTTTAAACCATAGGCGTTTGGAGCATTTATTTAATTAAACCTTTTTTACGTTCTATTTCTTTGAAAGTAATACCCCAGAGCATAAGAGAAGAGAGATCACGGACTCGATATGTGACCCTAATCCGACCTTATATTTAACTCTAACGTAATCTAATGTGAATCAACACAACTTTTTTCCATTTAATTATTCTTTATGTAAGTCTTGGTTGAGATGAAAAAGATAATAATTCCTTGATGGCTACTGGTGGGCAAATTGGCTTCGGTTAATAAAAATATTAAGAGATTAATTGGTTAAGCGGACCATGAAAACTAGCGAATTTAAAAAATATTAAGTTCGACAAAATTTCACAACCCTTTAACAAAAGTGTCAATTTATATGGTGACTGCTGATTCAATAATAAATTTGTCACTTTCCCTCCAAGTAGCCTCGATACTTTCTTTTCGTTTGACATTTCGGTAAAAAAGGAAAAATTGACCCCCTGAGGGAAATAAGCAAATTGACTACTGTATTTGTTCGTCTCCAACACAAGCACCCCCTTTGGATAAAACTGGATACATTTTTGATGACCAGATTCCAAATAAAAATATAAACTTTTTCCTCTTTTCTCCTGAATGGAACCCGTCTTTTTTTTATTGGTCTTTTTAATTATTATTGTGACTAATTTTTTACTAATTTGTTTATTATTATTCTTAAAGACAAAAAAAAAAGACTAATTCCGAGTAGGCGGAAATCAGTCAGGAATAAATTATAATAAATTATTATCTCTTTAATAAGGGCCAAGAACTGTCCTTTAAAGTTTTCCCTCAAGGAATGTTCCCAGTTTTTTCAAAAATTTCTCAAACTATAAAAAATTGATTTTTTTTTAAAGCATAAGCATAAACGCGTATGAGCGGACGGTAAAACACCGAGAGCATACGAACCTATAAAGCGTTTTTATCGATCTAGATTAAAAGCTGCAACGGTTGAGGAATGGGCACGGCGACTCATCACTGTAAGGTCCAGGGTTCCAATCCGGCGGACCTGAATTACTACTTACAGATAGCCTTTTTTTCAAAAACAAAGAAACCCCTAGGGTTTTATATCAGAAATGGGAAAACCTCATTTTGGTCGTGTGACTGATTGCGGTGTGATTATAATTTATTAGTGTGAATGTAGGGTTCGTTTCCCGAAATACTCCGAGGTTCACCGGTTACTCTGGGTTGGTGTGGATGAAAAGTGGCGAGAATGTAATTCATTAGTTCAATTAATTACTCTTTATGTAAGCTATTGGTTGATATAAAAAAGCTAGTGTCACAAGCGGGATTCGAACCCACGACCTTCGGCTCAATACGTCGCTGCTCTAACCACTTGAGCTATCGTGACTTCGATCCACTCGGACACCAACTTCCAATCTCAACCTATCTTTCGAATTTTCCCTCTTTTTTGCCATTTTTCATTTATCGCCGAGAATCGAATTTTGATTACACGACATTTGAAAAATGGCAAAAGGGAGGTAAAATTCGAATGGTATGTTGAAATGGGAAGTTGGTATCCGAGTGGATCGAAGTCACGATAGCTAAACTGGTAGAGCAGCGGCGTATTTAGCCGAAGGTCGTGGGTTCGAATCCCGCTCGTGACACTGGCTTTTTTATTTCAACCAATACCTTACATAAAGATTAATTAATTGAAAGGAGTTATTTGGTCAATCGGACCACGAAATATAATGGATGTAATTTATTAGCGTGTATTGAGGGGCTCCTTTTCCAATATCCCCGAGGAATATTGAATATTGTGGTAATGTGAATGCTAATTTGAATATAATGTTTTCGCTTTTTGCTGTTTTTGTGTTTGTGATTGTGACCCCTCAGGTACATGCGAGTGGTAAAGAAAATTCGGTTACCGCCATATCATACCACTTCATAACTTGCTGGAGAAACAGAAAATGAAAGCAAAGGAAGAGATCGTCACGCGTGTAAAATTAATGGTCGGTCAAGTTTTTTAGTCTAGTTTTAACAAATAATATATTTTTTCATCTTCACCATACGTCTGCTGTTCATTTTCATTAAACGTTTTTCACTTGTACTTAATAAAGGGTCGTAAAGTGTTAGATTCTCTCGTTTGTTTAGTACTGACATTTAGAACTTTAATTTTTCTTACATTGCTTTTTCTACAAAAATATGTACATTTAACAGCTCACAAGAACTTGTCAGACCACGGGGATGTGGATGGGGAGAGGAGCCGGTCATTGCTGGAACGCTCAGTGTTTAAGATTGTCGCTTATTGGTTTAGGGTTGTTTCGGTTAAAAGCTCACGAGGCCCCTGTGTTCTTAGGGGGCGTGGAAAATTTTAATTGGCTTGTGCTAGTAGATTGATGTTGAAAGAGAGGTTGGACTGGGAGTTGTGGCATCTTGTTTAGATCATGTCCGTCGCGATGTGATGTCTACGTCTTTGTGGGTGGTTTGATTAGTGACCTAGAAGAGATTAAGGATGCAGCGGAGGGCGTTCAATTGAAAGGAGCGGATTCTTTGGATATTGGATAGCCTGGATGAGACTCACACCTCGACTCCGTAAGCCCAAATCGGTCTAATTAGTGTCTTGTATATTGTTAATTTGCTGTGTATACTCATTGGGGATTGGTTTCTGAGTTGTCCGTATCTTAGGTTCAGAACTTGCCTTTTTTGTTTTATGTGTGTTTCCATGTAAATATTCTGTCCAAGTAGAACTAGCGGATTTAGCTGGATGAAGGGATTATCTTACTGTGTATGTGCACTGGTGGGTAGGTACTTCTCCTTTGTGCCGGCTCTTTTGTTCGTTTACCTCGCCTCACCGAGTGCACCAGTCGGTAATGAGATCTAGGTGATATTAGGCTGCTTTTGCTTCAAGGATATGGTCAGAATGTGAGAAGAGGATTGCGGTGTCATGCACGGTTTCTGCGGGTATTAGGGTGTATGTCAGCGGTGTAAACTGTGAAGAGGACTGATCCTAGGATACACCCTTGGGGAACGCCTGCAGAAAGCAAAACCAAAATCAGTCGTTCAGCCATACTTTGAAGTAAAATTGCAAATTGTTTATATTTGCCACTTGATAAGATAACTTCCCACCTGGTTTTCTTTAATGTAAAACCTTATTTAACCTCAAATTGGAGGGAAAGAAGAAATCTGAATTTCTAAGTTGGATTTTAACTAGGACATTTCCTTATAATTAATATGCATATTACTGTCAATTGTAAATGCTCGAACCTTCGTAAAACAGATTTTTGATCGATCAGAAAATACATTTGGACAATATAAGGAAATGACTGGAAGTTAAAAAGTTTGTTTTTGCCGGGAGCCGGAGGAAAATTGAGAAAAGTAAATAACGTCTGTTGTTAGAGGAATCACGTCGTATTACATCCTTCCCTTTGTTTAATGCGAAACCTCTCCCACGTCCTTTCCTCTTCATTTGATTCCATTTTATATAAAAAGGGCTTGGGTTTGTTTAGAAGGGGCGCATTTTTGTATCTCGGTCTCCAGGGATTTCCGTTTGATTTGAAGGAAAATCCTCGACGGCACTCATTTTCCTTATAACAACAAAACAAACAAAAAGAAACGTTGAATGTCTTTACGCAGCTTTTATCACATATTTGCAAGCGTTTCAGTGTGCATAATTTAACGATAAATGTACTCTTGGACTCCTGTCAGACCGTCTAAGTAGGTATCCAAGAAGGTATCTTTCTATGGGACTTTAAAAAAAAAAACTCGCATGAAATTGTTCAAAACAGTGATCGAACCGAATTGATAACGTTGAAAAGTACGTGCCAGACATTGTTACATGAAATGGTTTCTTTCATAAAAAGCACACAGAATCCATGGGTCCTATGGGACGAATGATTCCGAATTCAGACGGAAAGCTTTTCGAAATCCCCCTTTTTTTTGCAGCCCGTAGATTGAGGGGTGCTCCTGTAGAATTGGGCCGTTCTGATAAAACTTTCCTCGTTTAGAATATTGTCAGAGCAAGCGATATTGTTCTCTAGGCAACGTCGAATTCTTATGGCCCTCTTTATAATTTTCTTCTACAAAGCACCACTGAAAGTGGACTTTATAAGAGAAAGTAGAAATTATTACTTTACAAATAAAAACAAAAACCACCGACAGAATCGAATCTGGCCATCTACTCGGCTAAAAGACAGTAAAAGCCCATAAGATTTTACTTATGTTCGAATGAAAATGAAATGAATTAAATTGGCCCCTATGAAAAGGGTAAATGGTGAATCCTTCGTACGAAAAATCGACGGATTTGTAATAACCTTGATATACCAATATTTTTCATTAAATTTGCTGATCCCACGTCCCTACTTTTCATCATAAATCATAAAGGATAAAATTTTAATCGTTTATTGTGTTGTCTGTTGTCTAATTTCAGTAATTTCTGTTAAACCATGAATACTGCTGACTGATTGTAGCTTTATTAGCTCTTCGCCCCTGCGGCTGGAAACCTTGTCAAGGCAGCCGAGACTCAACTCAGGCTAATTGGTTCAAATTATTCAGACGTCGACTGCTCAGAAATTCGAACTGGTACGCGAGACGAATCTTGAAACAAGGAATGCGACCTTAGAGCGATTTAGGACTTCACCCCGTGTTGTGTATTGAAATCGCACAATGGGAGACTTGTAAAGATGAGTTGGTAATTAATTGAACCAGTTCAAACGATTAACAATGAAATTTGAAGAATGCTTTGTCAAAACTTTATTTGATATATAGATAAATTTATTTTGCAAAACAATTTACATTTGACAACTGAGCAAACAGAACTAATTTAACAGGGAAAGCGGTCCAGATCGCTATAATATTCTTCGGCATGGTTTTTAAAAACAAAAATGTCAGATATTGTGGGGAAGAATTATTTAAACAAAAACCCCACATTCTCAGGAATGTAAGTTCTAAACTATACAAAAAAGTATATATACGCATATAAGTATATATATGTTATAAACGCAGGTTTTCCTTTTCTCTTCACTTTCAATACAAATTGTGTAAAAAAACGTACCTTTATGCTAAGGGATACTCATCATTTTAAAGCCTGTTTATCTCGCTTTCTTTCTTTCTCTTACAATACAGTTAGTATATATAATTGTTCGGAAATCGTGAGATGTGGTCTGGTGTGACGTAGGTTTCAGAAAAACATTTTCGTTTTCGTGCCAACGTTTCGATCTTTATTGAAATCATCATCAGGGCCCGGGATTTACAAACATTATTTAAATGTAACAAATACATGTAGAATGTGGAAAAAAGTGAATTTGTACAATGCAAAAAAATATTTTTTATATTCAATCAAAGTATTTCTACTCACTTACTACATGTATTTGATAGATTTAAACAATGTTTGCTAATCCCAGGCCCCGAAGATGATCTCAATAAAGTTCGAAACGTTGGCACGGTAAAGAAAATGTTTTTCTTATACCTACGTCACACCAGAGTGCACTCACGATTTCCGAATAATCATCGACTAACGGTCACTAATCACCATACNTTTATATAAATATATAATTCATTTAATAATGAAATTAAAATTAATTTCCTTAATTCAGTCTGTTCAGTGCCTACGTGCCTACAAAAAGAAAAAAAAATGTCTGAGAATGATTTTTGTAAAATTTACTTCTATGAATTTACTTTGATTTGAATTTTGAAGTACAGCGCAAACCGTTCGAAACATTAATGGCATTTGTGGGCGAGGAACCATAAATGAATCCACAGTGCAGCGTTGGTTTCAAAAATTCCGTATCGGAGATTATAACCTCAAGATGAAAGGAGGTGGTAGCCGTCCTTCCCTTGTTGCCAATGACCGGTTAAAGGCTTAAAGGTTGACCCCCCCCCCAAAAAAAAACTTTTCGAGGATTAGCGGAAGAACTTGGAATTCTGGTAGATCAATCCAGTCGTTCGACATCTGTAAGCAATTGGACAAAACAATGAAGCTCGCCAAGTGGGTGATAAACGACCGCCAAAAGTATTATCGGCAAGTATGAAATCTGTTCAATGCTTTCCGTACGCAACAAAAATGATCCATTTCTCAGCCGTATAGTAACGCGTGACAAAACAAAAGGAATAATATAGGACACTGGACGGCGTTATAGACAATGGCTGGTTAAAAGTGAAATACCACGGCACTTACCAAAGCCAAGCTTACATAAAAAAAATATGGCCACTGTCTGGTGGTTATCTGCAGGACTCATTCATTACAGCTTCTTCAATCCGGGAGAAACTATCACTGTTGAAAAGTACTGTAATGAAATAAATGAAACAGACCGAAAACTGCGGATTTATGGACAGCATTAATCAATCGGGAGGAGCCAGTCCTCCTTCACGACATTACACGCCCACACGTCTCGCAACGGACTCTGGCACGGCTTCATAAGTTGGGTTACGTGGCTTTACCACATTCACCGTACTCACCGGATCATTCTCTTACAGATTATCACTTTTTAAAGATCTCAACAACTTTTTGTGCGAGAAACGGTTCAGAAGCCAGAATGACATTGAAAATGCATTTTGGAAGTTCGTCGATTCCGAGTTGTTTTTCGAGAGAGGTTTCTACTCTTCTGGGATATGGAAGTTATTTCGATTAAATATATTTTGTTGAAGTTAAATTGTAGGTTGTAACTGTACATCAAAAACCTGCATTATTTTTGCATGAACCGAATAAATAAATGTGTGCCTCTGTAAATAACTACACGTGCATAAATGAAGATATTGTTTTTCAATTTTACCATCGAGGAAAAGTTCTGATTGAATTGATTACCTCCAGGGGCTTCTGGGTTGCTGAGACCTCATCCCTCATATTGACTGCCAGCGTCTACTGATTTCTCGTAATATATTCTGGCAGAGGAAAAGAAAATATCACACACATATTGTTGTTAAAAAAGGAAACAAATCTTTTATTATTCCTCTATAGTGGCGTGAACTTTTTCTTAGAAAAACTTCCCATTGATGCTCATAAACCGTCGCTTATACAAGCTATCTTTCCCATGTTGCCTATTCGTAAGACCATCGGCATTTTACCATAACAATTATACCGAATGGTGTTCTCGGTATTCGAGAATGTTATAAACATGTGCGGCCCTCTATGAATAATTTTAACTCTAAAACAACTGAATTAATTTTCATGAAAAGGAATCGAGGTGAAGAAATGCGCGGTTGTGCGTTTGGAGCACAATGCATACCACCGTTTGGTTATTTTCTAAAATGCAACAGGTAGAACTAAGTTCAAGTACTTTACAAACAGACTGTTTTCGTAAAATCGATGAATTGTGAAAATTTACATAGACACATAGTCTGTGTAAATCCTATCCTATCATAGTCTCTATCCTATCTTCCCTCCCTTCAACATAAAATATGCATTATTCAGAAATCGTGAGATGCGGTCTGGTGTGATGTAGGTTTCAGAAAAACATTTTCTTTATCGTGCCAACGTTTCGATCTTTATTGAGATCATCTTCAGGGCCTGGGATTTACAAACATTGTTTACATTTAAGAAATACAATGTTACAATGTTTGTAAATCCCAGGCCCTGAAGATGATCTCAATAAAGATCGAAACGTTGGCACGACAAATAAAATGTTTTTTTCTGAAACCTACATCACACCAGACCGCATCTCACGATTTCTGAATAATTATCGATTAACGGTCACTAATCACCTCACATAAAATATGCAAATATAAAATATGAAAAATGGCAAAAAAGAGGAAAAATTCGAGAGGTGAGATTGAAATGGAAAGTTAGTGTCCGAGCGGATCGAAGTCACAATAGCTCAAGTGGTAGAGTAGCGGTGTATTTAGCCGAAGTACGTGGGTTCGAATCTCGCTCGTGACACTGGCTTTTTTATTTCAACCAATACCTTTCATAAATATTAATAAATTGAAAAATATTAATTGGTCAATCTTACCACCAACTGTTATGGATAAAATATGCAGTTCTTTGTATATTTTAACACCATACCTCGCTAGTAAAAATGGCTCTCTAATCTTCCTCTTGGAGATAGATACAATATCGAACAGATCAAACAACCCCGCGCTGGAAAATATAAAAAAAAGGATAAAATTAGTCATAATGAACCAAAGGTCATTGTTTCCACCTCTGTCTGTGAATGTACGTCTGTCAACGGTAAATGAAATTATGCTTTACAAGTTTGTGTTCAGGCCGATATTCTTGTGTGCGCACCCTTTCCGGAGTGTGACATGCAGAACTAATATCGCCAAGTTGCAGATTATGCACAACATGTTTATAATACTTGCTACAGCATTGCAAGTTTGCAATACTGTTACAGTCCTTGGGAATATTGGGACTGTTAAAAGTTGAGGGGCAAATAGATCTCTTTCGATCAAGGTGCTTGAGGCTTACAACCTTCTATCCCTATCCTCATACCTAATGTTTCAATAATCCGGTTGCATAATTCGTCGTTCTCATGCTAAGGCTGAGATTTGAGTTTAAACTTATGAATTCAGTACACCCACCATTACTTTGAATATTGTTAAAACTGAAATCTGCGTTAATCAAATTTAACACTCGTTCAGCAAACAAAATCTCTATTCGTTAAAATCCATATTTCAGCAGGTAGGTTAGGTAGATTTTTTTTAGGTCAACTTTATGTGTAAGTTCACTAATTTCGTGGTCTGCTTGACCAATTAATACATTACAATTAATTAAGGTTTTTAGTTGAGTTGAAAAAAAGCTAATGGCACGAGCGGGATTCGAACCCACGTTCTTCGGCTAGATACGCCGCTGCTCTACCACTTGAGCTATCGTGGACCTCGATCCACTCGGACATCAACTTCCTATCTCAACCCCACCTTATGAGTTTTCCCTCCTTTTTGCCATTGTTCGAATCCCGCTCGTGCCATTAGCTTTTTTTCATCTCAGCTGAAAACCTTATTTAATTGTTATTTATGTGTAAGGTGGTTGAAAAGGACAAAAAGAATAGCTATGAAATAGAACTTATGGTTGAATGCGTTATAACAATGTCGTGTCTTAGGAAGTTTTCCCAATTGAGTCTTTCTTTTCTCTAAATTCAAAAAGTCTTCAAAAAATGTTCTAATTTTGACCACTATTATATCCGACACCAGCCCCTATAAATTTCTCAATTCCCACCCTATAGCAACCCACTGCCGAATCGCTCGTTGTAAACAGTCTTGCTCTTCAAAAAACAAATCGGACATTTTACGATTCGCGGTTGTATGCCGGGCAAAGGGAGAAATGCCTCCTGGATTATACGGATGAATTCAAATCTGCCCGGTTATTCCACTCGACGAAGTGTTCGGGAAGGCGACCCTACGAACCATGAAATTGGCCTTTTATGCCCTATTAAAGTAAATGTAACATTGCGAGAAAGGTAGCTCATTATTCCTACCTCCTCGTGTTATTTGCAAATAGCGACGGAGTTCTTGTCGTATTTTATTTCTAATCTGTTCATTCATTCGACCATTCAGAATTGTTGCCTTCGAAAAAAGCCTTTTAATATACCAAAACATGGCTGGTTTTTATTAATTCAGTTTCATTTAATCATATTGGAGAATCGAATATTCCGGTGTTGTTGGCTTCGGTGACAAAGGAAAGCTAAGTCATTTCACAATTTTCATTTTACGTTTTCCTAATTCTAAATATTGACAAATCATGTTTAATAAATTAAGCGGAGAACACACTTACCCGATGCAACGCTATCCGATGCTACCCGACGCCTTATTTGGTAGGGTGGGCACATCTATGCGACGTCAAGCGCACGCCACCTACAGTCACACAGCTTGTATCACAAATCAGTATCACAATCGCAACGCCTCTTTTGTTCTTAATGCATTATTTTGAGCAAAACCTTCTAATAAATTGTTAATTAAATTCTATTAGCACAACCATGTAATAAATTGTTTTAAATAAAGTTATTCCGGTGTTTGATAAATTTTCTTCCTAACCATCATAATTAAAGAATTTGTGTAAAAACTCATAAATTTTTGATCTCGTTTAATTTGGTTTACATTAAAATAAGAATTTTGTGATTACTATAACGACAAAATTACATACACATAGTTTGAAATAAACTTCAAAAAATATGTGTCCTGTTCTGACGCTACTCGACGGAAACTGAATTTTTATGAACAAAACCATGAATTAAATTGTTAGTTAAATTTTATGAGCAAAACC
>NW_019392995.1:15665-67808 GCF_000648675.2 Cimex lectularius
ATTAATTGGTCAAGCGGACCATGAAAACTAGCGAATTTAAACAATATTCAGTTCGACAAAATTTCACAACCCTTTAACAAAAGTGTCAATTTATATGGTGACTGCTGATTCAATAATAAATTTGTCACTTTCCCTCCAAGTAGCCTCGATACTTTCTTTTCGTTTGACATTTCGGTAAAAAAGGAAAAATTGACCCCCTGAGGGAAATAAGCAAATTGACTACTGTATTTGTTCGTCTCCAACACAAGCACCCCCTTTGGATAAAACTGGATACATTTTTGATGACCAGATTCCAAATAAAAATATAAACTTTTTCCTCTTTTCTCCTGAATGGAACCCGCCTTTTTTTATTGTTCTTTTTTTATTATTATTGTGACTAATTTTTTTTATTATTATTTCTTAAAGACAAAAAAAAGACTAATTCCGAGTAGGCGGAAATCAGTCACGAATAAATTATAATAAATTATAATCGCCTTAATAAGGGCCAAGTCCTTTAAAGTTTTCCCCAAGGAATATTCCCAGTTTTCTCAAAAATTTCTCAAACTATAAAAAATTGATTTTTTTAAAGCATAAGCATAAACGCGTATGAGCGGACGGTAAAACACCGAGAGCATACGAACCTATTAAGCGTTTTTATCGATCTAGATTAAAAGCTGCAACGGTTAAGGAATGGGCACGGCGACTCATCACTGTAAGGTCCAGGGTTCCAATCCGGCGGACCTGAATTACTACTTACAGATAGCCTTTTTTTTTTCAAAAACAAAGAAACTCCTAGGGTTTTATATCAGAAATGGGAAAAACCTCTCTTTCGTCGTGTGACTGATTGTGGTGTGATTATAATTTATTAGTTTGAATGGAGGGTTCGTTTCCCGAATTACTCCGAGGTTCACCGGGTACTCTGGGGTAGTGTGGATGAAAAGTGGCGAGAATTCAAGTAGTTCAATTAATTAATCTTTATGTAAGGTATTGGTTGAAATAAAAAAGCCAGGGGACCGCGGTAGCCGAGTGGTTAGCATGAGAGACTCTCACGCCGCGGTCGTGGGTTCGATTCCCACCGTCGTCTTTGGCCCTTTTTTCACGATAACCCCCCCNCCGCATCTCACGATTTCTGAATAATTAAATATAATCCAGTCTGACCTAGCCTAACTGACCCCAACCTAACCTTAACCTTCACTTTATCTAATCCGCATCAACCTAACATGTCCCTTATCTTAACTCTAAACCTAACCCGACCCTAATCCTGATCTAATTTAACCCTAACCTAATGTAACTCAACCCATTTTTGTTTTAATTTTCCTCAGTACAGTTACCCTCAACTAAGGGAGTTTATTATCACCTGCTACCAAATTTAACAGCAGGTATTTTATTTGCAAATATAATTTTCAACTAATATTAAATTTTTCATACATTTATGTAAAGAGTGGTAAGTGTGTACGTTTTTGATAGGCTTAAGAAAATATACTTAAATAAACTTAACCAATATAAAATATTAAAAATTAATAACCTAACCCTAATTCTAACCTAATTTAACCTGTTCTTTACATAAGCAAACCTAACCCAACCTAACATAGCATAACAGATCTCTAATTCTAATCCGAATCCTTACTTAACACTAAACAGGCAAAAAATCTTTTTATACCCAGCCTAAAAATATATGAATGTTAGTATACAGAAAACGAACATCATAAATTTAAAATCAAGCCACCCACACTGACCCGAAATCGCAGGATTAAGACACTGATTAAAAACAGTTCTACCAGTTAGCTTCGAAGTATGAGGCCAGCATAGGGAATTTTTCGCAAATGGATTATAAGACTGTTGTTGAAGCTTGTCCGCCATGTCTACCCGTTTGCGGCTAATAATGGGTTAAGTTAGTAATCCTGTAATGGGTTAAGTTTACTTTCGTAACTCTTGAACGCTCTTAATCTTGAAACAAATTCTTTTTAAACTGAGTTCCTCCAGATACAAGCACACACCACATGCAGACCAGATGCTCCCACCACCTCAGAGAGACGGAAATTTCCGGGTTAACTGTTTCAAAGGTGAGGCACCTTTGGGTGAATTTTGATGATTCCGCCTTGTTCTGAAATAATTTTAGTTTAGAGCTCATTCTTTGTAATTGAAAGTACAGTGTGACTAAATGAAACGAAGGAAATTAATTGGCTGTGAATATTGCATTTGTTTTTTTCCGTTTAATATCGAGTTGTTTAACATTGTGTTTGTCTCACTTTGCTCGCTGTGTAATAAAACACTCCTTGGAAAATGAAATGTTTCCCGTTGACGTAGACAAAAGAGGGAAAATGTCGACACACACGACAAAAGTTACCGTGTGTGAAATTGTTAATTATTCATTTAAACCCGACAACCGGTCGGTAGATGGAAAGACGAGATTAATTTCGTTTTAAGAGAGTAAACGTAGCGAATATGTGCCGGATCGAATTATAATAATGAAACTAAACGGCCGTGAGAGGATGTGCCGCTAAGGCGGAATGGAAAGCGTCATAAGAAACCGGTGAAGTGTAAACATTATCACACGATCGATCCGGGCAAGTTGGCCCCCTCACGGAATCAACCCTAATGAAACTCACATAACAGACAACAGTGTGGACTTTTCCAAGGTTCATATTTCATCATTTGTAAGAATATAAAACGCGATTATGAAACACCTAGTTAACAATCGATATGATGAAAACGATTCCTTTTTTTTTATAAACTCCATACTTTCAACCAAATGGCGTGAGAAACAGTCCCGTTATGCTTCATATTACAGTCAACGGGTTAACTGTGTTTCTGCAAACTGAACTCTACTCAAACTGCTCTTCCTAGTACAGCAAGTACATACCTTGACACCTTTGAAAATCCTCAGACAAGCCAGAAACACACTTACCCGATGCTACGCCATGCGACGCTACCCGATGCTAACCGACGCAAATCCAAACTCCGATTTTCCATAAGGTTGCATTACCCCCGTGCACATCTACCCGATGCTATGCCACGCTAACCTACCCGACGCTCTGCCTTGAAAGCACTGAATCGCGCGTCAATAGCCGCTTGCAGCGAACACATTGTAGCTCTTGAACTCAAGTTTTGTGGATCAGTCTCACAATGGAGGTCGAAGAAGTAGTTTGTTTATAGTATCTTTACACTACTCTACTCTAAGGTTGACATTGCAGAACAAGATTATAGGAAATGAGTGGTGTTTCGTGATCGTTAAGCCAGAAACACATTTACCCGATACTACGCCATGCGACAATACCCGATGCTACCAGACGCAAATCCAAACTCCGATTTTCCATAAGGTTGCATTACCCCCGTGCACATCTACCCGACGCTCTGCGATCCCCACTGTCCAGATTTTCGTCGGGTAGCATCAAGTACAGTCGAAGACAAAAGTACCGGACACTCATATTTTTATTCAAACTACATGTATTATTGTCGTTATATTAATTACAACATACTTATTTTAATATAAACCAAATTAACTGTTATTAAAAATTAATTAGTTTTTATTTAAAAAATTAATTTTAATGGTTTGGTAGAAAATTAATCAAAACACCGGAATACGATTTTTTGATATAATGAATTTAACTAACAATTTATTGTACTCGCTTCGGCGGTACATATACTAAAATTGGAACAATTTATTACACGGTTTTGCTCATAAAATTTAATTAACAATTTATTTCATAGTTTTGCTCGTAAAATTACACCATTTTGTAATGTCGGGTAGCATCAGAACAGGACACTCATATTTTTTGTAGTTTATTTCAAACTAAGTACATGTAATTTTGTCGTTATATTAATTACAACATGTTATTTTAATGTAAACCAAATTAAACGAGATCAAAAATGCATAAGTTTTTATAAACATTGTTTAATTATGATGGTTAGGAGTAACTTTATTTAAAACAATTAAGTTTAACAAACAATTTATTAGATGGTTGTGCTCATAAAATTTAACTAACAATTTATTACAAGGTTTTGCTCAAAATAGTGCATTAAGAACAAAAGATGCGTTGCGATTGTGATAGTGATTATTGTGATAAACGCTGTGGACTGTACGCGACGTGTGCTTGCGTCGGATAGATGTGCACACCCCACCAATACGTGGCAAGGCGACGGGTAGCATCGGGTAGCGTCGCATGGCGTAGCATCGGGTAAGTGTGTTCCTGGCTTAAAGCTTCTTACTGCGTTACTAACCTCACTATTCGCAACAACCCCAGCCTGCGCCACCAACATGTCAACAACGACATCAACGCTTTTTTCTCACTGGTCCGTTCCGATTCCAAAAGTTTCATACCAATCTCTCGATCATCCTAATCGCCTTAATCGATGATTGCCTCGAAATCCTCCTTGCCCCTTAATCTCTCAAGCTGAGTACCAGCATTGCCTGGTTTCTCATAGCATGTGCCCTTTGGGTGCAGCGCTGGCTTTAGTCTTGGTGCTCTGACGTAGTGCAAAAAACGTTTGTGATCATATTTTTGATATACATATATAGTAATATGTATTGGGTACAAATAAAATAATTTAATTTATTTTGTAAGCCTACATCGAATACGAAGTAGTCAACTTTTGGCTAAATATTCAGCTTTTTATTTCTTCCTTTTTGTCAGTTTTGCATTTTATGGTAGATCCTCAAATAAGGGGATTCCATTTTCACTTTCCTTTCCTTTCATTTATAATTACAACATATCTTTTAATTAGGAACATCAAACAGTGCTAAATTAAATTTCATTGTCGTTTTACAATTACACCACTGCTTGTGAATTGTTGTATTTACATTTGTCTTATTTATTATACCTATATGAAAAAACAATATGGCTTGAATATAACGAATTTGGTCCTATCTCGTTAAGGTGTATTAACTAAAGTTGCAAAGAAAATCCTTTTTATCTATCGTTGTATGCGAAAAAGGGGGTATTCATATATCTAAATATAGGCCGTCCTTTCAATTTTCCTCCCATTTTCTCATTCCTACTGCTCGAGCCGAATGGTTATTGTCTGGATGGAAGCCAATCTGATTGCGAAAGATATCCACTCGTGTTGAAACCATGCCTTCATTTCAAATTCAGCTCCTGTTCTCCAAAATCCACAAATCTTTCCTTAACGACTACGCCGGACAAGGACCGTCTGCAGTTTTATGCAGATACCGGGAATGCACGTTGATTTAAATCTCTTTTTTCACTTGGGGTCTGTTGATTTATTGGCGTTCTTTTTTTACTCCACGCTTCAATGGAAAGATTTCTAACTCCGCCTTCCCCCTACAAAAAACGGTAAAACGTATCCGATCATATCGATCCTCTCTTTGTCCATGTGAGTAGAATAGTTTGGCACTTGGGCATACAGTTTTGACTCCCACTTCTCCACCACCCAGAAACTCTCAATTGTTGGTCTGAGAGCCCGCCTCCCACGACGTCTGGTCTGATGGGGCATATGCCGACGCACTGTAGCTTCCTGCAACATGGAGTTTGACGAGGTTTGTGACCACCTTTAGTCGGGTGAGACGTCAGTTTTTCCTTCTAGCACCAAGGGGTTTGAAGACGGTAGTCACAACCATTTTTGATATGTGCCGTCACTGTTCAATTTCTTTCACCACCATTGGGTTTGACTAGGGACATGATCACCCTTATTTTTGGGGTGTGATATCAGTGTTTTTCCTTCTAGCACCAAGAGGTTTGAAGATGGTAGTAACAACCATTTTTAATGTGTGCCGTCACTGTTCAATTTTTTTCACCACCATGAAGAGGCTTGTGACCTCGCCCGTGCAAGTTTCTCGGACTGGTGCGCAGCTTTGGTGACAAACGCCCTAAGAAGAGCACGAGGATCTTTTCAGAACAGACCACACCTAGGGCCATATAATTTTATAGTGAAGGACTTCAAATTGCGCAAGCTGTTAGGTTTTCGACCTCACACACCCGATCAGTCGGTTGTTTTAATGGTTAGTATATTAGTATATTCATCGCCTCGTCTACTATACTACGCTACCCTCTTCTGCTCCACTCTAAGTCGATGTACGCTCCCGCACACCATGAGAGTTCTAGCTCCCTAACAACCCTCAACCCTCAAGAGCAAGTGACGGGTCAGGTGGCATCTCCAATGGCCCACCTCTCACAAAAAAGCCGTACTGTCAAGCGCTTTCAGAACTAGGATATCATTCCTTAGGCGGAGTTTAGGAAGGTCCCGAGGTAGGGCTTGAACCAGGAAGCCGTTACGATACCATTGCAATAACCAACGGACCCTGAGCTGGGAGAAGTTTGCTATAAATATAATAGTTGCTTTCGGAGAAGATTGGTCGACCTACGAACTGGAACTTTCATCCTTCGAGGTCACCACGGATCCTCCGCTGCTGCAGACGAAAGTTATTCCAAGTGGCCACTTTTGTTTGGGGGGGGGGGTTACAAGAGGGAAAAGGGATGTCGAAACCCGTCTGATTAGCCAGACCAAAATGATCTGTACCTATTAAATTACAGGTTCATCACCCGAAGACCACACGAAGTCTTGTGAATACGTTATTTTAATTATTGAAGTTGAAAAAATAAAATATCTTACTATTTTATTTATATGTATATAAAGTGATTCCTGTTCATTCATGTAACCTTTGTGTGTCGAGGATGACGGGTGAGCAAACTCCATTCCATTTTTTCTTTCAAATTATGATTCCTTGAGTTATGTTACCCAGACCCCTCTAACGTGGCACAAAGAGTCGATGGCTACTGCGTCCACTTATAAGTTGATGATTATTTTCTATTGATTTACTTTCCCAGCCTTTAATGAGCTATCTATTGAACGAAATGTTTGCTATATATTATAGAAACCCATGTTCGACGGGCCATATCTTGGTTAGGCAGAAAATTCTTCGTTAACTTAATGTGAATACATCATTGAAGTTGAAAAGACAGTGGGGCTTTATATTCTTGTTCTTAAAAATAGTTTAACTGCTCATATTTACTATTTTAAGAGATTTTAATAATGCATTAGCAGAGAAAAATCTTAATACCAATTTGAAACATGAGCACAACGAACCTTGAACACAACTGTAGTACGAATAGTCTTTACCAATCGTCTGATTATTTCAGTTGAATGTTGAACCTGTCTTCATCAACTTAAAATACCATTTAGTACATTAGTTAGAAGCTAATTCAAAAAGAAAATCCTGTAGCAATAAATCAAGGGCCGATTTTTTTTTCAAGGTTTCAAGAAAGGATGTGCGTTTTTCCATGCTTTTTCTTATATAGATTGGCTCTGCTCCTACATCATTCAGAATCTGCTGAAGCAGAGACATTAGTAGCGGAATTGAACCTTAATCAAAACAATCGATTTTATTGAGAATATCCAATTTGCAATAAGATAAAAATGAACACTGATGTGATTTATTACTATTATTTAAAAATATTTGAATAATATAAAAATAAAATAATATAATAAATATTTGAATAAAAATATATTTGAAAAATGACAAAAAGGAGGGAAAATTCAAATGATGGGGTAGAGATGGGAAGTGGGTGTCCGAGTGGTTTGAATTCACGATAGCTCAGGTGATAGTGTAGCGGCGTATCTAGCCAAAGGCCGTGGGTTCGAATCCCGCTCTTGACACTTGACTTTTTTATCTCAACTAAAAAAACCTTAATTAATTGAAAGATATTAATTGGTCAAGCGGACCACGAAAACTAGTGAATTGAATAAGTTAAAATGAAGTATCACTTCACTAAAGCTCTCCGTGGCCATTTCGATTGTCGCCGAGAATCAAATAGATTACACGACATTTGAAAAATGGCAAAAAGGAGGGAAAATTCAACAGGTGGGTTTGAGATGGGAAGTTGGAGTCCGAGAGGATCGAGGTCACGACAGCTCAAGTGGTAGAGTAGCGGCGTATCTAGACAAAGGGCGTGGGTTCGAATCCCGCTCGTGCCATTGTCTTTTTTATCTCAACTAAAAAAACCTTAATTAATTGAAAGATATTAATTGGTCCAGCGGATCACGAAAACTAGACAACTGAACTATTATTTAAACTCGTCGAGGATAATTGCACATGTTAGATAGAGTAGAGGCTATATGTAATTCAAACGTTTTAGAAGTATTTCGCGTGGAAAAGTTGATACATTGAACCATGTTAATAATCGGAAGTGATCGTGATTTTGCCATACCACGAATGGCGACCGTCCTTCCTCCGGCCCATCAACTCGAGACCCCCTGCGACGAATTCGAACAAGGCGTGCTGCACCTCTTCTAGTCCGGCACTTAAAAAATCTCTCGCACTTATAAAATGCCTATGTTGACGAGATTTTATGCTGACAAAGAACAAGGGGGAAGCTCGTTCATCCGACCCCCTTGCGCTGCCATCAGCTGAAAACTTTTATCGCCCGGATCTCCGAGGATACCGATCAAAGAATACGTTAATTAAGATTTTTTTCTCCCAGTCAGGTATTACGGAATCACTTCAAAATAAAAACTATACTTCTTATTCAATATAAATTCATTAAAATACAATAAATGAAATTTTTTTTTAAATATTGTCGGTATTGACGCTCATATTTGGCCCTTCGTTTTTATAACAGTGCATGTGGGATATAATTTAGTCTCGAGCTGAGCTCCATTTCACAACGTCTGAGACCGGCCTGTGGCTGTACGTCAGCAGGAGTTGGTTTCGCCCAAATCAATCCATCACCGGATAACGATGAAAACGGAGTGCCTTTCCATGGCTTCCCCTCACAATACCATGGATGGAACGGTTTTTTTCCACCGAAGGGTAAAATGTTGCTAATTTTTCTGCGCTTTGAAGGATATCGGAAAAATCGTTCACCTCCATTAACCCCTCAAGCACAAACACACTAAGTCAATAGATATCCTCTAATAATATTCATTTCAAATATCATAAATCTATTTTTTTAATATTAATTTGATTTTTATTAGAAGGAAAACTTTAAGGAAGGTTTCGACAAAATCATTTTTGTGAAAGGTGGTTTGTCATAAGCCTGTCCAGTGACCAATGTCTCGAGGTACCTACATTCTAATATAACTAACTGTTCAGTTGAACGCGCGGTTTCCAAGATCTTTTTTAATCATTAATTTTCATATACTATCTTAAATGCGTTTTTTGATATTTCCAACAATGATTATTCGGAGATCGTGAGATGCGGTCTGGTGTGACGTATGTTTTAGAAAAAAATTTTCTTTATCGTGCCAACTTTTCGATCTTTATTGAGATCATCTTCAGGGCTCAAAGTGTTTGTTTTCTGCGTAATTGTGTCATGTTGAGAGTGCCAACTTGCCAATTCTTGGGCACTCTCAACACGACACACAATAATGACACAATTACGCAGAAAACAAACACTTTGAGCCCTGAAGATGATCTCAATAAAGATCGAAACGTTGGCACGATAAAGAAAATGTTTTTCTAAAACCTNACACCACTCATTTCCTATAATCTTGTTCTGCAATGTCAACGTTAGAGTAGAGTAGTGTAAAGATACTATAAACAAACTACTTCTTCGACCTCCATTGTGAGATTGATCCAAAAACTTGAGTTCAAGAGCTACAATGTGTTCGCTGCAAGCGGCTATTGACGCGCGATTCAGTGCTTTCAAGGCCTAAGTGCTCGAGACACTCCTCAACATCACACGATGCGCAGTTAGGGGACGATTTGGACTTAATTTTGTATAGACATGCTCCACATATACCATGGCCAGTCCTGAGACGCGTTATTGAAGAGAAAAAGGCTTTGCCTCTCCCTCCTTCCTGAAACCATGGTTACTATACAAAACGTAGGGAATAAAGCCGGTAATATTTTCCCACACTAGCAGTTTCGAACAGCTTTTGCCATTTTCCGATGTTCTTTTTTTAACTGACTGGTAAATTGATTGTCTAAGGGAATTCCTCCTGGGTTGCTAACTTGGTTAAATATTGTACTTTTTCGTTGAAATGTATGACTGCATGACTCAGCATATGCGCACGGTTTTCCCTTGCTCAGTTAAATTATATATTTTTCACACAATTTCTATTAGAAAAACGCGAAATATATAACTAAGATGTACTATAAATATAAAACAGCGAGAATAGTCAGTTGAAATGATCGAAACCGACTAAGCTACATATAAATGCTTGTGTAAACTTTACTGCTTTGTTGTTGGAAAATACGCTAAGCAGGGCAGGAAGTGATTGATTAGCCACTCATAAAATTGTCAATAAATTCCTTTCTGGTGAACAGTTATCATTCTTTGTTAGTCACTGGTTTCGACACCGGTTCATTTAAACCCGACGAATAATTGTGTAGCCTTTTCGATTAACAACAGAAAAAGTTTTCTTTTAGGAATTCAACTTGTACAATGTTGCTTCGAAGGGCGTTTATCTCAAAACGGTTACACGCTTCACCAGAATCACGCCGAGCTGTCGGAACCAAATCAACCGGCCAAAATGAGCCGGCATGTTCTTGGGCGCTTTTGTTCACCCCCGGCTGAAGTCGATCCTTCTCCTTCTGTAATACTTAAATCCTTTTCCGTACTTGCACGAGCAGGTGGGGTAAAAGCTTGAACAAATACAATTTCATTAGAAGCCAAGAGGGCTTTTATTTTCTTTCACCGGCGCCGGATGGAAAGTAAGCCCCCCATTGTTGTCCCGTCCCTATTTGAATAATAGCCGGGCCCACTGATGTGTATACAGCAGTCTTACTAAACGAGCTATGAAATTCGCCGGATGTTTAATTTTTTTCTGTTATTTTTATCCGTTAGTAAAAAAAATCCAGGGACAGGAGCATTTTTCCGACTATTGAAAGCAAAAGTAAGTTCGGAGAAATGTTTTTGAAGAATCATATCTTTACTTACTAACTTCGATTTCTATGATAGATTATTTTAATATTCTTTATATATATGCTTTAAGGATAATTATCTCTAATATACTTAATATTAGCCTTAAATATTATAACCATAATATTTCGCGAAGATGTCTTCACCAAAGCGCTCCGTGGCCATTTCATTTGTCGCCGAGAATCGAATCCTGATTACACGACATTTGAAAAATGGCAAAAAGGGGGAAAATTCGGGAGTTAGGCTGAAGTGGGAAGTTGGTGTCCGAGAAGATCGAAGTCACAATAGCTCAACTGGTTAGAGCAGCGGCGTATTTTACCGAAAGTCGAGGGTTCGAATCCCGCTCGTCACACTAACTTTTTCATTTCAACCAATACTTAAATATTATAATTTAATATTAAAAATCATGGAAGAAAACAGTTTCATCAACGTTAGAGGATTATATACCCATCTTCATAAAGATTTTAAAATTATGAATTATTAAATTAATAGTTCTCAAAGTTAGCAAACATGACCGTATATAATAATTAAATTCACAAATTTCGTGGTCCGCTTGACCAATTAATATTAATGGCACGAGCGGGATTCGAACCCACGATCTTCGGCTTGATACGCCGCTGCTCTACCACTTGAGCTATCGTGTCCTCGATCCACTCGGACACCAACTTCCCATCTCAACCGCACCTTTTGAATTTTCCCTCCTTTTTTCCCATTTTGAAATGTCATGTAATCGGGTGGCCATTTCGGCGACAAATGAAATGGCCACGGAGAGCTTTTAGAGCTTTTATACTTCATTTTTTTTTAATCATTAAATTCACTAATTTCGTGGTCCACTTGACCAATTAATATATTACAATTAATTGGTCAAGCGGACTCCCTCCTTAAAACAATTTGTGACTAAATAATGTAAAACTTTAGTTTGTAGAAATAAAATAATTGAGGATGTTAGAAAAAATATCAAAAAGATTTTTTGTTTGCTTTGCCAGAAGCATTTAGCAATTGTCCAAGTTAAGGACAAATAAATACGTACAAAGTTTTAAAAAGCTAGCGTTAAGAATTTATTATAAATAATTATAAATATTATAAATAATGTGGAACCTAAAAACTTCTGCATTGCAATAATAACAATTTAAACAACTGTAAAATTTAGGCATAACGCATTCCAACAAACAACAATAACAAATTGTAACCCATGAACAGTCATGTATTAACGCATTAACGAATAATTATTAAGTATCTCGTACACTCACTTAAGCCAGGAACACACTTACCCGATGCTACGCCATGCGACACTACCCGNTTTGGTGGAGAGCCAACCCCGGATGCGGCACCCCAGAGATCAGATACAAGTAAGGCAGCTCAGCCTTCAGACACTATTACCACTGTTGTGCAAAATGGAATAGGTCGCCCTATACAAATCCTCCCTGCTCGATTCCAGCAAGCTCTCCCAGCTGAACGGCTTGCTGACTTATTTCAGCATGTAGACCCTGTGACGAAAGACTGTTCTATTTTCCTCGTTTTCCGGGCAATCAAGGATTCAATGTTCATTCAGGTTCATCGCAGGTCTCACAGTTTGGAGATGCCCTACAGTTTATTTTGTGTAGGCACTCTCCGCTGGTTCGTGCGAATTCGAGTGATTGACGCGTAGAATTTTTTGTAGGAATGTTTTGCCAAGTTAAACCATGGGATAGGACGCTGATCTAGCAAAAGGGATTTGTAGGCTCTTCCCGCAGTTCCGCTGTAATACCAGTTACGCCATTCTTTTAACCACTGTTTGTTTATTGCGCGTTTCGCGTCGATTTTCGGTAAAACATTCGATTTTATGTTGTGGAACTCTCCGATCTTGGTTGCTTGTTTTGCTAGCCGGTCGACAATTTCATGGTTCACGATTCCACTATGTCCTCTGCTCCAGCAAAAAAACAACACTTTTTTTGTAGAGACTCCATGTTATGAACCATGTTTACTATTGTTGTAACTAAACAGTGCACTTCGCGTTTGGATGGAATTTTTCTATTTCCCTGATTGAGCTCATGCTGTCCGAAATAATGCAGAAGCTAGTACCAGTTTCAGCTTGGTGATGTATTCCAGGGCTAAGTCAAGGGCATACATTTCGACAGTAAAAATAGTGAGTTGACTTTGACTTGGTAGTGAGATCAATTTTTTGAATTTCAAGGATGGGTCATACACGGCGCGCCGACCTTTCCATCTAAGGCCTAGCGGTCCGTCAATACAAAGTGGTGGCTCTTATCAAAGAGATCAGGACGTTGAATGAAATTGTGTCCATAATTAATTATCTTTAGGACCGAATGAATAGATTCATGTTAAATAAGACATAATGCAAATAATAGATGTTTTGTTTAAATATTTAGCGAAATATGAAACGTCATCTCGTCTTTAATTGGAAGTTTTATACGGTTACGAAACATTAAAGGGAACATCTTTCAAGGGATCCTGGATTCTCTTCTAGCATGTTATTACGTTATTATACGTAATAACATGCTTATTATTGTGACTAAATCTAGTAACAGTAGAAGACAGAATAGTAGAAAAACGAAAGGTATTTTGCGAATAAATATTAAACTTGAAAGCTGGTTAAGTTTTGTTAAACCCCTTCTAATAAACTTGGTTGTTATGTCAATAATTGGAATACTTTGGAATACAAGTCGATATTATCGAATATAATAAATAAATGTCTTCTTTATAATTATCTATTTATTATTATTGTACCGGTTTTCGGCTGGAATTTATAGATGAGTCTAGGACCGTGGAGGGTGAGCGCGCCGTGTATCACGAGGTTGCGTCCACTTCTTCACTTTACGCACGGAATTGTACGCAATATGGCACGCGCTTGGGGTGATTGGAGACAATGGTGGCTCTGCTCCACCGAGTCCCTTCGCCCAGTCTCTTCTATCTATGATAGGTTCTCCGTCGATCCTCTTGTTGGAAAGATACCATGAACTGCGTCTCGGCAAAACGGTAGTCAACACCCATACGTCTGGAAGGTAACGAAAAGTAGGACGAGGCTGTTAAGGCCGGGACGTCCCAACCTCCGGTCTTAACCACATCGATCCTGCCCCCTGACGCTAAAAATGCAATAAAAACATGATTAAGTGGGCCGGATCGATAGAGAAGCTCACCCATCAAGAGCATTATCGGGAAAGGTGTTCCTCGTAGCATCTGATTCGCAGAAGGAGGGTCATCCTCACCCGATTAAGGATTGGCCATGCGAAATTGACACACGGACTTATTTTTGAGCCAAAGCCGGCGTATGTGTCCTGTATGTAGAAAAGGGTTGCTCGATGTGTCACACCTAATAGAAGAGTGCCAGTAATACCACCACCCGATCTAAGAATCGCACTTGAGTATTTGGGTCCCGTGTTCCGATTTTTGGAGGAAACAGGACCGTTTTACGGTACATAGTACTTTAATGATATCTCGTTGTGTATTTCTTGGTGTATATTGAACCGGAATGTATTTATTAGCGTGAATGTGTAGTGTGAGGGAGCCTATGGCGGAATATTGAGTTCCCACTCCCCTCAATTAGATTAGTCATATAATAATATGTGTAGAAGGTGATGCAGGAATCTCAAGTACTTGCTCATGATAGTCCCTGGAGTCCAAGCTCGGTGACAGGACGGATAAGACCAAGGTCTGACATCTTCACGGCGGTTTTGTTTTTCTCATGCCGTTATGGGTTATTTTGGATTCCTATCCTGGCTAACCACAGTAATAGATAAGTGGGTTCAACATAGGATCACAACTAGGGTTTAAAATATAACTTAACTAAGCACAGTTTTGACGGTAGTGCAGAACTGTGTGTCGATGACTGCGTTTCTCCCTCTGAAGAATGGAAAATTCCATCTATTTCATCTGCTGTAGGTTAAATCTATGCACATCCATCGGTAAACTATCAACAAAGCGCAAGATCAAGTTAAACTTTCATCTTGCATTGTTTCAGCTCAGTCCTGTATCTTCTAGCATAAAGGTTTTTTAGCCAAAATGCCACCAGGGGCTGTCAAAACTGCGCTGTCTAGTTTTCTTGTTTTCTGGGCGTTCTGAACGCATATTCACAGGTTTGGAGGAGTCTACAGTATGACGGAACGTCACCCTCACGTAGCAACACATCTGATATGAATCTATGAATCTGTTCTTGTATTTTAAAACAGTAAGGTCCAACTTTTGGAATTTCTTTCCTTGTGGCAGAATAAGAGGTTCCGTATATTGTTGATAAAATTTGGGCAATTAAGGAATAGTTCCTTTAACTCTAAACTGATTTATGGTTCTGGGAATGAAATATGGCCATTGAGGCAGTTACAGTTATGGTACTTTTAACTGTTTAAAAAAAACAGTAAAGCAATAAAAGTAACTGTAACTGTAATTGCAAGTGTACACACAGGTCGACGGATGACTTACCTAGTTTGAATTCCGGCGCCAGCCCCCACCACTCCCTCACCCTTCATATTTCAATTCTTTATTTATCTTGCTCACGATTAATAATTTATATTTTTGACAATTTTTTAAATAAATTTGAAGTCGAGCTTTCGTTTATCCCGTCAAGAACGAAAATCCGTGGAGCGGTTCTGCCGCAATTTTGATCGGCGTTTCGGGCGGACACAATTATATATGATTTTCCTTGCATTTATTTCCTGTTTGAAGATCAGAAGAGATACAAAAAGCTCGAACGTTGAGCTGTTTTATTCCGGTGTTTAACCTGTTGTGGGATTTGGCATGGGAAAAATAGCCGTATCCAGACTGCCCCGGGAAAAAGGGGATGAATGGTCTTTTTAGACGCCACGATTGTCGGCCGCACTGCACGCGGGGTGGGTCCACGCCCATTCGCCATTTCCCCTTTTCCGAGCTTATTCACCGCCGTTAGAAAATCGACAGACGGATTATTATGTGGAAAGGGGGAAAAAGTGAATTTATCAGCTGCGACACATCGTCTCGTACACCTGATGGTCTCGACAAAATGCTGAACGGCTGAACGAAACTTTACATTAACTGCTCAATGAATAAATAAAAATGAATAGATATATTGCCAATTTTGTAATTTTTACTTTCCCTAGCATTTTTGTCTTATTTTTTTATAATTTACATTAAAATTTATTAGAAATTATTGTTTTTTGGTGAAGGAAAATTTAATTAAGGCATTTTGAAAAATAAAAAAATAAAATAAAAGTTTTTAATTCCATAATTTTATTTATTGGACACAATACTTTTTTAAACAATTAATATCGTGTATAATGTCCTCTGTTAGTTAAAACTTCTGTACACCTGTTAGGCATATTGTTAATAAGGACGTCACTAATTTCATAAGGAATTTCATTCCATAGATGTAGTCACTCTGGACTCAGTTGGTCAACTGGCTGAAGATGGTGATCGAAAAGCTTTCTCTGCTACGAATTCCACATGTGTTCAATTGGATCGAGGGCTGGAGACAATGGGGGAAGGAGCAGATTGGAAATTCCCAGGATTTCTAAACAATGATGAAAAACTCTGCTTCGATGAGGTCTCGCATTGCAATCCAGAAAGAGAAAATCCCTGCCAACGAGATCCCTCGTTTGAAGGATGTATTCCGCGATAATTTCTTGGACATAACGGACTAGGGTGAGGTGCCTTCAACAATATGGAGTCCAGTTCGTCCTGCAGTGTAAATCTCAGCCCAAACCAGTACACAGCCTTCTCTAAACTGCACTGAAGAGAGCACGAACTGGGGCATTGGACGTATCCCCGTTCTCGGTAGACTCTTCGGCGCCTGCTATCACTATACATACAGAAACGCACTCCTCATCAGCAAACATAACAGCATTCCAATTGGTCTTATCTTATAGGCGCTCGTTGCACCATATCCTGGCCCGGTTCGCCCCTACTTAGCAACTTGGACATTTCCGGCTCCCCGGAAACAACCATGTTGATGATTAGCTTAGTGCGGACGCCTGGTTAACTTAGAAACACCCAACCACAGCGGTTCCCGGTCTCAAACCATCCTCGAGACCCGACCTCAAAGTAGCTGGATTACAGGAGCACGCCTCTACTCCCAGTATGCACCATATCCTCCTGAGTTGCTAGTGGCGGGCTGTTTCTGCAGGTCGTCTCAAAAGGAAATAAGATGCATAATACCTTACATAAAGATTAGTTAACTTTATTGTTAACAAATATCCCGTTTAAACAATCCTTTCGGACTGGCATTCCCCAATAACGGACATTAACACTTCTTTCTTGCGTGTTTGTTATAGAGAGAGATTTCACTGTGGCTACACTATTTCAGAATAATTACAATTAATTAAGGTTTTTGGGTTGAGATAAAAAAGTCAGTGGCACGAGCGGGATTCGAACCCATGATCTTCGGCTAGATACGCCGCTGCTCTACCACTTGAGCTATCGTGACCTCGATCCTCTCGGACACCAACTTCCCATCTCAACCCCACCTTTTGAGTTTTCCCTCCTTTTTGCCATTTTTCAAATGTCGTGTAATCGGGTTGGATTCTCGACGACAAATGAAATGGCCACGGAGAGCTTTAGTGAAGTATATTTAATTTTAAATCATTAAATTCACTAATTTCATGGTCCGCTTGACCAATTAATATATTACAATTAATTAAGGTTTTTTGGTTGAGATAAAAAAAAATCAATGGCACGAGCGGGATTCGAACTCACGATCTTCGGCTAGATACGCCGCTGCTCTACCACTTGAACTATCGTGACCTCGATCCACTCGGACACTAACTTCCCATCTCATCCCCACCTTTTGAATGAAGAAAAATGGCAAAAAGGAAGGAAAATTCAAAAGGTAGGAAAGGAAAATAAAAAAGACTTTTATCTCAACCAAAAAACCTTAATTAATTGTAATATATTAATTGGTCAAGCGGACCACGAAATTAGTGAATTTGAGAATAATTTTCAGTTTGAGTATTTTAATACTAAATTTTTATGTTATCTGTATAGTTTTATCTTTATGTGTATAAATCATGCCTTTAAGTAACATTCTGCCAACAAATGTATTATATTTTTAATTACTGATTTGTCGCCCATAATATGTGGCAATATGTATTGAAGTTGCTCAGTTGAAGGCAACTCAGTTAGATCTCGTAACATAGCCAGTTTGTTTGAATTCTGAACTCCCCGAAAGTTGGAATTTCCCGAATAGTAGATTTAGTAGGAACTGAATGTCAAAATGTAAACTTCGAAACGGACTGAAAGTAGGGTTTGCGACGTTCTCTTCGCCCTTCTTCGCCTTATGGGCCCCAATAAAAGTCGGCCCAGGCGGTACCATTGTAAAATTTGACACGGTTTATGTTTTTAATGCACGGCCTTGATTTGTGCACGGAGTTGAAGGTGTTGTTATGATTGCTCGGGGTCTGTGTCTCTTGTAAGTTTCGAAATGGCACCCCTCCGATATACGGCTTCCATAAAAAAAACGGCAAACACGGCCCTAAAGCTACAACCTTTCTTTTACAACCTCCTTCCCCGGATGGCGATCCCCATTTTTATTAATTTCCGCGCCGTTGGGGGGACGGAAACTCCTGCCGTCTCAGATAGGATGGGTCGTCACTGTCGAGTTGATCAGAAGTTGGCCGTTTCGAAAAATTGTTTCCACACTTTATTCCCTCGTCCATCTCTTAAAATAAAGAGAGAAATCCATTCTTTAGGAAGCCATGCGGGCAGTAAATTCAAGTATGGAGAAATGGAAAATGTGGATAAACGCAAAAGAAGGCAACAACAAGAAGCCGTTTTCTATCCATTAATGACTGGAGGCATACTTTTACTATGGCCCTCATAGTTCAGGGCGGAAATGGGACGGATCTAAAGCGTTTCAATATCGTTAAAAGCGCAGATAGTCGGTGTGGAAGTGGAGAACAGATTTGGACGCATGTCATTCATGACAGCAAGCAGATCGAAAACACCAAAGTCCCTCTGATAAGGAGCATTCTGACTCGGGGAGGAAAGTAGCCAACAGAAAAGAAAAGACTTGTGCAGTCATAGAACAGACTTTTTTGATTTTGTAAACTCACTGTTCCTAACAAGACTATTAAATTAATTAATAATTAATTATATTTTATCAATTAATAATAAATTAATTAATTTTGTATTTTTTCTTTTTGTTTTAGGTGAGTTGTCATAGTGGGTGGCCGCATTCATCTACTGTAAGCATTTCTCATTTATTGAACCGTCATTTCAATTAACATGAAAAAATATTCACCACGCAGTTTTATCGGATTGGTACGAGTTGTTGAGCACTCGGTTTTAGTTTTAGCAATAGTTTTCAAAATGCTTACCATCATTTCACGGCTTGATAAAACTCATGACATTAAGCCTGAAAATTCTTGGCCGTCAAATATAGAGATATTTATTTATTTATTGATGCATATGTATATATTATTTGATTAACAATAAATAGCTTTAAACGTTGTGATCATACTAGTCAAAATCCTTTAAACAAAAATGATGAGAAAATATAAAGAGGAACCAGCCAGGGGAAACCATTAGCTTAGGATAAAATATATTCAAAGCAAATAAATCAATATACCTTCCACACATCACCTTTAGAAGGCTAGGACCGCGGAGGATGATAAGCTCTAACATTTACATTTTTTAAATAACTTCTTTCAATTAATTAATCTTTTATATAAGGTATTGGTTGAAATGAAAAAGCTAGTGTCACGAGCGGGATTCGAACACATGACCTTCGGCTTATTGAGCCTGAGCTGCTCTAACCACTTGAGGTATCGTGACTTGCATCCACTCGGACACCAAATCCCCATCTCAACGAATTTTCCGTCCTTTTGGCATTTTTAAATAACATTTAAATTTATTTGTACGAATTCAAATTTGGGCGAATGGCTGTCCAAACTGCGCGTAATATAATACAGTTTGGGGAAAGAAGCATTAGCTATTGGACGGTGCAGCGATGATTTCAGAGATTTCGAAGGGAAGGTCGCGGTAGCCTTGCGTTGAGGACGACGACCAATACAAAACATTGATAGAAAAAAATCACGTAAGACGACAGGGGGAAATTGCGGAGGATAGTGTTGACCACTCAACCGTAGTTCGCCATCCGTCAGCAAATTGGTAACGTAAAAAAGCTCGACACACGAACTCTCCGAAGCCCAAAGTAAAGCCGGGAACACACAACCGATGCAACGCTATGCGACGCTACCAGATGCTACCCGACGCCTTGTCGTGTTTTGGTAGGGTATGCACATCTATGCTAAGTCAAGCGCACGTAGAGTCACACAGCGTGTATCACAACAATCAGTATCACAATCGCAAGGCCTCTTTTGTTCATAATGCACTATTTTGAGCAAAACCTTGTAATAAATTGTTAGTTACATTTAATTGTTTTAAATAAAGTTATTCCGGTGTTTTGATAGATTTTGTACCTAACCATCATTACTAAATAATTTTTATAAAAACTCATTAATTTTTTATCTCGTTTAATTTCGTTTATATTAAAATAAGAATGTTGTAATTAATATAACGACAAAATTACATGTAGTTAGTTTGAAATAAACTACAAAAATATGAGTGTCCTGTTCTGACGCTACTCGACGAAAATGTTGTAATTTTACGAGCAAACCATGAAATAAATTGTTAATTAAATTTTATGAGCGAAACCGTGTAATAAATTGTTAGTTAAATTTATTATATCAAAAAATCGTATTCCGGTGTTTGGATCAATTTTCTACCAAACCATTAAAATTAATTTTTTAAAATAAAAACTAATGAATTTTTGATCTCGGTTAATTTGGTTTATATTAAAATAAGTATGTTGTAATTAATATAACGACAATAATACATGTAGTTTGAAATAAAAATATGAGTGTCCGGTTCTTTTGTCTGCGACTTTACTCGATGCTACCCGACGAAAATGTGGACAGTGGGGATCGCGTAGCGTAGAGTGGGGTAGCGTTGCGTGGCATCGGGCAGATGTGCACGGGGGTAATACAATCTTATGGAAAAATGGACTTTGCGCCGGGTAGCATCGGGTAACGTCGCATAGGGTTGCATCGGGTTAGTGTGTTCCCGGCTTAATCGACGCTTTGATATTTTGTTGCCCCACGAAAATGATACCTTTCTCGATCCAATCATCACGTGCGATGAGAAATTGATTGTGTACGTCCCGAAACCAAAGCTGCACGCATAAAAGGCAACGGTGAGTGCTAGGTGGTGAACTGCTGGGATTGTTCACCATAATTTCCTGAAATATGGTGAAACTGTCACAACAGAGATACATTGTCAAGAAATTGACAAAATGCGCGGGTAACTGCAACGGCTTTGTCCAGCATTGGTAAACCGTAAGAGGCTGATTCTTCTTCACGATAACGCCAGGCCACATGTCACCTGCGGAAACTTAAGGACTTAGGATATGAAACCTTACCGCAACCTCCACCCGATCTCTCACCTACAGACTTTCACTTTTTTAGGCATTTGATATCTTCTTGAGGAATAAATTTTATAGAACGCGGTGTAGCCGAAAATGCTTTCCAAGACATTACGAGTCGAAATAAATATTTTTATGTCAACGGAAAAATACGCTTATTACACGTTGGCAAAGGTGTTGAAAAATATTTCGAATGAATTTTCTTTATTTTATAAAAATGGAAAATAGTTTTGACTGCCTTTTCAAAACCTGCATTATTTTTACACCAGCTGCCCGCATCTATACAGTGGCAACTTGTTCTTTCCTCGAGCATTTAATAGAACACCAACTTTTGATATTGGTTTTACCCGTTGTATCAGCAAATTTATTAATTAAACTTACCGTCCCGGTGGGGCTTAATTGGAACGCAATAGAATAAGTTTGGAACTGCGTTATGAAGATAATTAAAAGTTGCAATTATTTAAAGAAGTAGCGACCGCGTGGGAACATCAAATAAGTCCAAAAGAACCTTCGCCCTTGGCCAAATTCCTCCCGGGACCCAATCATACCAGCTCATCGAAACCCCACTTCAGAAACACGCCAATTCCTTTTGTTTTTCGTGCATAATCAATGTTTCCCACTACTACACAAAAATCGAAATTTTATCGCAATATTATTTACAAGGTGCAAAATTAACGTCATTTTACATTTAACTTTTAGAAAACGAGGTTCGATTTTCGCATGTTCTACAATTCAATTTAACACCAATGAAAACATCGCCTATTAATTTAATGTTTTAATCCATAAATCATTCTTACAACCTGGGGAAACAATATTACTTGCCATTACTTGGCAAAATCGTTCAAAAACCCTCCCCGAAATAAATCATCCCATCTTTTAATTCATTTGGAATCAGGCGACATCAGAGTGCCATTCTATAATGCCACAAGGTCGTAGACATCATTGCGTGTCCCTTGAATGCTGCTAGGGTGCTTTCCTAACGTCAAGGATTAAGTGGGAAACCCGGGTACTCTGGAAACTTAAGAGCTTTATGTTTTTTAGTTATCACCTCATCCTAAATACATTTCTGTCGGATAGGGTTCAAGTACGAATCGAAACATCCTTCTCCACCATCCACTATGTCGAGGCGGGTGTTCCACAAGGTCTCATTCTATATTCACTCCAAGCTTCGCATTTAATTTAGATTCCTATTAATTCCGATACTGTCCTCATATATGCAGAATATACCGTCATTTCAACTAACGCAGATCTAGTAGTTCAGAAACCTGCAGGACCATCCTGTTAAGAGGAATAGTTCAAGAAATGAAGGATCGGACACGACTAAACAACCCTTCACCTCTTTTCCGATTCGCTACAATCCTGTGACTCTTTGTACAACTACGTCCGATTTTTGGGTCTGTACATCGACAAAAGACTCGGAACGCTCTCAATTCGAAAGAATATAACAGAACCTCCAGGTCTGCAAAGGATCAAGTCGCTCCTGTCCAAAATCTTTCGAACGATTGGCCAATCCATTTCCTATCGAAGTTTACTTATTTGTCCTCAAAACAGCAAAAAGTCGATAAAGACGTTCCATAATAGACTGGACCCTCATCCCAACACCCTAGTCCAGGCCTTTCTCCCAATTTTTCCCGACGGCCATTGTTGAAAATCTTTCACATCGACATACATTTTCCCGACATTTATCCATATTTGAATAAACTGGGTTGTTAGTTTTATGTTTTGTAAACCGAGAAAGGCCTGCTTACGGTTTTCATCGTCGATTCCAATTATTTTATTTTATCAGCCAACAAATTCGATCCCCCACGCGTGCCACACGCTTACCAAGATTTTTTAGTTAGCTACGAATCAAACATTAGTAATATTTATGAATAATATTCAAGTGAAATGTTTATTTGTTCATAACAACCTAAAGGAAATGAAAAAAACATGATATAATAAAAATTAATTACAATGTTTAAAATAGTTTTACTTAGTTGTCCGGAAGTTGTTCTACAGCATTCTTATCGTTATTTTCCTAAAGCATACTTGATAGTTGTGTATTTTTTGCATGTCACACAGGCAGTAAATTTTCTGTACAAAAACAAGGGTTACGGCGTCCCGCTGTTTGCTGTAATTATATCGATTTAATATCGGCTGCTTGATTTATGGAGCCCTAATATTGACCCGGCAATGATGGAAGCGCGAGAATTCTCAACTGGCTCAGTTTATTTAATAACATTTCCCCTCTTAGTATTGGCATATGGTGTATTTCATGGTTATATAAACATAGTGCGGGCGCATGGCAAGATAGCCTCACAGTTTGAGCCGAAGGAGCACCGGTTTTGGCGATTTCCCATGAAAACTACACGTTTTACATTAAGTAATTTTGGAGGTCTTCCAGCTGTTCCATTTTTACCGTAATTTTCCGGTCTTGAATTTAAAAAAAAATTGATAACACCTCGAGAGCGGTTTAACTCGCGAGCGAATTGTCCTCCCTTCTCTTTAAACTAAAATATTCTTTCATAAGTTTGAACATTAATTTAAAATAAACATTAATTAGTACCATGAGTTAATAATTATTTGCAAACTGAACCAGGGTTTATTTGTAAACTTTGAGTTTGGATTATTATTCAAAGTTCAAATATAGTTTTGGTTCAAATTTGTATTAATTTAGACATCAATAAAAAATAATAAAATTAAATGATTGGGTTTATTGTTTTTTACAGAATAATTTTTGCCATTTTTCGTTGCTTGTAATCAATTGTTTTAAAATGTTACTTTTACTTAACATATCCTAGAAACCCATGTTCAATCAAGTGAATTTCTATGAAGAATAATAAGAAAAGGAATATTATAGGTCAAAGAAAAACATTGGTATTAAATTTCCAATAAATAAACAAAAAATTCAATTAATTATTCGTTTTATGTAAAGTCTTGGTTGAGATAGAAACGTCAGTGTCACGAGCGGGATTCGAACCCACGACCTTCGGCTAATACGCCGCTGCTCTAACCACTTGAACTATCGTGGCTTCGATCCATTCGGACACCAAGTTATTTGCCGCCTCAGCCAATGCGTTTGGCAAGAGTTGTGTGGGTACTGTTTTCCGGCCTCCCCTGCTTGACAAATTGGTAAAAAAAACAATAATCACCATCTGAAAAGTGGAAGCTCAGGCGGATAAGGGATAGAGGCAGAGGTTTTAAAACTAATTTGACGACATCCCCTCAAAATAGGTGAAAGTATATATGTGTCTACGTCTTAGTCCAGGTTTTCCATGTTTAGGTGTTGATGATGAGCTGTAGGCCCGAAACGTCCATGTAGTAGACAAAATTGAATAAAATATTTCAACCACGGAGAACGTGGGATTTTTCAACCTTTGGATAAGGATAAACCTTTTATTTCTGTATATGAAATGAATGTAAAACAGTTCCAAAGTGAATAAGCTCGTGAAATAATGAAAACAATGACAGGTCGACGGTGTTTCCGCCTTTGAAATAATTAAAACGTTGTTTTTTTATACCGAAAAATCCGATTTGGTTCTGTTATCACGTACGATTTATCATAGCACGTGTGCCTGGGAATCTCATAAGATGTGCCCGGTTCCACGGCCATATCCGTGTTGATCTAATTGAGCCCACATTTCTTGAAAAAATCCACCTCGTTTTTAGCCGGGATCAATCCTCCCGTGAAAAACAGTATTATCTTTAGCCGGTGGAATTATGCCAACGAATCGGCCCGTTCTTGATCAAATAAAATTTCACTTACCTTCCAATTTCGAGCCCTCCGTCTCTCCAGCAGGTGCTCTATTTAAGGTAAACCCTTGCACAATAATCGGCGTAGAAATTAAATTATAAATAAGTAACTTTCCTTGGGGGTGTAAAGAAGAGGAAAAATGCAGCGCCTTTTGACACACCCCAGCCGCCTTTATAACGAGAAAATGGTGTTTGGATAATTTCCTTTTCTTAAGAAGATTGCCACTAACTTCGTCGCCTAAAATAAAATACAATTTACGAAAATAACCCACCAACGTAATGGCCTCTTATATTAGTTAGCGTACACACAAAATGCATACCAAAGGCTCTATAAAATGACTTTTACCTTTAAGAACAGTCCTACAAGCAAAGTAAAGCATAAATATGTTTTTAATATCGGACGGAAACATTTGAAAAGACATACGCCTTTTTAAATTTTCTCTATTATGAATGAACGAGGAAAACCATACGTATACAGTTTTTTGTTGGATACGGAGCTCGTTCACGTTATTCCACTTGCTATGCCGTTCTTTTCCTGAACAGCAGTTTTTTACAATAATGAAATAGTTCAAATTAAAAGAAAAAACAAAAACGAAAAGACATCGAGTTGAGAAGCTAACCAGTGAAAGCACTTCTAGATTAGATATCATCATTTAATCAGTCGCACTCCCTGAGAGCAGTTCACGTGTCCACTGTCTTTTTAGACGTCGAGGAAGATTGCAGGGAAGGAATTATGAGGAAAGTAGTTAAACGTGGAAGTTAAAGAGTGGGATTGGAGGTTTATGTGGAATATTTGGGAGCTAGATTTTACAACATCGTTCAAAAAGTTATCGTTCAGGTCATTTTGGATGGCGTGGTTAGAAACATTGACGATGGATATAAGGATTTGTGACTGTAAGGTCTGAATTCTGCGTAGCTTGTAAGGTTTGGTTGAACCACATATTTCCATGCTGTATATTGGTTTCAGTATTGAGTTGTGTATGTGTATTCTGTTGTCAAAGGAGTGTTTAGATCTATTGTGTAGTAGTGTTTTAAGTAATAGCTATCGTTAGTTCAATTATATCCTTTTTAGTCGTGAAAGGGTATTCCAGGTGAGTTGTTTATCTAGATAGACTTTCAATGGGAATGGGGGTGATGTTATAATGGATTGGAGGTAAGTGATGCGATGGAGGGTGAAGGTTGTGTTTTGGGAGTTAGCGGTGTTTAGTTTCATTCGTTATTTTTTGAACCATTGCTCAATATAATATAGGTGTGTCTTGAGGGTTCGGTGAGCTATGACAGGATCAGAGTTATAGGATAGAATGGCAGTGTCTTCAGCATATGTTTGGATAGTGATGGCGAGATGGGGACGTATATAGTGATAACAGTAGCGGGCCGAGGACACTACTCTGAGGGACTCCCATCGTCCGCCATGTACAAAGTGGAGTGGGAGAATCCGACCCATATTCGGCCAGTAGCTGTCGTCCAGGTGGTATTTAAGGATGAGATAACGGGTAGAGAGTAGGATGCCCTTGAGTTTACAGAACAAACCAGGTACCAGACTCCATCAAAAACAGAAGAAAAATTTGACTAACAGAAAAAATAGATTTCATGAAAATTATTTACTTTTAAAGTGCCAGATTAAAAAAAAATAGGACAAAAGAGTAAAAAAGCTTTAATTCTCGATAAAATTTATCATTGAATTAAGTGAATAATTAAACAGATAAACTGTATGTACACATTTATGTTTAGTGGTCTAATTGACCAAATTATTTATTTCAATTATTTATTTTACTTAATTATTTTAATTATTATGTAAGTTCTTGGTTGGGATGAAAAGGTTAGTGTCACGAGCGGGATTCGAACCCACGACCTTCGGCTCAATAAGCCGCTGCTCTACCACTTGAGCTATCGTTCGATGCATTCGGACACTAACTTCCCATCTCAACCCCACCTTTCGAATTTTCCCTCCTTTTTGCCATTTTTCATTTGGTCAATTAGACCACTAAACATAAATGGATTAATATTTAATAAGCAAAGAAGTATCACTTCATTAACTGCCCCCATGGCCACTTCATAAGTCGCTGAGAATCGAACTCTGATTATACGACATTTGAAAGATGGCAAATAGAGGAAAATTCGAAAGGTTGTAGGTTGAGATGGGGAGTTGTACTGGACAGTTTAATCACAGTCTGTATTGAAACAGATACATAAACAGTACCTTTAGACCTGTCCTGTTCACCAGTGTCTCATGTTTTTTTATATGCTCATTTTTTAAAATATAAATTTCGGAGTATTGTGTCCGTTTATTGGATGTATGTCGTTGAGTTGTTAGTCCCTTTTTGGGTTAGAAAAGAAAAATGGATGAGTCCAAACACCACCTGATTAAGCTTTTCTTTTGGCATGTGGCCAAGCGGCTTATGTACATCTTTCAACTAACCTGGGTCGATTTTCATACACGTGATACACTTTTCGTCGCATTATTAGTACTATTTGCCAAGGAAGAGAAGAAAAGCAGTCTTATTTTAACATATTTTCCTGTTTGTGCTAAATTATTTAAGTAACGAACTTTTGTAGTCATTTGAAAAAAAAATTAAACTACAGCCCCTTTTGGACAGAACGAATCAGGTCACAGGTTCCAAGCTTTAGAAGTAGTACAAATAATTTTTTGAGAATTCCGAATCAAATATTTTGACCTATCTTGCCTCATGATCTTCCCTTATGTTGTTTAAAGACTTTTTTGAAAATCTGTACCAAAAACTACCTTCCTATCGATCTATCAACCCCTACTTCGAATAGGGTGTGTAAAATTTTTAGGGTTTAAATTGGTCGTCAACGGGAAAAATTTGAGCTTTCCTGAAATCCTTATTTTTCACATTTTGTTACACTTTTCCCCGAAACCATTCGTGGATAGGGCCTTCCTAAAGTATATTTTTTCCTTGTGCTTAACTATATTTCTTGAAATGGTTTGTTACATTATCAACAACTATTAAAATTAAGCTTTTAAACCATACTTCATCGAGAGATACTTAAAAGTCATCAGTGGCTGCTCTTTATCAGCCGACTGTTGCACAGATGCGGGGGTACCACAAAGAAATATCTTAGAACATGTCCTCCACACAGTATTGGGTTCTAAGTTGGTATCAAATTTGCTTATGCTCAGCAATTGGCGCGGGCTTATTAAAANAAAAAAAAAAAAAAAAACGTGAGTTATTTGATTCCACCATCGCCCCTGCCATTTTTTTCACGTTTCCCTTCCCCAAGAATATTGTTAATTCATAGTATTGCGGTTTTCTCTCTGTTTTACATTTGGAAATAAAGCTATTAAAAAAAAGTGAGTGTCCAATTTCCAATTGGAAACGTTTATATATAAAACTAATTATATTTTGAAAAAAAAAAACACTTCTGGCGAAAATGAAATCTGAATCCTCTTTGAGAAATCTTATAACTGTAAAGAATATTGTTTTCCCTCCAATCTTGGCAAAATGTGCACCTTGGAACCAATGAATTATTTTCCACATGATCCCATCCGAGTCAAACGTGGCCGAGTTCTTCGAAAAACAGGAAATAAGCACTTCCTTATATCGCCCTGTGGCAATGTTTGCCCAGTTGTGATAAAAATCACTCCCAATATCTTCTCTTTTGAAAGATAAGTTTTATAAAGCGAGTCGCGGAAAGACCGCGTGTATTTACGACAATCGATAAAACGAATTTTTTCGGTTGTCTCAATATTGCACATACGGTCTCTTTATTGTCGGGGTGGTCCACAGTTTCGTGGAAAGCTGATGCTCGTTCTTCTGTTCACTTGCGTCGGCCGTGGAAGTTCCCTCCCTCACGTCAAGAACGTATAAATTACACCGGCTTGAGTTAATTAACGCATTTTCATCGAGCAAACTTAGAAGAGATATAGCTCATAATAGAAAAAACCCACTTCTTCTAATTAGGCAGCCAAAAGGGTCCTGTATTTCCACTTGAGGTATGAAAAGGCAAAATAATCGTATCGCAACCGAAAAACGCTGTAAACGATCAACCCACTTCAAAAAGAATATCCAAATGATAAAAAGACGAATTTAATAATTAGAAAATATTATTTTGTACTAACATGATTATTCAATTAAAAAGTACAGTGGTGACCATTTTCATCAGAGTCGGTTTTTTCGAAGAGTTTTTACGGTCAAGAAGATGTCCAAATATCGAAACGACACATCATCCCGTCGAGAATAGGAAAATCAAATTGATTGTAAATTACTAAAATATAGGTGGTTCATCACTCCACAGACTTCACGAAGAATCTTCATGATTTATTCAATAAGGTAATAAAACGTATTAGGTTAAATTAATTTCTCCATTTTCAAACTCTCAAAAAATCCATCGATGAAAGAATCCATCGAGATCTAAATGCAAACATTCGGGGTATTCACGATCTTTGTGTTACGTTTGTTAACTCTGTTGGGTCCCGGTAAATCGAGAAACATAATGACGTAGACTTGTAAGAATGGGCTTGTTAGCATTGTTCGATCTAACAGGCCAGGGCCAATGTTAGTTGTTAGGTCGAAAATGCAGTCACATTGCTATCCGCTAGGGCGCAGGTAACCAACATGGCAGCCATGAATTTAACAGCTGTTTTTTCTTTATACGTATTTTATTCTTAAATACGCATTAATTAAATCATACCAATACATTTCTTTTGTTAATTTCTGACCTGTCCTTATACTCTCATTCATAATACATCCCCTATCCTATAAAGTTGTACGTTGTTGGACGTTAGGATACAAGTTAGGTATGTCGGCACGAATTGCGGCGTGTCATTTGTTAGTACTTTTCGAGTGCAAAGATAGCATTTTGAATGAAAGAGTTGATTAATTTTCCATTTTTATTAACTTCTGGTATCTTACAATTTAACACAAAAGAAAACCAAAACGAACAACAACAAGCCTTCAAGGACTGTTATAGCTTTATTTTTGGTTCTACCAATTTACACACGCAACATTGCGAAAAAATTAACGTTTAACATGCTAAGAAAAGAAAGGGGCGTTCACGATCTTACTGGACATTTCTCGTGTTCGAGTTAACACGAATTAACATCTTACAAACATCGTGAATAACCCTATTGTGAGAAATGGAATTTGAGTGTTAACATTGCCAAATCTAAGGTGGTCATTTTTAGAAAAAGTGGCAGAAAGGGATTACCAGTTGAAATTGTAAATCGCTACAAATAACTTGGAGTTGCTCTTACACATTGCCTCTCCTTAATCTGGGCTGGCTTAATTACAACATCCCACTGAAATTTAAACTCAACATATTTAATGGTGTCTCTAGATCTGTGCTGTTTTATGCATGCCAGATTTGGGATATGAACAGTATGACGTAGTTGAGAAATGTCTTAACTTTGTATCAAAAAGGCTTCTAGCTATATGTTGTATTTAGAGACATCCTTGGACCTCAGTCAGTTACAGTTCGTTTTAATGGCTTTATATTAAATACGTTATGTCAATGTGTGTTGACTTTTTAAGCGGGATAATCTTTGGCATAGAATATTGTTACTGGAAAAACTGTTTTCTGGATTTTCAAAATACATTTTGTATCGCAATATTAAGGAGATACGTCTTCTTTGAAGTATCAAGCGTAATCTTAATCAAATAGTCCTTTTTTATTACTTGAATTTCCACGATTTGATATATAATGCAAGTCAGAAGATTTATGGTGATAAAGTTATTTGTNGCACGTACACATACATTTAAATAACCTTATTTGTATATTCTTCCATTTTTATTGGTTTTATTGAAATAGATAAATAAATAATCTTATCAAGTATATTTCTCTATCTTATTTTATTACGCCTATGTCTCGGGTGTGTGCGTGCGTGGGTGTTCGTGCGTGTGTGCGTGTGCGGGTGTGTGTGTGCGGGTGTGTGTGTACGTGTGCGGGTGTGTGTGTGTGTGAGCGCGCGTGCGTGTGCGGGTGTGTGTGTGCGAATGTGTGTGTGCGCGAGTGTGCGGGTGTGTGTGTGTGCGAGTGTGTGTGTGTGTGTGTGTGTGTGCGTGTGTGTGTACATATATACATTAAGAATTAATATTTGCCATGTAAATATCTATCTCCGACTTATTCACACTAATACATATTACGAAGTATAAAAAGTAAGTAATGTATTTCCTATCAGACAGGAGGGTTTATCCAACAACCCGTTGGGTGATGCGGACGAGGGGGCAAACCACTTAGCAATGCAGTTTTCACTCAATTATCAATTAAAATATCCACGGGCTCTGCCAGGATTCGAACCTAGAACCGGTGGTTTGGCAAATACGGATCGGAACAATTGCATTTTCCTCGGCCGATGAGCCGAGAGCCAATCTTTAACCATGAGGCTCTCTAAAATTTTACAAATTTAACCCCCAAAAACAGATCCATATTCCAACGTTTTTCCGTAATATGATAAAATATGCCTGTTTGATTTTGATTTGGCTCTTACCGAAGGAAGAAAATCCTAAATTAAAAATTAATTCTTAGTAAAGCTCATGAATAGATTAAACCCACTTGACGTATCGATCGTGCAGGTTTAGCATAGCAAAGCAATTTTTATTGTTTTATTTTAGTGGAGTGACTAATACTGTGCTTTTTCATTACTAAAATACTAGATTTATATGCAATAAAAATCTCAGATATGCCAGATAACACCTAATAATAAAACCTCAAATATGCAGTATTACATTCACGAAAAACCCATCAAATATGCCATATAATTTGCACTAAGAGACGTCCATCGACTAATAATTGACTTTTTTTTACGAAGGCATATATCTTCTTTTTCTTCTAGTACATAAAATAAGGCAAAAAAAATCTCACTTCACAAAAAATTTTATAATTCAGAATACAAAAGCCCAATAAATAAAATATAAAATAAAAATAAAATAATAATTAAGCTTAATTAAGGTCAAAAAATATTTGTACCTCGAAAAAGACTTTTAAACGTGGACAAAGGTGATGGGAGCATACTTGTAGGAACGTAAAAGGCCTACCTGGATGGCAGATTCCCTGTATAACAATTAAAATTGTTTATACTTAAGATACCATTAATTATTCCCAATTCGGTCCGACATTTTTGTCAAATAATTGGTCAAGCGGACCACGAAATTAGTGAATTTTTGTCAATGTTGTTTTTTTAATTTATCTTGTATTAAAATTCCAGCATATCAGGGATTTTACTGCTGTTAAGCTAAATCCAACATGCTATTGCTATACATATATATAGAGAGAATGTAAGATTCAACTTCCGGTATTTGTTTTAGGTTTAGTAAGGTGAAAATACGAAAGAGGGTTGAGACTTGACTATTTTGGTGTTTCAAATAGGCCCTTTTCCACAACCCGACTACCTCAGAAAAAGTCATTTTTTAAGAAAGGCAAAAAACTGTACAAAAGAAAAAAATTGAGATTATATATACGAAATTCAATCGTGTCAGATCGTTTACATCTCTGTACCTGGCAAATTTACTGAAATCTGAATCAAATTTTAGGCTCTCGTTTTTTCCTCTCATGTCCTTAATATTTAATTTTTTTCCACTAATCAAAAATGTTACAAATTTTCTGAACCTTTAAATCTTCAGTTTTATGAAATATTCTTCCATTATGGAGACAAAATTAGAACCATATACCACGGTGGTACTATTTGGATTAAATATCTGATTTCCATGGCCGTACGTTGTGCATACAATTCCGAGTTCTACTTATTACAAAAACCAACGTCAGTAGGAAAAAATTCATTGCTGAAGATTTTTTTTTTTTTTGCCTTATGATCTTTGCATATTAGCCATGACGAATCTCTTATAAATGTTGTTCAATCTGGGGGTTATCGGGAAAAAAGGGCCAGAGGCGACGTGGGAATCGAACCCACGACCGCGGCGTGAGAGTCTCTCATGCTAACCACTCGGCTACCGCGGTCCCCTTGCTGAAGATTTCTTCTTGTACTTTTTTTTTTTTTAACACATACAACAGTTTCATATATCTTTATGTTTCATTTACTCACAAGAACCAGTTTGCGAAAGACTTTCTTTGGGGTGAAATACCAATTTGTATCCGTAGAAATTTCTTGTTTTTTTTTTTTTTTAATTAAACGGGATTTTTTGGTGTTTTTTTTGCGTTTTTCGTGAAAAAATACGTAAAAAACGTGCCTACGAGCCTTTTACATTGAAAAAGTAATTACAATTTTTTTCGATTTTTTTTGCGTTTTTCATTCAAATTACGTAAAACAACGTGCCTACGAGCCTTTTACATCGAAAAGGACAATACATTTTTTTTCTCGATTTTTTGTTTTTTTGCGTTTTTCATGAAAAATACGCAAAACAACGTGCCTATGAGCCTTTTCATCGAAAAAGACCTTAAAATTTTTTTCGATTTTTTTTGTTTTTCATGAAAAATAAGTAAAAAACGTGCCTACGAGCCTTTTACATTGAAAAAGTAATTACAATTTTTTTCGATTTTTTTTTAGTTTTTCATGAAAAGTACGTAAAACAACGTGCCTATGAGCCTTTTCATGGAAAAAGACATTACAATTTTTTTCGATTTTTTTTTTTTTTTAGTTTTTCATGAAAAGTACGTAAAAAACGTGCCTACGAGCCTTTTACATCGAAAAAGGCAATACATTTTTTCTCGATTTTTTTTTCGTTTTTCATGATAAATACGTAAAAAGCGAGCCCACGAGACCAATAAGGCACATTTTTGACACATTGCCCATCCATTTGCTAGAATATTTTGAAACTTCTAATCATAATCCTTGCAAAGATATAAGATTGAGACGGATCGGAAATTTCAGGGGCTACGTGTGAATAAACGTAACTCGCAAAAGGAGTCTATGACCATACCACTCGTCTACCGCTTCTACTACTATTACCTTATACTTTTTTTTTTCTTTTGTCATTTGAAAGTGAATGAGTTCTCCAAACTTTTAAAATATCCTCTCAAATCGTTTGTTCTTCAGTCCTGAGAGTCAGTCGGTTGATTGAATGTGCCTCCCACAGATTGTTATAATTACCTCTCCTTGCCGGCATTAATTAGCGTATTTTCGTCAAAATTTAAAGGGAGATCGAGCACATAAAAGGAAAAAAGTTTCTATCTAATTAGCCTCAAGAGGGATTCCACACTCATTATTTTCTTCTCGTTAGAGTGGAAAAAGCCGAAATCATATAGCAATTAAAAACCGCCGGAATTGATTGGAATCCTTGGCGTACTCCAGCTCTCAAGCCTGATTTGTGGTCAAAGTTTTGTTGAATTTAAACAATTCCCCTTTTCCAATGAAATACCTTCGATCTTTGATGGTCTTCTGGGGAAATATATTTGGATTTTTCTTTTTTTAACCATAAACAGATAATTATTTGGAGGTCGTGAGATGCGGTCTTTTTAGACTAAAACCTACGTCACACCAGACCGCATCTCACTACCTCCAAAAAATCATTAAGTAACGGTCACTAAACACCACACATAAACAGATAATTTAATTATTTATAAGAGTTAATGAGAATATGTTAATTATAATTGTATTTAAATTAAATATTTAAATAAATTATATTTAATTTAAAAAACATAATTTTCTCTAATGCTACGCCATGCGACGCTACCCGATGCTACCCGCCGCAAATCCAAACTCGGATTTTCCATAAGGTTGCATTACCCCGTGCACATCTGCCCGATGCCACGCAACGCTACCCTACTCTACGCTCTGCGATCCCCACTGTTCAGATTTTCGTCGGGTCGCATCAAGTACAGTCGAAGACAAAAGAACCGGACACTCATATTTTTATTCAAACTACATATATTATTGTCTTTATATTAATTACAACATACTTATTTTAATATAAACCAAATTAACCGAGATCAAAAATTCATTAGTTTTTATTTTAGAAAAATTAATTTTAATAGTTTGGTAGAAAATTGATCAAAACACCGGAATACCGTTTTTTGATATGATGAATTTAACTAACAAAAGTTAACTCACAATTTATTTCATGGATATGCTCATAAAATTTAATTAACAATTTATGGCATGGTTTGTTTCGCTCGTAAAATTTAACTCACAATTTATTTCATGGATTTGCTCATAAAATTTAATTAACAATTTATGACATGGTTTGTTTTGCTCATAAAATTTAATTGACAATTTATTTCATAGTTTTGCTCGTAAAATTACAACATGTTCGTCGAGTACCGTCAGAACAGGACACTCATATTTTTGTAGTTTATTTCAAACTAAGTACATGTAATTTTGACGTTATATTAATTACAACATTCCTATTTTAATGTAAACCAAAATAAACGAGATCCAAAATTCGTAAGTTTTTATAAAAATTATTTAATTATGATGGTTAGGAATAACTTTCTTTAAAACAATTAAGTTTAACAAAAAATTTATTAAATGTTTGTGCTCATAAAATTTAACTAACAACTTATTACATGGTTTTGCTCATAAAATTTAACTAACAATTTATTTCATGGTTTTGCTCATAAAATTTAACTAAGAATGTATTTCTTGGTTTTGCTCATAAAATTTAACTAACAATTTATTTCATGGTTTTGTTCATAAAAATTCACAGTTTCCGTCGAGTAGCGTCAGAACAGGACACATATTTTTTGAAGTTTATTTCAAACTATGTATATGTAATTTTGTCGTTATAGTAATTACAAAATTCTTATTTTAATGTAAACCAAATTAAACGAGATCCAAAATTCATAAGTTTTTATAAAAATTATTTAATTATGATGGTTAGGAATAACTTTATTTAAAACAATTAAGTTTAACTAACAACTTATTACATGGTTGTGCTCATAAAATTTAACTAACAATTTATTACATGGTTGTGCTCATAAAATTTAACTAACAATTTATTACATGGTTGTGCTCATAAAATTTAACTAACAATTTATTACAAGGTTTTGCTCGAAATTGTGCATCAAGAACAAAAGAGGCGTTGCGATTGTGATAGTGATTATTGTGATACATGCTGTGTGACTGTAGGTACGCTTGACTTCGCATAGATGTGCACACTACCAAAACGTGAGAACGCGTCGGGTAGCATCGGGTAGCGTCGCATGACGTTGCATCGGGTGTGTTCCCGGCTTTTTATGTTCAATTCAATCAGTCTGCTTTATTTTATCGGCTGACAACCTCCTCAGGTTGGTGATTTAAATTATGTCCTTGTCTCCTAATGAACATTTTGCTGATAGCATTTCATTTACGGTTACTGCAACGGTAATGCTATACTACAAGGAGATACCTAGCTCGTTTTCCACATCGAGATCTTCCAGTAGATAGCACCTTCCAACGACTTCATCAGGGGCTGAGGGAAACTGGTTCTTTCACTCGAAGAAAGAGGGAAGACAATTATTGAATTGAAGTAGTATATAGTACTTATCGCCAGTCACCCCGTACATTACATAAGCAATAAGTCTTTGGTAAACCATATTCTAATTTACATTAACAGGATCCTTAAGGAGCTCGCAGTAAGGCAGTTTTCCTGCTTTTCTAGATTATATCAGGATTTTATAACAGGAGGACATGTTCTTTAAGTATGTCACAATGGCGAAGTTTTCCTTGATTGTATTAGGATCAAACAGCAGATGGTAATTGGAAGACAGGATCTTTAAGAATCTTAAAACGGATCAGTTATCCTAATATCCCAAATTATATCACGAGTGTTTACAGAATTCTTAAGGAGCTCGCAATGAGGCAGTTTTCCTAATGTTCTAGATTATATCAGCAGTTTATAACAGGAGGACCGGTTCTTTAAGATGCTAAAATTGTCACTGCTGTCCTAATAATCTAAATTCTATCAGGAGTTGTTAACAGGTTCCCTAAAGAGATCGTAGTACGGCAGTTTTCTTAATGTTCTGAACTGAATGAGGAGTTTTTAATAGGGGGGCAGGATCACTAAAGATCTTTTATGGAAAAAATATTATAAAATTATAATATATTTTGTTATATAGCACAATAATGTTTTATAAATATTAAATCCAACTTTTATTGACAATTTTCCTATAGTTAATTTTAAACCCGTTTCATTCAATTTCCCGAAAAGGCCGATTTTAATACATTACTTATCTGCGTGCTTCTTTTTGCTTTAGATAAACATTATATACACAAATAAGCGTCCCTAATCACACAAATAAAAGTCACCTATTGTTAAGCTCCCTTTGGGCTACGAGGGCCGTTTCACACATTTAGTTTTGGGGTTTTTTTTGGGGGGGGGAAAGTTTTTCTTTACGCGTTACGGATGCTGGAGTGCGACGAAGTTTGAGCTTATAAGCCTCCCTGGCTCCAAAAACCGTCTCTATCAATTCTTTTCATAATCGTTTTCTATTAAAAATCAGCGATAAGGCCAATTTGATAGAAACCACTTAGTTTGTTCATGGTCCTTTCAATCCGCTTTATCAGGACTTTGAATGTTGAATTAATTATTCAGAAAGTGAAAAAAACATGAACAGCTAATTAACACTAATGTAACTTACGGTTTCCACCATGATGAAATTAATAATTGAATAGTTAACCGGAAACTGGTACATTCTTTCTTATTTATAACCGATAGTTATTAATAAATAATATACAATATTTCTTCGCTGAAGATGTCGCCAAGACGAAACGCGTTTGACTGATATCAAAATCTGCGAGTGTGGACGGACCCAGTGCAACATACATTAACTACAGTTAAAAAATGAATTTTTGCCATCTTGACACAGCGCCTTGTAGCTATCAACGATCAAAAGAAAAAACCCATTGTATTTCTTTGTTCAGTTAACTTGAATTTATTTCAGAATAAATGAATATATTCATGATACATTTCTTTATATTCAAATCTTGCGTACGTTGTATATTTTGAACTTGTGTCTACCCAGACGAATTTTATTTATTACCCTAACACATAACTTTTACAGGGTATTCGGCCTACTCGTGTTACAAACTTTGCCAGTAGATTCTACATTCAAAATGGCACCAATAGGTCTTTATTAACTATGGTCCGAATCTCAACAGTTTCGGAGTTATTCCCTCTTTCTGATTTTTTAAGATTTCACGACCTTGTTTCAAATAAACACTGATAACTACAAAACTAAAAGGTTTTTGGGAAATCCGTCGATACCATTGAAACATATATTATATTTGCAATAGGATGTGGTCAATACTAAACTTTTAACGTTGGAGAAGTAAGCGAGTTTTAGTAGCCAGAACTTTGAAAAATTTTGTTTTTTCAAAGTTTAAAAACTTTCTATGGTGATTCTAAACTACTATTTCCAAACTTAGGGGCACGCATATTTAAGATAACATACTCCATTTGATATTCTTTTTAGTGGTGTAATTGTTTTTTCAATTACTATTTTCTAAGATGAATTGATGAAGGAAAGGAAAAAACCGTGGGTGACGAATTGGTAAGGTGGAAAGGTTTTTAAAAAAATTTAAGGAAATTTTGAATGAATTTATTAAACGTTTTTTAATTTCGGTTCCTGAACCGAAATAGTGCAAGTGTTTACTTATTTACCAACACTGCAACATCTTTGATTGACGGATTATTGTATTATTACTCCCCAGAATAAAAGCGCTTTAAGATTCTAAACATTTTCAGTTATCAATGTGATATATTGTTAACACTACGGCTGCTTTTTCAAATGTTTTAATCTTTTATTATTACTTAAACTTAAAATAAACTTTCGACTTAGAGTGGCTAGTATGAGAAAACTGGGCCGATTTTGCATTGCGGAGGATGGAGAGCATTTCGAATCAAAATTTAAAAAAAAGTTTAATAAATTCATTCAAAACTTCCTTAAGTTTTCTTATATTTTTTTTATTATTAATAATCTTTCCATCTTACCAATCCTTCAACTACGGTTTTTTCCTTTCCTTCATCAATCCCTCCATCTTTGAAAAAAGTAAATATAAAAGCAATTGCTCCACTAAAAAGGATATTAAATGAAGTTTGTTTGCTGAAATTTGCCGTCTCTAGATTTAGAAATAGTAGTTTAAAATCACCATAGTAGGTTTTCCAACTTTGACAAAAAAAATTATTTTTCAAAGTTCTCGCTACTAAAACGCTTATTTACCGAACGTTTACAAGTTTAGTATTGATCAGATCTGATTGTCAATTTAACATAGTTTTCAATTGTATCGACAGGTTTATCCAAAACCTTTTAGTTTTGGAGTTATCATTGTTTATTTGAAGCAAGGTCGTGAAATCTTAAAAAAATCAGAAAAAGTCTAATAACTCCTAAACTGTTGAGATTCGGACCATTGTTAATTAGGACTTTTTGGTTGCATTTTGAATGTAGAATCTAATGACAAAGTTTGTAACACGAGTAGCCGAACACCCTGTACACAGTACGATTAATAGAAAACCAATTAACAAGGTATTTTCACTTTGAGTTATGCATCGAATTCCGCAATTACGATACTTTTTTTTTCACATCATTCTCAATTAAAATTCCATAAGCTACACCGGGATCTGAACCAAGAACCGCTAACGTACCAAATATGAGTCAGAGCGCATCCCCCTATATCCCTCATACACGGAAAGTCAAGTAATTACTAGTATACCGTCTGGTTTTCGCAGAAACTACTCAACCCAGTTTTTTAACATAAGCTTTAATTACAAAAATTGCCATAATTAATTTCATAAAAATGTTTTCAAGAGCCAAGTTGAAACCAGCATTTCAAGTGAAGATTAATCAATTCCATTCGTTTTTATTATAACTAGAGCAAAACAATTTGTAAAGCGAAAAATGTTTTAAGATAATATCATAAATATGTATTGGAAAATTACAAAGAGTTTAAAAAATTTGGTTAAAATTGGATAACCTGTAGAAAAGAATCAAATAAATGGATTAACTTTATTTACAATTCACTAATTTCGTGGTCCGCTTTACCAATTAATTATTTACAATGACTGTATGACGTTTATGCTTTTTGAGATGCATGACCTTTCTCATCATTCATTCCACGATCGCCGAATTGTTTGAGGAAATAGTTTACATCGAAAAAGACATTACAATTTTTTTCGAATTTTTTTGCGTTTTTCATTAAAATTACGTAAAACAACGTGCCTACGAGCCTTTTCATCGAAAAAGACGTTAAATTTTTTGTTGAGTTTTTCATGAAAAGTACGTAAATAAACGTGCCTACGAGCCTTTTCATCGAAAAAGACATTACAATTTTTTTTTTTTTTTAGTTTTTCATGAAAAGTACGTAAAAAACGTGCCTACGAGCCTTTTCATCGAAAAAGACATTACAATTTTTTTTAGTATTTCATGAAAAGTACGTAAAAAAACGTGCCTATGAGCCTTTTACATCGAAAAAGACATTACAATTTTTAGTTTTTCATGAAAAGTACGTAAAAAAACGTTACAAACGTAAAAAAATTACAAAGAGTTTAAAAAAATTTGGTTAAAATTGGATAACCTGTAGAAAAAGATTTAACAAATGGATTAACTTTATTTACAATGACTGTACGACGTTTTTGCTTTTTGAGATGCAGCAACCTGACCTTTCTCATCATTCATTCCACGATGGCCGAATTGTTTGAGGAACTAGTCGAGAAAAAAAGCTCTATCGCACGATGTTACTTCCTCCATGTTTGTTCTGGCGGTAAAATAGGTATAAAATTGATTTTTCAAATAACCCCAAATTGAAATATTCCAGTCGACTAAGTGTTAGAAATCAAACACGAAGAGCTAGAAAAAATATTCGTTTTTGATTTAAAAACAATGGCGAAGTTTATTCTTTGCAGTACCTTATTTTTTGACCTATTAATTTTACAATATCTTAATTTTGTCTGCATCGATTTTCAAATGGTTTTCGCCATAAACTCGAATAATATCAATTTCTTTATCTTTTAAAAAGTAACTTAAAAAAAAACAGTATAAAGGATATTAAATGGGGTTCGTTTTCTGAAATTTGCTGGTCGCTAGGTTTGGAAATAGTAAAATCACCATAGTACTTTTTCAAATTTAAAAAAAATTATCTTTAATGTTCTGGCTACTAAAACGCTTATTTCACCAAGTTTACAAGCTGAGTATTTATCATATCTTATTGGAAATTTAACGTAGTTCTCAACGTTATCAACCGATTTGTCCAAAACCTTTTAGTTTTGGAATTATCATTGTTTCTTTGATGCGAGGTCGTGAAATTATCATTGTTTCTTTGATGCGAGGTCGTGAAATCTTTTTAAAAAAAGGAGTAACTCCGAAACTGTTCAAATTCGGACCATAGTTAATTAGGACTTTTTGGTTGCATTTTGAATGTAGAATCTACAGACAAAGTATTAACACGAATAGCCGAACACCCTGTATATATTGAAACGTATTTGTTATTGTTTTACAATTAGAATTTGGTTGTAATTGCTAATTAATGATCAAATAGACTGTTGGAGTTTGCAACAAATGGTGCATCGTATGTTTGTGATGGAATATCACCCACAATGGTACAGTGTAAAAGTTTTTCTACACCCTCTCAGCGGGGTGTAGAATTAAACCAATATCAATGAGACAGCCGCTCTTGTTAGATTCTTAAATGGCGAAAAGAAAAGGAAATGGAGCCTTCATGTAGCCCTTGACTTTCAGGCATGGAAAGAATGGGGGGGGGATTCTTTTTACAAGCTTCGCCAGCCGTCTCTTTGCATCAAAGGCCCATGTAACCCGTTAATGCTTTTAAACGGGAAGATAAAACATCAAGTTCCCGGTGCCGAATCTGGAGCCTTTTCCTCCACAGAATCTGGTATAACCTCGGCCTGAGCCATTACTCATTTCCCCCCTTTTAAAGAGGCTTTTCTTCAGCAGGAAACAAACGGTAATTTTAAATATGAAAATATGAATTGAAATTAAAAATACAAAATACACATGTACCCTTTTTTCAAACCATTTGGTTTTATGTTACTATTAATCTTTAAAAGTCTTCTGCTTTTTGTTTTTTTAATTTTTTAATATTAATTTTTAATAAATAGTTAATCGACTGACAATTAAATTAATTGATAAATAATTTATCAACCAGTTAATCAAATAATGTAATTTTGCATGTCAGTCGATAGGCCAACACTTCCGCAACACTCACAAGTCTTGCGGGTTTAGTATACGCCGCCCTAATGCATCTTCAGAGAAATAAAAAAAGGCAAGATATTTTTCTTTTTAATTGTAATTTCTAAATATGTTAATCGTTGTAATTATTGATTGCCTTTCCTCTGTACTTAATGGGGTTGTTAGAGTATGCAATAAACATTATTATATTCTGATGATGTGTTGTTCGTAGCTGACAATCGCGTAAGTTTACAGAAGAACAGAAACATATTAGTAAGTTATTAGGGATCTTTGTGTTAACCTTGTTTACTCTGTTAGGTCCTGTTAGATCGAAAAAAAAATGATGACGTAGACTTGTGAGAATCGGCTAGTTAACTTGCTCGATCTAACAGGCCAGGGCCAATGTTAGATATTAGATCTATTAGGTATCGTGGTCCGATTGGCCAAATGAATTCTTTTCAATTAATTAATCTTTAATTAAGGTTTTGGTTGAGATAAAAAAGTCAATGTCACGAGCGGGATTCGAACCCACGACCTATGGCTAAATACGCCGGTGCTTGAAGTTGGTGTCCGAGTGGATCGAAGTCACGATAGCTCAAGTGGTAGAACAGCGGCGTATTTAGCCGAAGGTCGTGGGTTCGAATCCCGCTCGTGACACTGACATTTTTATCTAAAAAAATAAGTCAAAACCTTAGTTCGATGTTAGGTCGAAAACGAAGTCACATTGCGTTAGGGAGCAGGTAACCACCACGGCAACCATGAATTTAACAGCTGATGTTTGTTTACATGTATTTTTATTCTTAAATAAGCATTAATTAAGTCAGACCAATACATATCTTTTGTTAATTTCTGTCCTTTCCATATACTCTCATTCATAATATATACATCCCCTATCCTGTAAAGTTGTACGTTGTTGGCCGTTAGGATACAAGTTAGGTATGTCGGCACGAATTGAAGCGTGTCATTTCTTAGTACTTTTCGAGTGCATAGATAGCATTTTGAATGAAAGAGTTGCTTATTTTTCCTTTTGTTATTAACTTTTCGCATCTTACAATTTAACACAAAAGAAAACCAAAACAAACAACAACAAGCCTTAAGGACTGTTATAGGTTTATTTTCGGTTCTACCAATCGCGGAAAAAGTGAAGTTTAACATGCTAAGAAAAGAAAGAGGCGTTCTAGATCTTACTAGACATTTTTCTATTAATGTCACGCACGATTTAACATCTTACAAACAGCGTGAATCCCCCTATTGTGAGAAATGGATTTTGAGTGTTAACATTGCCAAATCTAAGGTGGTCATTTTTAGAAAAAGGGATTACCTGTTGAAATTGTAAATAGCTACAAATAACTTGGAGTTGCTCTTTCACCTTGCCTCTCCTTAATCTGGGCTGGCTTAATTACAACATCCCACTGAAATTTAAATTCAACATATTTACTGGTGTCTCTAGGTCTGTGCTGTTTTATGCATGCCAGATTTGGGATATGAACAGTATGACGTAGTTGAGAAATGTCTGACTTTGTATCAAAAAGGCTTCTAGCTATATGTTATATTTAGAGACATCCATGGACCTATTGTTGTTATCTTCTGTTATGTTATCTATCACTGGTTTTGAGATTATGAAACACAACACGTTCTGATTCTCTCACTGGTATACTTCATTTTCTAAATGTCACAACCCTCGTAGCATAAATATTACTAGCATCTCCTCCGAACCTAATCTTGATTCTCTTCTTGCAAAAATCAGTTACATCATCGGGAAGAGTCTAAGGCTTGGTCTGTCATCAACTCGTTTTTCGCTTCATAGAGATCTTGATCGTACAGTTTGCCACTGTTATGATCTATTGTCGGACTCTAATCAGTATCTGAATCTGGATGATTGGCGGTGGGTTTTGAAAATGAAGTGTGAGTTACTTTGGCTAAACTACACCCCCTGGATGGAGGGGCGTTTTGCCTTGTGCTCTCGATTCTCAGCAATTCAGAGAGGACGTATTCATTTCTTAGCAGAATGTACAATTTTAAAAGAAATTCGTATGCTCCACTTAGGCCGCAGTTCCCTGTCTAGAAATGAACTAATTACTGGGCTAAAATCCGAACTGACTCCACTTGTAAAATATTACAGATATGCACGGCAATACAGATTTATTTATGTTAAAGAACTAAAACCACCCTTGGACAAATAAAGTGGCTTTTTCGGGCAATGGTGCACCGAGCATTGACAGTTACGATATGAAAAAAAATCATGTTATGTAATAGAAATAATTAAGTCTACATCACTTGAGAATGGATATGAAACGGTATTGATGAACAGGATAAAAAATAAGTTGAGAAAAAGAATGTTGGAAAGTTTCCAAGGAAATCTAAAACAAATAAAGAAAACCCAATATACAGGAGACAAATATATCTAGATAAGCAAGTACTAACTTTAATTAAACCGTTAAGAGACATAGAAGTAGAACGTGTTTTTGCACAATTGAAAACGTGGTAAAATGATAAAAAATGTTAAAATAAATCAGAAAGATAAATTACACTGAAAAAAAATCAGTTGGAACTGAAGGCTTCATTGATATTCAACCGGTGATGATGGAGTCCGACCAAAAAAGTATACCGAATCTCGAAAAAATCCGACATTATGAACAGTTCTATCGGGAACCTCCTATGATTCATTTTCTCATCACTATTTAGGCCATTAGTTAATTCCAAATCGATGCAACGAACTGGGTCGCATTTAATTGATTACCTAGGACGACATTGTATGTCATCTCTAGAAACACGACCAACTTCGGGTTGTCGACTAATATTTTCACGCTGTTCCGTGTGGGTCGGTTTTGTCCACTTGCTTCTGTTAAAAAAAAACCCTGTAGGGAAAGTTCATCCCTCTAAAAAAAATTGTCGTTAATAGTCCTCCGGTAAATATCATTTTTCAAGTGTTGTTAGCTGTCGTAGTTTCGTTCCATGTACTAACTTTATTCCTTTTTTATTGTAGATTCTAACCCTTAAATGACCTTTGCCATTACTTTGAATGGCGTGGCAGTGGATTTCGCAAACGTGATTGTTATTGTTAAATGGCTGGCGGAAACGGGCGTCTTCGTTTTTCCCCACAAGGAAAATTACACCTATAAGTTTTACCGATTATACCTTTATTGCACCTCATATGGTTTCACAATCGGAAACCTTCAAAGTGGCTTACTTAAATGCACGTTTTTTCAAAACGGAATTCATTTTATAATTTAATCTAGTATGAATTGCTCTATGAAATTTTTTCGTGTAAAACCTTATTAAATGTAGATACAGGAACTAAACTTTTCAAAACTAAACCCCTTTGAATTAAAAAAAAAAGAGTTAATTGGGAAAGTTTTAGCTCGTTTTAATGGCTTTATATTAAATAAGTTATGTCAATGTGTGTTGACTTTTTAAGCGGGATAATCTTTGCCATAGAATATTGTTACTGGAAAAACTATTTTCTGGATTTTCAAAATTCATTTTGTATAGCAATATTAAGGAGATCCATCTTCTTTGAAGTATCAAGCGTAATCTTAATCAAATAGTCCTTTTTTATTACTTGAATTTCCACGATTTGATATATAATGCAAGTCAGAAGATTTATGGTGATAAAGATATTTGTTTTTCAAATATCTGGCTACCTTAATGAAAACTGGTGAAAATCATTTGAAAATCGGTTCAGAAAAAACACTACAGATTTTACAAAAAATATTTAACATTGTTTTAGTGAATTTTTTTTTTGCCTTTTCTATTACGTTTATAAATAATTCTTAGCCTGGTGTTTTGGGGGGTTATTAAAAAAGTTTATGGATATTTTTATTAAGGAGAAATCTTTATTTTTAATTAAAAGTGTTATAAAATTACGTTAAAATAAAGGATTCTTCGTGTGTGTGTGTGTGTGTGTGTGTGTGTGTGTGTGTGTGTGTATACACATATATTTTTAGCAGCCCAATTATTTTATATTTTACAGGGTCTATTGTAAATTTAACTACGTAGGTTATTTTGAAGTAGAAAATGTTTAATTTCAAATTAAAAGAAGTTAATATTAATGTAAATTAATTTTAAGGTAAAATATAAAATAGGTTAATTTTAAATTAGTCTCATTTAAAAAAATTTAAATTGAAATGGGTTAATTATAATTAAAAAATTGTTAATATTAAATTAAAAAAAGGTTAATTTGAAATTGAAAAAAGATTAATTTAAAATTAAAAAGGGTTCATTTTAAATTAAATGGGCTCATTTTAGGTTAAATGGTTAATTTGAAATTAAAAGAGGTTAATTTGATGTTAAAAATGGTGAATTTGAAATTAAAATAGTTTAATTGTAAGATAAAAATGGTTAATTTGAAATTAAAAATGTTAGTTTTAAGTTAAAAATGGTTCATTTTAAATGAAAATAGGTTAATTAAAAATAGAAATGATTAATTTGAATTTTAAAAAGGTTAATTACATGTTCAAAATGGTTAAATTGAAATTAATAGAGAGAATTTGAAGATAAACAAACAACAAACCTAAAAATGATAAACATGAAATTAAAGAGGTAATTTGAGGTTATAAAAGATTGATTTGTCGTTAAAAGAGATATCACTTCAACCATAGATTTATGTATGTGTGGTGTTGTTAGGTTTTTTTATTTTTCTGACGACTATTTTCTGGCTTTGTGTCACCATTTTTCTTATAGAATTTTTTGACTAAAATAGTTCGTATGTCATTTTTATTCTTAACGCTCATTTCCTTTTGTTTTACTTTTTTAGTCCGGGATTAGGTTCATAGCTTTTCTGAAATAGTACACGGATCGCTGGACTGTTAATTACGGACTTGTTGTTGTTTACGAACTAATGGACGACTTAAGAGCTTAACGTTTTAAAGCCGCGACTTTTAACAAGCCGCCCATAAATCCTTGGACTACTATTCATATGGTGAAACTGAAAATGTAGTAACAATATCATAACTTAAGTGCTTCGCTTGGATCTTCAAGTAGCCAAAAAAATCCTCTTTTCATAATGTTCATATATTTTTACTTTTTCGCTAATTAAGAAAAGAATTATTTAAAAAACAAAAACAAGGAGAGCATAAGTTCAATTCCCAAATCAGTTCATTATGCTGATAGCGATACAATGGAGGGCTGGATTGTTAATGAAATATGATTACTGTTTATCAACTAACGGGCTCCTTCGATACATGGCATTACACTTAACATCATTCAGCTTTTAGACACACAACACATCTCATCTCTCCGTTGTGAGAATTATTCTATGCATATTTCCTATGTTCCGAATATAAATATATATGAATTGATACATTGGGGTATTCACGATGTTTGTAAGATGGTAACTCGTGTTAAGAGAAACGTCCAGTAAGATCGTGAACGCCCCCTTCTTTTCTTAGCATGTTAAACGTTAATTTTTCCGCAATGCTACGCGTCGCGTTTGGTAGAACCAAAAATAAAGCTATGACAGTCCTTGAAAGCTTGTTGCTGTTTGTTTTGGTTTTCTTTTGTGTTAAATTGTAAGATGTCAGAAGTTAATAAAAAAGGAAAATTAATCAATTCTTTCATTCAAAATGCTGTCTAACTGCTAACTTGTATCCTGACGTCTAACAGCCTACAATTTTATAGGATAGGGGATGTATCTATTATGAATGAGAGTATGAGGTCAGGTCAGAAATTAACAAAAGAAATATATTGGTCTAATTTAATTAATGCGTATTTAAGAATAAAAATACGTGTAAACAAAAAACTGTTAAATTCATGGCTTCCGATCCACTCGAACACCAACTAACTCTCCATCTCAACCCCACCTTTGAATTCCGAGTGGATCGAAGTCACGATAGCTCAAGTGGTAAAGTAGCGGCCTATCTTGCCGAGGGTCGTGGGTTCGAATCCCGCCCGTGACATTGACTTTTTTATCTCACCTAAAAACCTTAATTAATTGAAAGATAAAACAAACACTTCGAACATAATAGGTATCGACAAAATCAAAAAGTGGGGGTGGATGGAGACATCATTAACATTATCAATTAAAGACGGTGCTATGTACCCGAGATGATGGTCATGATGAATATGATGTCGGAGTTTGTTTTAGCATAAGCTGACCACTTCTCGTTTTGACTTTTTTGGATCCATTCTGTGATTCTATGCTTGTTTTTTGTTATCCCTATAGTAGGTTCGGGGCTGTATATGGCATTCAGATCCTCCTCCGGCCAGTGTGTTTGCCTTTTACCCAAAATTCCCTTGTGTCCTGGTAAGCAAGTTATCACCGGGTTGTTGTGTTACCCCAGGCTTTGAAGATTTTGGACGCCTTCACTGATTAAATTTGATGTTTACACGCTTATGCTTTAATACATGTTTAGAATCCAATCTTATAAGGATTTTTATGATCAGTGTAAATTCTATTAAAGTTTTCTAGGGCAGAAGCATTGATGGCGTAGTTTCAGCTTGAAAGAACGACACTCCCCTAATGAGTTTGGCTCATATTTTGGTCATGTACAGAAAACGTCTGATCCGGTTCCTTCAGTACAGAAGACATATGTATCATTGTATCTGATTCCTCCTGAATTTTTCTTCTTGTAGACTGTGATGTCTTCATAGGATGCTGTAAAGAGGGTTAAATTGACGTGGTTGTTTTTATTGCCAAAATAAGTTTGCCAGTCTGTGTTCCGCCTAATGTTTGGGTAGCTTGTTTTTCTGAGGTTTGGCCGATAGGATACATTGAAGAGTTTCCTTTAAGTCCCAGTTGTGAGCGCCATTGCTCTACCATGTTGAGTTCTGTTTGAGTGAGCTCTTTTAATGTTGAGACAATTTTTCCCTTGCATTACAATGTCGTCTGTATAGCCTTGGGTGTATATTGCGTTTTCATTTAGTTTGTTTATGAGGTCCTCCATAACCACACAGCAGATAAATTTAAGGTTTTTTTTTGGAAGGCGATCTCAAATTTCCTTGGAGACCAATTCAGTCCCAACTTTGGCAAGGACTGTGTGGTTTTTTTAAGGAAGTAGGAAATTCGAGCTCGACTGTAAAAAAAAACCACTTAAATATGTCAATGTGTAGACATATTTAAGGTTGTTTTCCCCTGATTAAAATAGGTCGAAAGCTTGGCATTAGCAACTAAATTTGCCTTCTTCTTCTTCAAGACCATACCTTGATCCAGTAAGTGAAAAAGTGGTCGATACTTCTAACACTGAAAACTGCTTACTTTTCACACTATTCCAAGAAGTAGTCACAATTTTTTTTTAAGTCTTCTAGTGGGGTTATGGGAAAAGTGGTGGATGCATGTTGGGCTACTATGGGTGGAAAAGGATGGGGTAGAATTTACGGTAACTGGTTTTTGCCAGGTTGGGAGGATGGGCACTGGTTTGTTGGTCCTGGATTTTACAGATAGTGGAGAGTTTAGCTGAACCCCACAGTTCTAGTCCGTAAGTCCGTATTGACTTGATTACAGTACAGTATGCAAATCGTTCAAACATAAAATCTATTAATATGTTAAATATAAACTACAATTCTACAAAAAGCTACTGTGTGTTAAAATTGCCGTTTTAAAAGGATTTTTTTTAAAGCGTGTCTAGCAAAATGTGTGAATGTTTAACCTAAAAGCATGCAAATGAAATAATGGCTATTACACGGTTTTTCTCCTCATTCCACCTGCCCTCTTGGGACTTGTAAATGGGTCTAGCCCTTGTGAGCATTAAGCCGGTGAACTGTTTTCGCCGAAACAGCATTCAGAGACATTTCTCAACACCGAATTTTTTTTTCATGCTTAAATTGACCGCCTGTCCATGTAAAATATAACGCTAAGGTAAATTTTAAGGTTGAGAAGAGCGGAGAGAAAGAGATAGAAAAGAGAAAAAATATATAAAACAATTAGACAAAACAAGATCTTTTGATATAAATTTAGCACTTAGCCTTTCATCTATTGAAAATAAAACAGTTACAAAATAAATTTCTATTTGTCTGTCTGCAAATTGTTAAATAACGTTTCACTGACCCACACTGAAAACCTTACAGCATTCTACCCTGTCAGGCATCTTTAACCAAAATGTTCATATAGAAATGAATCAAGTAAATTGGTGAAAAAATGACCACGATAGCTCAAGTGGTAGAGTAGCGGCCTATCTAGCCGAGGGTCGTGGGTTCGAATCCCGCTCTTGACACCTGGCTTTTTTATCTCAACTAAAAACCTTAATTAATTGAAAGATATTAATTGGTCAGGGACCCACGAAAACAAGTGAATGTTTGTTTTATTTTAATTTAGAACTATTGGTAGGTAGTTTCATCTTTGAGATTCTTTTACACAATGGTTGAATTCATGTTTATTGTTTATTATTATTATTAAGTATGATTTATTACACTTAATACTTAATTGATTAATTTATTGTTAACATTATTGTTTTAAGTATAAATCTCCGGAAGACGGATAAATCCGTGGCGTAAATGTTTTTAATACGTGAAACCTTACATTCTTTATTCTATGTAATATTTTTCAACAAACGTTTTCTTTCTTTTCGCCAAATAAAGAAACAGAAAAAAGTGCCATAATAATCGAGATCAAGTGACGTAACAGGAAAAGGGAGTGGAGAATTTTTCTCAAGCACTCAACTTTTATTCCATATAGAAAGCATTTGTGGTATAAAAGTTTATCCCTAACGAGGCTTTTTCATTCTTCTTTATCGAAAGACGTAGGGTAACGAGAAGTGCCACTAGAAGGATGGCAAGAAAAGCTTTTCGTAATTGGAGAGTTAAGGGCGATAAAGTCTTAGTGAAGGGGGTGCACTTTAACTGCCAAGTCGCAAAGAAAAGAACAAAAGTAGCAAAAAATTAACAATTTTACAATCAGTTGGATTTTTTAATTTATAACGAACATAAACTATGTAAAACATGATGCTCCCCAATATTGTTAATTGCTTGATGGTGATTTTTTGCAAGAGCATCCATAAAATGTCTGGAAGGTAAAATGCCCACCCGCTTGGCAGGCGTTCTCGAAAATGGCAGTTGCTGCCGAAATGTCGAAAGAACTTATATGCTCATTTTAAAAATCGTCTTCACGAAATTCATCTTCAACAGGCACTGATATAGACGGCNATGATCTCAATAAAGATCGAAACGTTGGCACGATAAAGAAAATGTTTTTCTGAAACCTACATCACACCAGACCGCATCTCACGATATCTGAATAATTTGTGAAATAATTATAACCGCATAGCAGACTGAACCGGGTTTGTTAGTAAGAATTTGTTTTAGTTCGAGGCGATTGTTTTATTCTGTAAGCAAATTAAACCATTTGGAATCAAGTTTTTTTTTGGTATTTTTTGATTCTTATTGGTACTGGAGTGGGGTGAAGTTTTCAATTTTTGTGGAGGTTTTTGTATCTAGATTTAATAATTTAAATCTTTAATGGAATTTGGAGGCTATTGTGGATTCTAATGTTTGAAACTTACAAGAAACAGTTTATTAATTATAATTTTTCTTAGTAGTTTTGATCGAATGGATTGGATTTTGTAAGAATTTAATTTTTCGTCGAACCACAAACTTCACTGCATTTGTTATAAAATTCATAGGGGATCATCTAGAAAGCAACTAGAATAATCCATAAAAAATGAAAATTGCATAAAAATCTGAAAAATGGATACACAGATATAGACGTGTACGGGATTTTACGTTTCCGCATGTTCAGGCGATACCGTCGATCTGATTGGGGTGAAATTCATTTGTTCCGTCAAGATACCAACCCTCACGATCTCTGAAAATTTCATAAAAATTGGTCTCGCGGTTTCGGAGTTTTGCCGGTTAAAATGAATCGATCACTTACAGACACGGAACCAAATTTGTTAAAAAAGGTATGAAACGCAAAATGCGATTGGAACAAAACTTTTTTGTCTTCCCGCATGAATACAAGGCAAGGATACAAGTTAGGGGACCTTCGGCAGTTCGGAAGCAAAATGGTAAACAAAGATTCACTTAAGATAGATAAAGGAGTTGGATTTCTGACTCCAAATTGTCAAGAGTTATATGTTTGGAGCACCAAAGGCCGTTTTTAAAAATATATATTTTACTTTAAAACATATAAAGAAGATTACAAGACAGAAAAACCATTCGAAAAATTACAAATAGATACATTCTGTTATAATCAAAAGAAATTCCTAACAATAATAGATTGTTTTTCAAAAAAACTAATCGCATACCCTCTTGATAGTTTGAACCAGATTGAAATTCAATCACACC
>NW_019392995.1:68019-135858 GCF_000648675.2 Cimex lectularius
AGTTAAGAGTTGAAGGAACTGCCCCAGCTGACTCTGCATTACGACTTCATATAAACCTAGCGCTTATCTCAAACGGCGCGTATTCTCTCCGACTTCTGACGATTCTCTCGCCTTTTTCTGTCTTGTAATCTTCTTTATATGTTTTAAAGTAAAATAAATCTTTTTAAAAACGGCCTTTGGTGTTCCAAACATATAACTAAGGACACGTTTTACAAGAGTCAGCTTTGAAGAGGACTTTCGCATTATTTGTGTTTGGACGAGTTGAGTCCTAACGTTTCGAGGAGAGCCGAACTGCGTGAAAAGAGGAGCGTGTCAATGTTATATCGGCCTTGTCACACCGTGATACGGTGTTGTTTGCCCTTTATGTCAAAGTCTCGCTATTTTATCTCATTTCAAGGTTTCCAACGGGCTGCAGCTATTCACCAGGCCGACTGATATAACGATCCCTATGAATGCTGGATAATATTATTAATTTCTCTAATTAGTAGAAGCCTCTGGGAACCTCAGAACTCTTAAACGACTCTTTCCAGTAATTCGAAACCGCTTCTTTTTTCCGTTTTGTTTAATATCCGCACACGGTAAAATTACTATTTTTTTCAGCGTGGCAATGAAAATTATCTGGATGGCAGCTATTGAGGAAACGCGGCCTCATATATCGTCGGTGACGCGGAATTGATAAACCAACCATATTCGCCGGTCATACTTGTTTCTGTCAATAAATATTTTTTTTAAAATATTAAACTCCGTGCGGTTATCAGTTATCGATAAAATCACCATAGCCTGAACTTTATAGGGTTTAAAAAAAAATGAGCCTCATGAAACGGCTACATAAATAAAAAGTTGTTAAAAGAAAGAAGCGCCAAATTGGACTGAATTACCGTACTCAGAATGAGCTATAATTTCGTAATTTCAAACGGCCGAAATGAGTTCATCAACTGGGGACAGGTATAACGAACAACACAATTCATTTATTAGGAAAAAAGTCAGGTTTTTCAGTTCAAAATACACGTCAACGTTGGCCCTCGTGAAATGAAAAATTTCAATTAAAAAATTGGTTATAGCAAGCGATAAAACTTACGATCGCCAATATTTTGAGAATATAGAATGAGAAAGTATTAAAAAAACACTTCCAAATTGATAAAAATAATATAAACAGACTGGTAAAAAATTGAAGAAAAGAAAACGTATTATTGAATCAATTAATTATTCTTTTTATGTAAGGTCTTGGTTGAGATAAAAAAGTCAGTGTCACGAGCGGGATTCGAACCCACGATCTTCGGCTAGATACGCCCCTGCTCGACCACTTGAGCTATCGTGACTTCACTCTCCATCTCAAACTACAACCGTTCGAATTTTTTGCATCTCAACCAAGGCCTTACATAAAAAGAATTAATTGAAAGAAGTAACTTGTTCGATTGACCACTAAAACATAAAGGTATTGTCGTATTTTAGCAAGTGTGTCTTCATCCACAAATTGGCTTTATTTCTCCACGAAGAAAATTATTTCAGGCACAGTCCGTTTTTTGATAAATTGCGTCAATATGCCTCGTAATGATTTAAATTCGAATTCACATCGCAAAACAATCTGCACGTATTTTCTCTCAAGCACTTTCGAATAATAGCCAGAATAAAAAGTAGTTTCGCTAAATTTTCCATCCGCGTAGGTTCAGCTAAGGGCTGTTGGTAGTAACACTAAACTCACGTTCCGCTAGCTATCAGACGAGGTCGTTTGATGATAATAGCTATTGCAAATTTAAATCCTAATGCAGTCTCGCAAAATTACTCCCTGAATTCGTACAGCGCTTCAACATTTGGTGAAGGTGATTCTAACGAAATGACCACGCTTAATCTCTTATTTATAATTAGACGCTTTTTTTCCTAATGTTATTGTTACTGGTATTGCTGTTGACTTTGACTATTGGTGAATCATTTAGTAAAAAATTACATCAGAGAATTATTGTCGGTTTGTGCTTGATGATTTTGCTGATAATGATGTCAACTATGAAATTCTCGTTATATTGCGTAATTATCGGATACATGCTTAAAGCCGGGAACACACTTACTCGATGGTACGCCATGCGACGCTACCCGATGCTACCCGACGCCTTGCCACGTTTTGGTGGGGTGTGCACATCTATCCGACGCAAACAAACGTCGCGTACAGTCCACAGCGTTTATCACAATAATCACTATCACAATCGCAACGCATCTTTTATTCTGAATGCACTATTTTGAGCAAAACTTTGTTATAAATTGTTAGTTAAATTTTATGAGCACAACCATCTAATAAATTGTTTGTTAAATTTAATTGTTTTAAATAAAGTTCCTCCTAACTCCTAACCATCATAATTAAACAATGTTTATAAAAACTTATGAATTTGGTTTACATTAAAATAACATGTAATTAATATAACGACAAAATTATATGTACTTAGTTTGAAATAAACTACAAAAAATATGAGTGTCCTGTTCTGATGCTACCCGACATTAGAAAATGGTGTAATTTTACGAGCAAAACTATGAAATAAATTGTTAATTAAATTTTATGAGCAAAACCGGGTAATAAATTATTCNAAAAGTCCACAGCCCGGGGTCAAAATTTTCCGATTTGGTGGAGAGCCAACCCCCGATGCGGCACTTCAGAGATCAGATACAAGTAAGGCAGCTCAGCCTTCAGACACTATTACCACTGTTGTGCAAAATGGAATAGGTTGCCCTATACAAATCCTCCCTGCTCGATTCCAGCAAGCTCTCCTCTTTAAGCCCGGAACACACCCGATGCTACGCCATGTGACGCTACCCGACGCAAATCCATAAGATTGTCTTACCCCGTGCACTTCTGCCGCGCAACGCTACCCTACTGTACGCTATGCGATCCCCACTGTCCTCAGTTTCATCGGGTAGCAACGGTTTGTCCGTAATTTACCTCGGAAATATACTTCGTTTACAGTCTCAAAGGGTGGGTGAACGAAGTTCATTTAAAGTTTTTTCCAAAATTCTGTATAATTGACTTAAAAGAAGAAAATAAACCCTTTGCAAAGTACAAGTCTTATATTCAATTTGCATCCGTGTCCAGTGTTACTGCCTGAAGCGCGCGTAAACTTTTTTTAAACTTTATTCCGTGCTGTTTTAATTAACTTTACAGACGATTGTTGAAAAGCAGGTGAAAAAAAAAACACTATTCGGAGTCTTGTTTTTCTTCGAATTGTTTTTATTTAAACTGTTTAAACATTTAAGACAATATCGTTATAAATATTTAAACTGGCGTTTAATCGAATCCATTTTTTAAAAAATCAATGCTAAAAAATTTTTTGTCACCATTGTTATGGTGTTATTATGTGTTGTTATGTTCTACATTTGATACCTTGAAACTTTGTTATCTTACAATTAAAAATACAATTCACAAATGTACATATATGGATGGTGAATACCATTAACTTGTACAAACAGATATAAATCAATAAAAAATAAAATAATTCCAAATGCGTTACTTCCCTCGATCTTGTAATGAGAATATTTCAAATCTATTTTAAAAATACCATATTTTCGCCATTTTTTGTGTTTTAACTGTAAATGCGGACGGAATAAACTCCAAATCATTATTTCTATATGCTGATGATAAATGATCGTTTTTATTTAATTTTTCACATTAGTTCTTAACTGTATGAGCTTTATTTCTCGAACAGTATTAATTAAAGAAATTCATTTAAATGATTTTTACTTTCTTACAAGAGGAGGCTTAGGACGTGGGATCACCGATTATCGCTGATGATCACCAATAGGCCAACCTCCGATAGCGAAGTACCAGAGTAGGCTAAAATATTTTTTAGCCAGAAGAAATGTAAAGCACGCAATTAAAAACCTTCCCCTCAAGAAAGTTCCGGGATTTGACCTCTTTACCCCTTATAATTTGAAAACTAAAAAAAAAAAGCCGTAGTTTTACTAACAACACTTTATAACGCTACTCTCATCACAACTCTCTTCATGACACGGCGAAAATTATCCATGGTTTACCCAACTCCTCAAACCAAACAAATTACACCACCAAAATACCCGAAGCACTCCTTTTTAAACAAATACACCTCATCTTCGAATCATATAATATAATCCGCGACCGTCAATTTGGACTTAGGCCTCACAATTCCACTGTTCAAAAGTGCCATCGCGTTGTGGACATCACCGCAGAAGAAGTAGTGTTACTCTGGCATCTTTATCGATGTCGAGCAGGTTTTCGATCTTGTCTGACACTTGGGTTGACTTGAAAACTAATGGGCATCCTACCCTCTTGCACACATAATCCATAAATCCTACCTGGCCGAGAATGGGTCGGATCCTCCCACTCTACTTTGTACATGGCGGACGACGGGAGTCCCTCAGAGTAGCGTCCTAGGCCCGCTACTGTACTCACTATAATACTGCTGATATCCGGTCCCATCCCGACACCACTTCCTATCATACGCTGATGGCGCCATTTAGCTCTGATCCTGTAACTCATCGAACCCTCCAGACACACCTATTGACAGAACAATCGTTCAAAAAATTCCGACTCAAACTAAACACCACGAAGTCCCAAAACATAACCTTCACCCTCCGTCGCATCACTCTACCTCCAATCCATTTTATAACATCACCCTCATTACATACTACCGAAATGGCCGATGGTGATTATATTTCTATATATACTGATGGAAGCAAATCAGAGGTTGGTGTAGGTAGTGCTTTTGTTTGTTTCCAAAATGGTTCAAAAATTTATGAAAAAAAATACAGACTGCATCAGGCATGTTCCAATAATCAAGCCGAACTTTTGGCCATTCTGAAGAGCTTGCAATGGGCTATGAAGAAAAAATCAGAAGGGAATATTGCCAAAGTTATCATTTTAAGTGACAGTCAAGTGTCCTTAGAATCAATTATTAATTATAATAATCATGGCTTTTTGCCTGAGCAAATAAGGCAAATTATTCAAACTCTAGTCAAACAAAATGTTAATGTACAACTAGGCTGGGTTAAGCCTCTTTGCGGAATAGAGGGAAATGAAGAAGCTGACAGACTGGCCAAATTAGCATCTACTGACGAAAGTTTGAATTTGGCATACACCAAACTTCCAAAGTCATCTATTATAAATAAACTTTTCGAAGAGAGTCTGGACAAATGGGAAAATGCTTGGTCAAGTACAAATAATGGAAGGCAGACAAGAAAGTTCTTTCCCAAAGTTGCCGATAGATTCCAGCCGCACATCCAACTATCCGCACCACTAACCCACATCTTAACCGAACACGGCCCAAACAACAGCTATTTTTTCCGCTTTCATCTAAAAGATCTAAAAATCTAAAAACGCCTGCCTAATTTCCCAGTGGAACAAAGCATTAAACACCTAATATATGAGTGCCCACTAATAGAACCACTGCGTAGTGTTTGGATACGAAAGTGCCTACTGCAAGACAAGAAGTGGCCAGCTCAATACTGAAACCAATATACAGCATGGAAATATGTGGTTCAACCAAACCTTACGAGCTACGCAGAATTCAGACCTTACAATCACAAATCCTTATATCCATCGTCAATGTTTCTAACCACGCCATCCAAAATGACCTGAACGATAACTTTTTGAACGATGTTGTAAAATCTAGCTCCCAAATATTCCACATAAACCTCCAATCCCACTACCTTCCGCGTTCAACTACTTTCCTCCCAATTCCTTCCCTGCAATCCTCCTCGACGTCTAAAAAGACACCGTGAACTGCTGTCAGGGAGCGATTATATCTGATTAAATAGATTAACAGTAGATTAAAAAAACCTTCCCATCGAACGTCAGTCGATATGGCTGTATCTAGAGAAACGACTCACCTGGATCCCCGTTTACGACTCCAAAGATAGAATTCAACGTCGAACAACAGATCTAAACTCTCCCTTGACATTTTTTTTTTTTTTTTTTTTGGATACCAGGGACTGGAGGATTTCCCTCCTGAGCACTGCAGCTGAGCTGTACAGCTTATTGTACTTTATCCCTGGCTCCATATTTTTGGGGGAGGGCTCGCAACACAAATGTGAACTTGAGCCCCCGTTGTACCGGTGTTCTTCCATCGATGAAACTTATTTTTGAAGGGGGTTGGGACCAAATTCAGGGTCGCTGAGATCCGATCCCGCCCCTTCCATTGATGAGTGCCGTGTCAATTTGTTTCAATTGCGGCCACCGGTCCCCTTAGGCGTCAGAAAAGTCCAGAGGCGACGGTGGGGATCGAACCCACGACCGCGGGATCTACTAGCCGAGAGTCTGACGCCTTAGGTAGGCCGTCCACTGGAGCCGTTTTCGGCCGAACTTGCTCGGCCGTTGCCCGGCCTAAAACCAATTCGTTCGGTCGTGTTGGGCCGTGTACGGCAAGCACTTTCCGATCCAAATAAAGTTGGATTTTCCAGTCCTATTCGGCCGAATGGCTACTTCGAATTCAACTATCAACAACGAGACATCAAACGCTCACCATTGTTTAACGCCGTTCTTTGCTTTTTGCTTACCTTTTCGTTTCGTTTTCATTTCGATGGATTGCGAAAAATTGATAAGTGCGGTTGAGGAGCAGACTCTTGGGACATGCGTTATCCACTCTATCATCGGAGAGATGTCCAGCGTAAGCTGTGGTCAAGGATAGCTTTAGAAATGGAACCTCCAAAAATTTTGTTTGTTTCTTTCATTCCATTTGTATGTAAACTAAGAATTTTCGAGCAGCAACAAATATTCTACACCCATTTGGGCTGTATCGTGAACTGACGAAAATCGGCTACAGTGGACGACGGCGTTCGGCTATATTGCCGGTCGTCCGTTTGGTCAAATAGTTCGGCTGTTGAACGACCGTCGTAGTTCGGTTCCAATGGACGAGCAGCCTTAACCACTCGGCTACCGCGGCCCCCCCTCCCTTGACATACTCATATACAAACCACAATATACGGAATGGGAAATATGGTGTTTAACCGAACCTCGCAATCTCGGCAGAATCGATATCCTCACATTCATGACTCCTTAGATCCATCGTCAACGCCCCGTCCTATATGTGAATCTAAATCTATCTAAATGAAGTTTTAAAATTCAGATACAAAAAATTCCACACTAACGTTTCAATCCCCCTCCAATCCCCACGTAACACTACTTTCTTTCTGATCCCAGCAATCCTCTAAACGTGTAAACGTGCCCGTGGCCTGTTCGCTGATTCATGCAAAGTCAATGGCAGCCCCTTTCCTTTTGATTTTAGATTCCATATTGGAGAATCGCTTGGGGGTCATGATAAAGGACAAAATTGCCATTTTTTTTCCTAGTTACAAATTGAGAAGCAAAGCCAAGGCACAGTCAACGTTGATTATAACGGAACAAAGAACGATGAGTTGGGTTATCGACCTGCTGGAAACATGAAGTTTTTTCGGAGGATCTACGGAAGAGGTCAACACAGAGAAAACCGAAAGGAAGTTTTTCTCTGTGTTGACCTCTTCCGTAGATCCTCCGGAGGAAGAAAGAGCATTAAAAAACATAAACAGCATATCACGCACAACTTGTTCATCTGTGTTATATCGCAATTTCTGAGTGTAAAGGTTTGAAAATTGACGAAACAGCCAGACTCTCAACACGACACGCAAGAATGGCACAGTTACACAGAAGACAAACACTTTGAGCCCTGAAGATGATCTCAAGAAAGATCGAAACGTTGGCACGATAAAGAAAATGTTTTTCTGAAACCTACATCACACCAGACCGCATCTCACGATTTCGGAATAATTATGAAACAGCTAGAAAAAGCTCCTGCCGTGTCCTCCACGAAGTTGAAACAATTTCCTCCTTAGAGGGCAATCGATTTTTATAATCAATCCTGGGGCTATGTCATTTTCGCCAATCTCCTTTAATTTCCCCCTAACATTTTCACCTCAGTCCTGATTATTAGATAATCAAAATTTCCTTAGTTAAATTATTCTGACTAACCGGATACGAGCGTAACGAACTGTCACAACGTCTAGACAGATAAAACGAAAAATGATTAAATAGTGGAAGACGATTTTACACGGAGAGTCAATCCGGCTTATCCGTGATTATTTATTTTTGGGCCGGATAAAATTTGAATATTTGTAACTCAAATTTCCTTTTGAAAAGCTTGTAGTCTGAAATCAACAGACCAGGATTCCTTCCCTGTCTTCCCTTAGTACCTCTGTTCTATCTTGCTTACTTTTCCACTTTGTAACAAGTCCCGGAAATCCTTAGTCGCGTTCCGAAGTAGAAGCTATCAAGTTTATCAATTGCTGTTTTCCTTCTATTATCCGTCGACTTGTGATTTTATTTTAGAGGACAATGTCAGTTAGAGTAGAGAGGGTTGGAGGGCAGGAGGCTGTCCTATACGTTTTTATTATTTTCAGAAGGTCAATTCCTATTCTTACTTTGTGCTTATTTTTAAGTAGTGTAGTATTTTCAAGTATTTAAACGTACGTGAGCAGATATTTGTCTTTTGTTTCTAAATAATATTCAATTTCGAGAGTACTCTTTTTTTGTATTTTTCTTGTTTTGGTGGTTTGTGATGATCTTTTTTTTTCCGTTGATCATTATTTACCTTTAAGCACTATTTTTTGATCTATGTGACCACCAGTTTTGATTTTTCCTATACAGGGTGAATTGCTACTCGTGCTACAAACTTCTCCAGTAGATTCTTCACCCTAAAATGAACAAAAAAGTTCATATTGTCCATGGTCCGATTCTCAACCATTTCAGAGTAATTTCGCTTTTTATCGATTTTGAAAGATATCACGTCCTGGCGTCGGAAAATCGTGATATCTTTTAATCTAAACATTTCTCTGAAAATCTAATAGCACCGTTGAAATTCCCGTTAATTTTTCAATAAGAAGATGACGGTGGCAAAATGTTTGGGCTAATTTTTTGTGTTTTATTTCAGCCAGAACTACAAAAAGAGTGGAAAATTGTGTAAATCGGAAAGTGTATAAAGTAATCCAGAGTTTCTAATTTTAGTCTCAGAAGGCAGCAAATTTGAGGAAAACTACCTGATTTAATAACGCTTCCAACGCACTCGTCATTTTCTTATTTAGTGGTTGTGAGACCAAGATGTTGATGACAAAAAGAGAAAAAATGGTGGTTCAAGGATTGCTAATGTTTGAGAGTGACTTGCTACTCGTGCTACAAACTTCACCAGTAGATTCTTGACCCTAAAATGAACAAAAAAGTTCATATTGACCATGGTCCGATTCTCAACCATTTCAGAGTAATTTCGCTTTTTATCGATTTTGAAAGATATCACGTCCTGGCGTCGGAAAATCGTGATATCTTTTAATCTAAACATTTCTCTTAAAATCTATAAGCACCGTTGAAATCCCCGTTAATTTTTCAATAAGAAGATGAAGGTGGCAAAACGTTTGGGTCTTTCTTCCTTGACCTTCTAGCTGTTTGTAAACTTCTTAAGCATTACATACTAAATGGGCATTAAATTAAATTAAAAAATTTCAATGGAATTATGATTTTGATTCTCTCTAAAAATTAACGGGGATTTCAACGGTGCTTATAGATTTTAAGAGAAATGTTTAGATTAAAAGATATCACGATTTTCCGACGCCAGGACGTGATATCTTTCAAAATCGATAAAAAGCGAAATTACTCTGAAATGGTTGAGAATCGGACCATGGACAATATGAACTTTTTTGTTCATTTTAGGGTGAAGAATCTACTGGAGAAGTTTGTAGCACGAGTAGCAATTCACCCTGTATACGGTCATCTACGAAAACCAACTGAAGACATCAATAAAAGTGGACCTAGGACTGATCCCTGAGGGCAACCTTTCGCGACGTTTTCTGTCGAGACTGTGTGCTTTATTACTATTTCAAAATGATTTTTGTAGATTGGATGAAGTACGTTTCGGAAGAAAACTGAACGATTTATCGTAAAAAAAACCATATTGTGATTCACCTCGTTGCAAATAGACCTTCTGGATTTCTCCTCCCGTTGGAAGGTAAACGATGATAATTTACTACCCCGAGGAAGCATTGGATGATTGATGGTGGTGTCTATTTTCCGAGACATGAAGAGCCGATGTTAGGTCCTCGGCGATAAGGGGTCGGTTTTTCTAATCGGTCGGACGACAGTGCATTTTCACTCGGGCCGGCCCCATTCCAGGCCCAGGTACTTCCAGGCCCCACCCTCTTTTCATTCTATTTCCTAACGTTATTCCCGTTTAATGGGAAATGTACTGAACCCGGCTCCAAAGACACTCCATTAAACGCTTGATTTATTTTCACTGTTCCCTATCTTTCCTGTTTAAGGGCCCGTACTAGCGGAGAGTGTTTCCCGTGGATAAGAAAAATACCGGCTAGACATTGTGTGCGGGACATTTTTTTATATATAGTTTTTGTTTTCTTTACCCGACGAAAAGCTCACTCACTGCCTGTTAGTACTAATATGAAACAGCTATCTCTTTTACTGTTGTAGGACGGAATTAAATAAGGTTTTCTTTGCCAAACCCCTTTAATTTTTAACATTAGATCTTCCTGTGCATCTGCTGTTTCAAAAATAAGCTAATTTTCACAAATTCTGTAATGGATTAAACATAATTTTTTATTGTGAAAACATCAGATANTCTATATATATATATATATGCAGGGTGGGCGACCAAGACCCGTGGGGTTAAATGCCTGGGTAGACTCGTACCCCGTCCCTAAAAGGTCCGGGACTTGGTCGGCGCATGTGTCCTGCGTAAATCTCTTGGACCTATTCACAAACCCCAAGATTTTGGACCATTTAATCTAGGGGAGTGATTTAGTGATGTCCTCTCCTTCAAGATTTCAAATCTAGACCTAGCATACCTATCACATTCTGCGAGGTAGTGCTTTGCGGTTTCTTCTTTTATTTCGCAGAAGCGGCAAAAGGGATCTGGTAGGATACCCATTACTGTCTTCTCAGTGGGCAGTGGCCAGTCAGGATACTGGCTGAAATGACCTAGCTGTTGATAGTCCCTGGAGCCCAACCTAGCTGGACGGATAAGACCGAGGTACCTATCAGCCTCCTAATTCCCTTCCTTGAGTTAGAGAATAGCCATTTCGATTCTGCTGGTTTGATCTCCTTAAACTCTTTCGATTGCCTGTGTCCGGGGGATAGATTCCATTCCTTAAGGAATTGTTTCATACCCCAGTTTTTAATACTCTCTTTCGCTGTGCTCGTAAAGTGAGGTTATACCGGTTGTGGCCCGACAAACGCAGTATTAGAGCCTTCTTTGGTCAAGCTACCCGCCTCTTCATTGCCATGGTGTCCTTTATATGCTGATATCCAAATAAGGGTTACTTTGTTCTCAAACCTGGAAGAGATCCTATTGATAAGATCTACAGTTTCCTCCACCAGTCTAGATGTTGACAAATCTTTTTGTAATGACCTAAGACTAGCCTGATTGTCAGAAAAATTCTAATATCTTTTCCCTTGATTTATTTTCCATAAGTGTTCTACAACACACATTAATGGCCCAGATTTCCGCCTGAAAACGGATGTGTTATTGCCAAGAGGGGAGGAGATGCTGATAACCTAATTTAGGTATATAGATTTCTGCACCGCTCCCTTTACCTTTGATTAGAGAACCATCTGTATAGCAGTCTATGTTACGATGACCATCATCCACACTATAATTATATTCACAAGGTCTTTGTAATAATGAGTACCCAGTTTATCCTCGATTAGGTTACTCATATGTGATATGTAAATAAATTCGAATGCATTTAAAAGTAAGTGCGAGGGGATTTAAGAGATTGCTCTGGTGGCTGAAATGACCTAGCTGTTGATAGCCCCTGGAGCCCAACCTAGCTGGACGGATAAGACCGAGGTACCTATCAGCCTCCTAATTCCCTTCCTTGAGATAGAGAATAGCCATTTCGATTCTGCTGGTTTGATCGCCTTAACAAACTCTTTCGATTGCCTGTGTCCGGGGGATAGATTCCATTCCTTAAGGAATTGTTTCATGCCCCAGTTATTGATAATCTCTTTCGCTGTGCTCATAGAGTGAGGTAATACCGGTTGTGGCCCGACAAACGCAGTATTAGAACCTTCTATGGCTAGGCCGTCCGCCTTTTCCGAAGGTCCGAAGTCGTCGAATGTAATGTACAATATGCTGCAAGTGCAAACATCAGATTATCTATTTATTATGTTAAAGTTAGACTTATGAAAAGTCCTTGGATTTTATGAGATTTCTCCAACTAGTTTGCATGTTGATGAACCTGAAATGTGGCCGTCTTGGGGTACGAGTCTACCCAGGCATTTAACCCCTCGGGTCATGGTCGCTCACCCTGCATAATATATAAATGTGACCGTTACCGTGGATTTTGGTGGAGTATGTTGGGCGATATGTTTACTGTCATGTCCTTGGCGTCTATCGAGATGATACTTTTACTCTAGTGTTAAAAGCCCGGGGCAGTATGCCTCTGTAAAAAACGAAAGGCTGCTGATGTGTCTGATGAGTCGCTTGCTCTTAGGGCTGCTGGGTTGTTAGGGACCTTAAGGGGTTCATATGGTGCGGAAAAGCCGGGATGTGTGCGTGTTCCAATAGAAGGTAGTAACAGAGGGAAGCGTACTGTTGTAGACCAGGCACCATCACAGAGATGATGATATCAGGCACGATGTCGACAGCCTAACTGCTTTCAGAGGTGGAAGTCCTTACCCCTTCTCAGTGCGTTGAGAACAGAGAAAAAATTGCGGCATATTCAGTAATTGATTCTCCGATTTCTGTGAAGTCTCTTTTATAAAGCCGGAAGCAGTCTTTTGTGGAGTTAGCTTTAGTTTTTTATGAAAGACGGATTAGGTTAGGGTTAGGAATTAAGATTACAAACGAGGTAGAGTAGGTTAGGTAGAGTTAAGGTTGGAGTAGGTATTATAATCGGGATTAGGCTAGAGTGACAGGTTAGGTTAGGTCAGACTGTATGGTTAAGGTTCGGATTAGTGTTAGGGACGGGTTATGCATGTTTATGTAGGGCAGAGTTAGGGTTAGAGCGATGGGTTAAGTTAGGTCAGTTATGGTTAGGGTTTGGATTAGTGTTATGGACGGGTTATGCTTGTTTATGTAGGGCAGAGTTAGGGTTAGAGCGATGGGTTAAGTTAGGTCAGTTATGGTTAGGGTTTGGATTAGTGTTAGGGACGGGTTATGCTTGTTTATGTAGGGCAGAGTTAGAGTTAGAGCGACGGGTTAAGTTAGGTCAGTTATGGTTAGGGTTTGGATTAGTGTTATGGACGGGTTATGCTTGTTTATGTAGGGCAGAGTTAGGGTTAGAGCGACAGGTTAAGTTAGGTCAGTTATGGTTAGGGTTTGGATTAGTGTTAGGGCGGGTTATGCTTGTTTATGTAGGGCAGAGTTAGGGTTAGAGCGACGGGTTAAGTTAGGTCAGTTATGGTTAGGGTTTGGATTCGTGTTAGGGACGGGTTATGCTTGTTTATGTAGGGCAGAGTTAGGGTTAGAGCGACAGGTTAAGTTAGGTCAGTTATGGTTAGGGTTTGGATTAGGGAGGAGGAGGAGGCATTTTCTTTATCGTGCCAACATTTCAATCTTTATTGAGATCATCTTAAGGGCCTGGGATTTATAAACATTGTTTAAATTTTACAAATACATGTAGAATGTGAAAAAAATTATATAATACTAGAAAATTAGAATTTAAAAAAATTATCTAAAATTTTCTAGCATTGTATAAATTCTTTTATTTCACATCATTGCTAATTGACGATGACCAAATTACACGTTCATCACCTCATAGACCTCAAGAGGAAATATGACACTTAAGTCAAAATTCGCTTTGTGTCTGATAATTTTATGCTTGCCTTCACACTATTGCTTGCTTAAAAAAACAATAGTGTTCATACAAAATGTTAAACTTTTATTGTTATTTAATAGTTTTATTTGTTTTCAATAGTAAATCATTCAATTTCTATTGAATTTACTTATAATTGTTTCTTGTTATAGAGACGGGAGGCTCCATGAAGGTGACCAAATTTTGGCAATCGATGGCCAGCCACTGGACTCAAACATCTCGCACCAGCAGGCGATCTTTATCTTGCAGAAGGCAAGAGGGCTTGTTGAACTCGTGGTAGCACGAAGTGAGGATCCACCACCAACCTCACCGACACCTTCACCATCTCCTTCTGCAGTTAGCGATACATCCAAAGCAGGCTCAGACATGGTGGTATGTTCTTGAAATGCTGAAAAAGTCGGTCAAACAGTAATTTTGAACTTTTTATAGTTGAACACTGAGTGGGCCCAAGTAGAAGTTATTGATTTAATAAACGATGGTTCTGGCTTGGGTTTTGGAATAATTGGTGGCCGAAGTACAGGTGTCGTAGTTAAGACTATCCTTCCAGGGGGAGTAGCCGATCGAGTAAGCTTCCTTATATCATTTGCGAAATTCATATAATAACATTCTGTTTATCCCATAGGATGGTCGATTACAAAGTGGAGATCACATTCTTCAAATTGGAGATGTTAACCTGAGAGGAATGGGTTCAGAACAAGTTGCAGCAGTTCTCCGTCAATCAGGAAGTCATGTGCGTTTGGTCGTCGCTCGCCCTGTGGAACCTACATCGCCTGATTATCAAGCACTTGGTTCACACGCTCCGATAGTACCCACAAAAATTTTGGCCGACCCTGAAGAATTAGACAGACATCTTATTCAAAACGGCTATCCCCAAGTAACATACAACCTTGCAACGCCAAATAATGATTCATATGAAAATCCTTTTATGTTTCATCAAGATGCCGATTTAGAACTTATGGTCTGTTTATTTTTCAATAACATAATATTGATTTGCAAAAATGGGAATATGAGATTTTTGTGTTTTTAGGAAAGGGATCCAAGGCTCGTAGTTGATGTTGTACCCTTGACACCGGCATTACCTTTGCCATTCCTCACGATGGATATGTTACCATTAGACACCCAACTCCCTGAAATGGAAAGGTTTACAGTTGAACTAAAGAAAGATATCCATGGTTTAGGCATCACCATTGCTGGTTATGTCTGCGAAAAAGGTACTGTTTTATTTCTATTAAAAAATTATATTTCCTTCTAAATCTTAATATTTGTAATATTAATTTCAGAGGAGCTATCTGGGATATTCGTTAAAAGCATTAGTAGTGGAAGTGCTGCAGATGTGTGCAAGAAAATCCAAGTCAACGATAGGATTGTGGAGGTACTTTCATTTGTGCAAGGTTTTTAATCACTAAAATTATCGCCTTGTCAATTTATTGTGGATAGGTCGATGGGCAATCTCTACAAGGTTACACTAATCATGATGCCGTTGAAGTTTTGAGATCAACTGGAGGCACAGTCCGCTTATCTTTAGAGAGATATCTCCGTGGACCTAAATTTGAACAACTTCAGCAGGCGATTGCTAACAGCGAATTGAAACCACCTACACCATCTTCCCCTTCTGCCGTCTCTCTCCCAAGATTTCCTGTGAGTGCTGTAAGTAGAAAACAGAAAACTTTCAAAAAGAAACAAACAAAAATAAAGAAAGAAAAAAGAAAAAGAGGTTGCATACTTTTCTATTTCAGCATGGAATGTTTTATGGTATGATGTAGAATGTCAGAAGAGATTTTATATGTAATTACAATTTATTTGAAATTACAAGTTTTAGAGCTGTTTATTATAATGAAATATTTTTAAATGTAGGGTATGTTTTTTTATAACTAAATAGAGTATGTCAGTTGTAGACTTTTAAAAAGTTTTCCATCTTTCTTACTGTTTTAATTTTTTTCTACTGCTTAATACGTTGATGATTTCTTTAATAGGTAAATGCTGTTAAAAAGAGGAAAATTAATAGAATGTTTAAACTTTAATTTGGGGCCTTGAGCAAATTTTATTTCACAGGATGGTGAAGACACGACAGAAATTGAGGTTGAAGGAGAATCGGTAACGACAGTTGATTCAATGTACATCAATGAGGCTAGTAATCCAGATGTAGAATTAGATGATGTTGAGCTTTTAATTGACACCGACTATGAAGGGCCGCTGAAAACTTCTGTAGAAGAAGCTATAAAAACCAAGTGGTCTAAAATAATGGGACCAGATGTTGAGATTGTCGTATGTACTATTTACTCTTTTGACCCACCGCCATTATGGCAGTCTTTGCACTCATTTCGTTAAATTATAGGACCACGGTATGTAAACGTCTTGCATGTTTTGCAGGTGGGCCAATTAAAAAAGTTCGGGGAAGGAGGAGGGCTGGGGATCAGCCTAGAAGGAACTGTCGATGTCGAGGATGGCCAGGAAGTACGACCGCATCACTACATTAGATCAATTTTAGGAGAAGGACCAGTTGGTCAAAATGGAAAATTACAATCTGGTGATGAACTTTTGGAAGTACGTATGCCGTTCTTTTCTTATTTAATGTTTTCTTTGTATTTTTTTATTTTATCTGGCATTAGCTCAAAACTCAGAAGTGCTGATGAAGCAGTGCTTTTTCCGCTCTTAATAACTCTTAATATAAAATTTTATTTAATAGGTGAACGGTCATCGACTTCTTGGAATGAATCATATAGAAGTGGTTACAATTTTGAAAGAATTACCGTTAGCAGTCCGTATGGTTTGTGCAAGACGAACTGGAGAAGGTGCAGCTCTACGTTTAATTGATACATCCCAAGATAGAGCTGCTTTTGCTGCAAGAGTATGTTATATTTATAGTCATTAAGATTATCATAGTGTTTTTTTTTAATAAAATACCTAATTCACTAATTTCGTGGTCCGCTTGACCAATTAATATATTACAATTAATTAAGGTTTTTAGTTGAGATAAAAAACTCAATGGCACGAGCGGGATTTGAACCCACGATCTTCGGCTAGATACACCGCTGCTCTACCACTTGAGCTATCGTGACCTCGATCCACTCAGGCACTAACTTCCCATCTCAACCCCACCTTTTAAATTTTCCCTCCTTTTTGCCATTTTTCAAATGTCGTGTAATCGGATTGGATTCTCGACGACAAATGAAATGGCCACGGAGGGCTTTAGTGAAGTTATACTTCATTTTAAATTATTAAATTCACGAAATTCGTGATCCGCTTGACCAATTAATATATTACAATTAATTAAGGTTTTTATCTCAACTAAAAACTTTAATTAATTGTAATATATTAATTGGTCAAGCACACCATAAAATTAGTGAATTTAATGATTTAAAATTAAATATACTTCACTAAAGCTCTCCGTGGCCATTTCATTTGTCGCCGAGATTCAAATAGATTATAGGACATTTGAAAAATGGCAAGAACGAGGACAAATTCAAAGGTGGGGTTGAGATGGGAAGTTGGTGTCCGAGTGGATCGAAGTCACGATAGCTCAAGTGGTAGAGCAGCGGCGTATCTAGCCGAAGATCGTGGGTTCGAATCCCGCTCGTGCCATTGACTTTTTTATCTCAACTAAAAACCTTAATTAAAATACCTAATATTGAGGTAGTGTTATGAAAAGGGCGCGTAGTAATTTAATATTGCAATATGTAGAGCTTACTAGGAGGAAGTCTTCAAAACCTACTTCCGGCCATGGAAAGACTCGTAAAGGCAAAATCAGATGGATCTTTGGCTTCGACAACAACACCAACGACTGAGCCAAGCCTTTCCAAACTTCGCTCACGTTCCCTCGAACCGATAACAGGTTTAGCTATGTGGAGCTCTGAACCTCACATTATCGAGCTTGTTAAAGGAGAAAGGGGCCTTGGATTTTCTATCCTTGATTACCAGGTGAGGCAAACATTTCCTACTTATCATCTTTATCTGTGAACTCTTGTTGTAAAAAAAAGTAATACAATGTTCATCGTATTTATGTCGGATATTTATTTCCCAGTCAATTCTTTAAAACAAAACAAAAAAAAGTCAAAAATACACGCATCTACAAAATTATATATTGTTCCAAATACACTTTTTTATGGTAATGAATTCTTTATTATTATACTTCTACTACTTTGTTTTAATTGATTACCAAATTAAAAAGCAATTACTTACAAAAACTAGATGTAAGAGAACCATACATATCAATAGGTACAAGTTATGATATCTCATGAGTTAAGTGATATCTCTATTTAATTAATTTGTTTTTAAGTTTAATTTAATAATTTTACTACCAATAAATATGTTGTAATTTACCAAAGAATTGTCAATTGAAAAAATACTTTTCATTTTAAAAGTATTGCCACCTCAATGGTTTCACAATACAAATTAATTGCCGATTTTTATTTAAAGTAAAATATGAAAATAGTTACCTGTTGCCAAAGACACTGTACTAACGATATAGGAATAATATAAATGCAGAGTTTAAGACATTTAGTAAAATTCTTTGCACTTGCGATTAGTTAAGCAACGAAAATGGTGAATTAAGGGAAAATCCATAGCTTACAAGTATCAAGTTATAAAATAAGTCCGTAGTGTTTTTTTTTAGAGTATAACAAATTCAACCAAAATATATTAACTATTTTGTTTCCCTACCTGTGGCCATCTTTTATTAAATTTTGTAATTCCTTCCTCCCAGAACATATCAAACTCGGTGTGTTTTCTGCAGTCCTCAGTGCAGTTTATCCCATTGAGTTTTGCAGAACCTGGAATAAGTTAATAAAGAATCTAAGGGGGCAAATTCAGATAACGATGGGTAGTGTAGTACAATCGAGTCAAGTACAACTTCAATTATCAATAAGTTAATATTATTAACAAGTAATTAAGGTTTTTTAGTTGAGATAAAAAAATCAATGGCACGAGCGGGATTCGAACCCACGATCTTCGGCTAGATACGTCGCTGCTCTACCACTTGAGCTATCGTGACTTCGATCCACTTGGACACTAACTTCTCATCATAACCACACCTTTTGAATTTTCCCTCCTTTTTGCCATTTTTCAAATGTCGTGTAATCTATTTGATTCTCGGCGACAAATGAAAAGGCCACAGAGAGCTTTAGTGAAGGTATACTTCATTTTAAACTTATTAAATTCACCAGTTTTGTGGTCCACATGACCAATTAATATCTTACAATTAATTAAGGTTTTTTAGTTGAGATAAAAATGTCAGTGTCACGAGCGGGATTCGAACCCACGACCTTCGGCTTGATACGCCGCTGTTCGACCCCTTGAGCTATCGTGACCTCGATCCACCCGGACACTAACTTCCCATCTCAACCCCACCTTTTGAATTTTCCCCCCGTTTTGCCATTTTTCAGTTTTATCTCAACTAAAAAACCTTAATTAATTGAAAAATATTAATTGGTCAAGCAGACCACGAAACTAGTGAATTTAATAAGTTTAAAATGAAGTATACCTTCACTAAAGCTCTCCGTGGCCTTTTCATTTGTCGCGGAGAATCCAATCCGATTACACGACATTTGATAAATGGCAAAAAGGAGGGAAAATTCGAAATGTTGGAGGTTGAGATGGGAAGTTAATTTCCGAGTGGATCGAGATCACGATAACTCAAGTGGTAGAGCAACGGCATATCTAGCCGAAGATTGTGGGTTCGGATATTAATTGGTCAAGCGGACCACAAAACTAGTAAATTTAATCATTAACAAGATAGAACAAACTAGAAACAAGAACAAGAAAGAAAAAACACGAAAAGACATCAAGTGGAAAAGCTATCCAGTTACGGCACTCCTAAATCAGAATTAGTTTTCCCAAATGAAAATTTCCACTTCTGAACCAAGCAAACTATTCATGGGCAGTGCTTACATTTTCCTAGCAGTCTGAACCGCACTTTTCTCTTTGCTGTAACAAAAAAAAAAAAAAAAAAACAAGTGACAAAAATGCACTATTTTTCATCAATTTTAAATTATCAAAACACCTTGATCTCAAATGAAACTGAATCGTTTTTCAGAGTTTGTAAACAATAACTAAATAAAAATCAAATTTTTCCCTGGCTAGTGTGAGGGACCGTGGTAGCTGAGTGAGTGGTTAGCGTGATAGACTCTCGGCTCATAGACCCTGCAGTCGTGTGCTCGATTCCCACTGTTGCCTCTGGCCTTTTTTCACCCATAAACTATCATTAGTTCATAAAAAGTACTAGCATTATTCCCTGTCTAGGATTGGCTACCACATACTCTTTCTAGACATAGAGAAAATGTTAGATTTTCACATGTTAGTACGTGTTTTGCAATTGGTTATGTTATATGGTTACATGACACTTTTTAAATATGTAAAAAGGAAAAATAAGTGTTTCCTTCATTACCCCAAGGACTTGATGAGGCAATATTTTCTTTTCAAATGTATATTTTCACTTTGACTTTATGTAATTTGTGTAGATTGTAGACAAGTTCATTTTTGGCTAAATAATTTTAATTATTATTTTGTGATTGGTGACTTGCAAAAAAGTTTAAAATTGTTGTCAAATTAAACCAAAGAAAAATGTTTCAACTGCTTGAAATCAAACTACAATATTGCAGTATTTTGTTATTAAATTAATCAACAAGGACAATTGGCTAATTAATTTCAATTAAATTGTACTGCCAACAATGCAATTGATTCTTGCTTTTATTTTTAATTATTTCATGTGACATTTATTTTCAAATTTGAGTTTTACTTATTAGAAAATGTTCGATAAAAATGTAATCAAAATTAATTGAATGGTTTTTAATGAGTGTCATGTGGTCAAAAAATAAATGTTAACAATTGATTCATGAGTTATTTCAATGGATTTCCCCTGCTCAAAAAGATATGTTATAGTTAAGTTATTATAGTGTAAAAGAATAATTAGTCAAAAATAGGTTGGTATGTGTTTTATTAAGGCACAAGTTCAAAAGTGTTAAGACTGTAACTGTGGATTTAGTTTTTGCAGTAAAACTGTCGTACAATTCTAAGTTATTCTTCTAATTGTATAGTTATCAAAACATTTACGTAAAACAATTCCAATAGAAGGATGTGACATCATTTTATTAAGGTAATCTATAAATATTGTTAACCTTGATTGAATTTGCTTTTTTATATGCTGCAATGTTGTTAATTATTTCAAGCATGATTTATACTGCAGTATGAGTTTTATGGATATTTACAAAATATGTTGATTATATTTAGGCTCGTGCACAATTAAGTCACTGATACGTCAATAAAATGCAACGTCTAATATGATCCACTAAGCATGATTGGCATCCTTATTATGGTCATTATGTTCTTTTGTTAGTTCTTTCAACTTATAGATTTTTGTTTTTGTTTTTTAATTAAATGCTAAATAAATCGTTTGTGCAAGTATTGTGGTTTAAATATTTAGTTATATTTCTATTGCTGCAATGTAGTTTGCTTTCTTGATAATTTCATTCAACAGTAAAACTTCTACTTAGCTTGTATTTTTTAACTATTTAAAAAAAAGCTCCAAATGCTTGGGTGATATTCATTATATTTATTCATTATTCGTTATAAAACTGCTAAAACAAAATGTCACATAGCTTAAATATTAAATTACTAGTATTATTTAAGTTTAAAAAAAAGGTTTCACAAAATTTTGGATGTAAGATTAAATGGTACTTTATTCTGGGCGATTTTGCCAGAAAAAACTTACGACATTTTGTAGACAAGGCAAAAATAAATTTTGATTATGTAAATTTTAACATTGTGTTCTATTTGAAAAAGCGGTTATGTGCATTAATTCATTCTAAAACTTTTGTCCTTAGATTATTTAATTTTTTTTTTAATTTGAAATCTTTAATTTCTTGGATTTTACAAAATGCATTAAACATAAAAAAATATACTCTTAAAATAATCAAATAATATTATTTATCTTATCAGAAATAACACAAATTTATGAAATTTATGTATTTGAAAAGAATATATCTTTTTTTTTTAATAAAGTGACTGTCTAAGCCGAAGCACAATTAATTAATTTACATTTGATGTTTCATAATTTCAATTTCATTTATTCCAATACTTTGCTGTTAAAATAATATAATTGATTTATGTAATTTACCATAATATTAACCCTCAACACCACTAGAATGTCCGTGAGTCATGTATGGGATATTTCAAGGTCATCGCGGCATACAACGTTCCTCGATGTTCTGTTTTCTGATTCATGTTCATCATTTGTTAAAAGATGGACCTCTGTCACTTAAACGTTCAAAATATCTACAAGACCTATGACATAGGAGACGCTCGTTTTTAAAATTTTTGCATCTTATTGGAGGAAGTTTCCATTATCTATTTAGTCACGGAATAGATTTTTAGCCCTGCTAAAATGACTTTATTTTAGGATTCTGGCGATCTATCTTCAAATACGAGAATCCGATCAAGCAGCTGCGATTTGTGACGATTTCAACAAAAAACTACCAACGTTTATTTAGCGAAGCTTCCCTTTAATGGGCACTTGTAAAGAATGAAATATTGTCTGCTTTTAGGATAAGAGTGAAAAAAATGTTTAGTATTGCAAGATGGGCCACAATGGGGATTACAAGATCGACACTTTAAAACATGGATGATTTTTAGCCTTTTCTATGAAAAGAAGGTTTTTTTAATTAATTGAGCATACTTTTGCTTAAGAGAAATGTTGGACAATCTTTTGAAACTTTTCCTCTCTGATAAAGTTAATTTTTTAACGTCATAGTTTTACCCGGAAGTGCTCTAAAAAATTGCTATTAAAAACTGTTTAGGTTTAAAATTGGCACAACATTGTTTAAGTTTTCCTCTTTTCTGATTTACCAAAATGGCTGTACCATAACCAGGCAGATGCTTCACATGTACAAAGGACATGTGTCAATGTTTCTGATACCTCCTCGGCACGTTTCTATGGAAGTATTTTTCCAGTTCTAACTTAAGCACCTAGTTGTGGTTCTGGACCCATGGGTGTGAGGGCTGCCTCTTTTTGTGGCTAGTTGGCTCATTTCCTTCTATACCTTCATGTCCGGGAACCACTTTAAGGTAATTTTGTTGTGTTTTCCCTAGAGCTGTTAGGCAATTTAGGTACGCCCAGACGAGTTTGGAGTATCCGCGGGAATGGTCATTTCTGTGTTTGTAAAATTTATCCAAAGGTTTCTTTTTATTCGTTAAAATTTCACTCGCCTGTATGTTTCCGATGTAAAAACATCACCCACGCCTTGCACACTTTGTCTTTCACTCACTTTAATTATATTACTTTTTTTCTTTAAGTGTCTAACACACTGAAGAAGTACTTTGTTTGCAAAATGGCGTACTATAAGAAAAAATAGAAATATTGGAAGGCGAGAAAAACCCATAGGGGAAACAGCATGTCTCACAAAAAACGTTTCTTTCTTTGAAGGCTGCTGACCGTTTTTGGGAGAGTTTTAGAGTCAGAATAAAATTGAAAAAGCTCTCCACATAAAGACGTGAAGAATCTAATGGGAAGATGCTGGGAATCAGATTTTGTCCGTTCCAGGCTGTCCACTTTTTACGGGTGTTCGTTAATGGAAGTTTCACCGTACGTAGGTGAATCGTGCAGTTGATAAAATTCCTGTCTCATTTAGCAGAAATTGCGACCCTACAATGTCATGTACTCATCTCTGCTCCTACTAACTTTCCGTTGTTGCTAAATATATAATCATATAGTAAACAGTATTTAACATTATTTAAATAAATTTTCACTTCACAATGTTGAAAAATGAGTAAACACTGAGAATTTAAGAGTGAGTTGCTGCCGAGTATACCAAATTTAATTAATTAAATTTGAAATACCAAGGCATTATAATCTGTGGTGTTAAGGGTTAGTTGTATAACTAGAGGTTAATGAAGCAAATACAAGCAAAATTTATTCTATTGTCAAAAAGCAATAATTAAATTTCATTAATACTTTGGTGTTTTTGAAGGCTTACAAGAGAAAAAAACCAGTATACACATTCAATACTGAATACAACTCAATTATTATCCAAGTAAAAAAGAAATATATATAAAAATAGAAATTTACCGCTTAAGTTATATTTAAAACTTTTGGATTTAAATAATCTTGATTTTTCTAGATGTGTGTGTTTGAATGTGAATTTGATGCATTATATAGTTTAAAAGTCTTGTTCTTTTTAACCAATGTTTTTATAATTTTGTTATTGTTTTTTTTTTTTCCAGGACCCAATGAACCCCAGTGAGACAGTGATTGTCATACGTTCTTTGGTTCCTGGTGGAGTTGCTCAACTGGACGGCCGGTTAATACCGGGAGATCGCCTTCTGTCTGTCAATTCGGTAGCGCTAGACAACGCTTCGCTGGACCAAGCGGTCCAGGCTTTAAAGGGTGCGCCCAAAGGGATCGTTCGAATAGCCGTTGCTAAACCGCTGCCCATTCCGGACTCCGTTTCTAATAGTCAGGTGAGTGATCCCCCACGCGCATCCACAACACACCATGGCGAATATTATAATGATGTTGCTGAAGGCTCAGCGACTCTGGTCAAATCTGAAAGCTTCTAGATTCCTCTTCCTTTCCATGCCAAAGCACAATATTCAATATAAAATTTACACATATTTCAAAATTGGTTTATGTTTTTTCTTTTATATATATATTTTTACAGTTTATGACTAACATAAATATTTCAAAATATTAGGGTTTTTGTTTATTTTTTATTTTTATTTTTTATATTTTTATTTATTTTTTTTGCTTGAAATTTTTTTTTTGTATTTTGGAATTTGTAAGGTTTTTAAATTTTAATCTTACCTTACAGTCAGTTGGTTTGTTTTATGTAAGATTAGGGAGAACAATGTTTTTTACCAGCAGTATTTTCATTTTGTTTTACTTTTTATTTGAATAATAAACATATAAGAAACTTACAAAATTATTATTGTTTAAAGGCTTATTTAATTTTAATACTAACTCGATAAGAAAAATATTAATCTTAAATCATCAAATAGGGGATGGTAATATTTTTTTTCTTATTTTTGAGGTTTGTACTTATCAGATTTCTTTGGTAAAAGGTGATAATTTTTATTATATTGTTTTAAGAGAATAATTTTGCAAGATGTATGGGATATTTTTGGAATGTATAATTATTGTTTCATTATCAAAAAAACCTATTAAAAAATATTTCATATAATCTAGGTGTAAAATTTCATATAAATTTTTATAGTATATATATATTATAGTTCTATATTTTATAATTTGTGGTGATTGTTAATAAAACTTTGTTTTATATGTGAACAGGGTGGATAGTAGGCAGGTATATTATGTGAATTGTTTAATTAATATTTTAAAAGGCGCTAATAAATTATTTCATTTATAACTCGGTTGCTATTACTACAACAAAGAATAGGAATGTAGGACAATATTAATATTGTGTGATTGAAATATAAAAAGTTAAATTTACCTAAATTCGGTTGACGATTTTTGTTGTCGTTTATTTTATGCCTTTTCTTTTATATTTTTATTAATTTTAATTTTTCTCAATGTGCTTTTTCTTGTAGATAAATTTATTCAATTACACTTTCATCTTAATGTTCATAAGCTAATTTCAATTCTTATCAAGCGTTTAAAAAAAATATATTAATAATTATGAATGTACATGTTTAAATTAACTAAATTGCCATCAACAAGCTTTATGCCAGCTCATAAATCACATTTTTTGTAACTTAATCCAATAGCATATGATTCTCAATTAAAAGCAATTATTCATTTTAATTTTTACACCCCTTTATCACTTGAAGTACAGAATCTTATCATTTTTTCCTGATAAAGTTACCAAAGGGGCAAAACCATTTTGCATTTTTCATGTTTAAAAGATTTTACAACCACATTTACTATTGTGATAAAATTTTGTCCTGTAAATGATTTACAAGTGTTTTCATTTCATGTTTAAAATAATTAACTTCACGACTCATAATAAGAGACCCGTAAGTAATAAATCCTAACACTGGCATCATCCTGCATCCTGTTCTCGTCCTAACATCATTTGTTACAACTAGCTTTATTTATTTTCAAGGTTGGGGGAAACACATAGTCGAAGAACATAACATTCACGTTTCAGGGACCAAATGGTTACAAATAAACTACTGATGAATTGTAAATTTATTGAGATAAGTTGTCTGATGGACTTCCTAGGGGAATGGGTTTATTAGTCAAAATAGTAGTAGTAAAAAACATGCTCATGGAGATTTATTCAATTATTTATTTTTTTTTACTATTATCATGTGTTATTTTATTATTAATGCTTCTTTTCTATTACTTATTATTATTTATTACAGAGATCTTTACATTTACAATTTTAGCAATTCTGTCAATTTTTCTTTTATGTTGCCTGTACGTAAAATTTTTGCCCTTTATAAATATTAGATCTCAGTAGTTTCCCAGCATCTTCTTTTAATAAATTTGTACCATTTTTAATTTTGACTTTGTAAAATCATTCACGTCGTCAGATTTTGAATTATTAATCTCTGTGTTAGTTTTAGTTTATCCTTATTACAAGCTCAATTTGTAAGCTGTTTAGCTTTTTTTTAAGTCGACCGTTTTGTTAGTTTGGTTTCCAATCTTATTAGGGTAGAGTGTCTGATAAATTTGCGAATTTTGTTCAGATTTGTTAGAATGGACTTGTAATTGTACTAATAACTTTTTGGTAAATATATTATATTATATATTGAGAAGAAGGCGCTTTTTATCTCACAACAATATATGTTGAAAAACATAAACATAAAAACAGTATGCATTTAAGGTATATTAAATTATATATGCATGGGAAAAAATGTAAACTTTATGAAATGGTTAAATTGTATTTTTATTGAGACTAACAGCATTGTCAGCCATAATATTTGTTCATTTTATCTTTTATTTTGTAATTCCGCTGGAATATGTTAATTTACTATTTATCTTTCATTTGTTTGAACTTTTATGTTTTTCCTTTTTATTAATTTGTTTAGAGCACTAATATTTCTTTTTATGTTATAGTCATGTATTAACATTGGCCATAGTGTGCTTGAGTTTAATATGTGAGCTTTGTTGTCTTGTAGTTTGAAAAAGCTTTCATACAAACTGTTTAAATTTGATTTAAAAAAAAAAAAAAAAAGTAATTGCAGTTTTCACAAAATGCACATACCTGCTATGCGAATTTGTACAATTTAGCCATCTGTAATCAATAGCTATGAGATATAAAACAGCATGAACTACATATCTTAAGTCGGGTCTCGACACGTTAGACTTTAGGCGAATAACATCATTTTGAAGAAAAGTTTGTTGTTTCGATCTAGGTCAAATTGTCATTCATTTTAATTTTAATATTATTTTGTTTTACAATTGAAAATGAAGTTCAACAGCAAAGTTTGGGGTGTTAAAAAGCTTTTATTTTTACCAAACACACTTCATGTTAATACTTCACTAGATCATAGCCAATTATTTTGTTTGTATTCCTAGCCTGACCAAATCTATTTTTATTTTGAGCTAATTAATTACAAAAGAAACACATACATCTAAAATTGGTTCATTGTTCAAGTATTCTTATTATTTTATATTTATATATTTTTATAAATNATCTTGTAATTTAATAACCAAACATACTTAAAATGTGTTATAAAACTGGCTTTAATGCAAAATTATTCATCATTTTAAACTTCGTTTTTCTTTCTTTACTTTCTTTTTATAATACTTGTCTTTTTATTTATTTTCATAATAACGTCATGGATTTGCAGAGTGAAGTATATCAACTTTTGTATCCCGGCGAACTCTAAAGCATAAATTTTATTCATCTCGCGATAAAAGCGCTTTACGGAATGTCAAGATGTAAGGTGAATATTGAAAACAAGCAGTAGCGCTTTCTCAGTGAAGTACTAAGTAGTGAAGTACATTGGATACAAGCACGCTATTACAAATATCAAACTGAAAAGTTACATTAGAATCGCTTCATAAATATTGCATTATTCATTCGTCATACTTTGCTCCAATTTTTAGCGACACAATTATTATTTATTTTCATTTATTTAATTTATGACTATATTATGCCAGTTGTAGTTTAATTAGTTTTAATTTTCATTCCGCTTTTAGAAGTGTAATTGAAAATGTGATTAAAATTTCGTTTCGATTCAACAGCCGATGAACTTATAAAATAATTTATAATAAAATTTAATGTATTTAATTCAGATGTTTTCTTCGTTTTTCCAAATTCCTAGTTCTGAACAGTCAAAATTTTTGCTCATAATATATTTGCATAAGCTGTGATGCTCATGGGATGGCATAGAATAGTTGGTGGTTCTAGTTATGTTACTACTGGTACTTAGAAAAAGTAGACCGACACCTTTTTACAAATCCTAGTTGACCCATGTTGTAGTTACCTAAATTTACCTGACTGCATGATCTATTCTCCATAAATTAATGTAATGCGCTATTATAATACTATTACATTATAAGCTACTAATTAGTATTTTTCTTTTATTTATTGCATATCACTTCAATACTAAAGCATTGTTTTCATTTTGCATCATGAATTTAATTGTACTTGAATTTTTTTTTTTTTTTTGCAATCACAGAAAGTTGTGTTGCAGTGGATTTGTAATTGTTCTAGGCATTTCAGATATGACAAGGTAACTGGATAATAGCTTTTCCAAATGAAACATTTTTTGAAAATAATATTTAGAATTTATTTACGTGATTTTTGTTTTTTTTTATATGTTTATTTTTGTTAATACTTTTACACAATTTCTTAGTTGATATGTGCTTTCATATTATTTTCTACTTATCTTTATGTTTATGCAGTTCCTATTGAATAATGATTTTCCTTCTATCAACGAATATCCTCAAAACTAAATCTATTTCCCCTGAACAAAGATATTCTATAAAAAATTTTTTTTTTTAATATATAAAACTAATTGGTGTGATTGTGAATGCGCAAATTATATTCTTAATTATATATGAGGGGTCACTCAATCTATATTTAATTCCAATTTGACTAAAATTGACACCGACAATTGTATTTTATTTTCTCTAGTGTAAGGTTGGTTTATAATTATTTCTGAGATGCCTAGGACTTTTTGGTTAATACAGAGCTCAAAGTAAACAAATCATTCCTGCTAAATCAATAGGCCTAATTACAATATCGGATTATTTAATGTCTTAAAAAAAAAAACTGGGTGTCACTTCTATGTTAACAGTTTAAGATTTGTAACAGCTCATTTACGTTTAATAAACAATAAATTTCCGCAATATGTATTTTTTTCTCAAATTATTAAACCTCACTATATTCCAAGCTCTTAACACAAGTACAATTCACTTGAGCTCTCATTGCCATTTTTTCTTTTACTTAAGAAGGCAATGACAGCAAAGGATTTTGCATTTGTGTACTCTGCCTATCCACTTTCCTGTAATCTTTTTTCCGTTTAATCTAAAAATCTGGATTCTTCTTGCTGGAATTTTTGCCTTGCAGGTATGTTTTGTATTTTATGTTGCTCATCGGGAGCCAATTAATGCTAATTTAAACATGATGTACTGAAAAATAGTCCATTAATTATTCATACACTTAAAAACCACATAATTATTTTGCTAAAAGCATTCAAGCATTTCACTTTTGTACAGTTACAAGTTAATCTTAAGCATTAACAAGCATACTCTGTACTTTAAATGAAAAATTAAACATAACCTTTGCTTTTATAGTATTAACAACTGTACTAAAATAAATTGAATACAAACTAACTGGCACACTTTCTGTGGTTAAACTGTTCTTTTGTCTAATCCATACGATGTTCAAATTGTTTTGAAATAACCAAACGTTTCACCTAAATATGCATGTTTTTGTTGCAACACATTGTGTCCGATTTAAACTACTAATTTATTTTTAGTGTTACATTCAATTTAAAATCTGCTTGTTCTTTGTGAAAAAAGACAGCCAAATGTAATAGTTTTTTTAGCAAAAGACCTTTGAGTTGATTTATTTTGAATTCGTGCATGCAAGATTAGAAGTTTTGAACAAAAAAGCATGTTTCTTACGATAGCCATCGGAAAAGAAAACTTGAAAAAATATTTTTCAAAAATATATTCAGCATGTAGATCCGAAATTGACTATTTGAATGGTAACAGCTTTGTGTTGATATATTTTAAGTGCGAAATATCATGTTTGTCAGCACACAGCTCATTAGTCTTACGATAAAACTTTTTTTTTTCTTTCATTAAAATTCATACTTATGGTGGATGCCGTATTGCACTTTATAACAAATGTCTAAATTACCACATATTCATATTGCTCCTTTTCATCGCTAGCCAAAATATAAGATAATAACCTAAATGACAAAATGGAAACAAATCTACACTCTATATTGTATTAATCTTTCACAACTGGACTGTTATGTTTCAGTATATTTTGTGAATTGTTATATGCCAGAGATTGTCAAAATTCACCCCACAGGGGATAATTTTGCATTTACATGGAAAAATAGTAATAAATTAAATGGGGTTACACAACAGCCAATAGATGTAATTCGAGATCGTCAAATAGTCATCATTGCTGAAAATGTAAAACCATTAAAAAAAAAAAAACTTTCATTAGTTAAAAAATTAAACACTGTCTGGTATTAATTCACTACTTTCGTGGTTCGCTTGACCAGTTAATACATGACAATTAATTAAGGTTTTTAGTTGAGATGAAAAAAAGCTAATGGCACGAGAGGGATTCGAACCCACGACCTTTGGCTAGATACGCCGCTGCTCTACCACTTGAGCTATCGTGACCTCGATCCACTGAGATGGGGAGTTGAAGTCCGAGTGGATCGAGGTCACGATAGCTCAGGTGGTAGAGCAGCGGCGTATCTAGCCGAAGTCGTGGGTTCGAATCCCTCTCGTGCCATTAGCTTTTTTTCATCTCAACTAAAAACCTTAATTAATTGTCACTGTCTGGTATATTCAGACTATTTTTATTTTATTTTATTTTATTTTTTTTTTTGACAGGGGCTTCCGACATCTAGGTCATTTCAACGCCCAACTAAGTCTACATTCTATTTACACTTTCAAACACTACATTCATACAAATAAATACATTCATACACATAAATACATCCATACAGTACACTCATTCCATTTGGTCGGTGGAGTACTTGATATTCCTCCACTGACCTATACTCAAACTAATCTAGATTGGGGTTGATGGAGTACTTTTACAAATATTCCGCCATCGACCCCGAACACACATATGCTCTCAACATTCGAGGGGTGATGATGACATTACATTTCACCATCACCCCTCGCCATTCACGCTAATAAATACATGCACTCAGACAAAACATATAGACACACAACACATAAGACATATTACATACAATAAAAAATCCCAATTTCCCCTAAAAAGCAGAACAGGGGACTCTGAAACTCGCTGCAGTGCTCGAGTACCATATTCAGATTGGATGGTATGCCTGCACGATCCCTGTAGGGAGCCAAGGCATGACATGTTTCCAGTATGTGGGACACATCGAGCAACCTTTCTCTGCATAAGGGGCACCTGCGTGGGCTTTGGCCCAAGAGCAGGTCCTTCAGACTATTAAGTACCAGATAACCTGAAAAATTCATGTGGTTTTTCATTTGTTATTCTTTTAATGCTGTTAATCCTAGGAGGTTTAGATGTTTACATTACATATTATCAAAGAATAAAGCGTCATTTCATTAAGAAAGGAAAGTTCATAGTACAACCTTATTGTACGTACCACGGTACTAAGGCTCATAAAATTTGCACAGTGTTCAGTGATAAAACAATAAGTAATCGCTCTGTCAAAAAGTGGTTCAAAAATTTTACTTCTAGGAATGAGGAAATTGAAGTTGAACCACGGTATGGTAGATTGGGAAGCTATCGAATTTGATCGATGTCAAACGACTCACAAGCTTGCCAGAGTGTTTAATGCAGGTGATGATACAATTTGCTCTAGCTACATTGATTTGGACACGGAAGCTGAGCAGATGGGTTCTTCATAAATTGACCGACGATGTGTAAACGTAAACATATTTTTTTGACCAGATTATCATATGCAGTGAAAAATGGATCCTATACAGGTAACACTATGGTCACATTGCCTGTCACCGAATGACACTCTCATTGATGCAAACACCAAATATTCACCGACAAAAGGTAATTCCTTGTTCAAAATTTTGAACCACTTTCGGGCAATGTGCTCACTTATTGTTTCATCACCAAATACGTAATGACAACTTAGACAACAAGCACTTTCATTTGGGAATCTTTCAAGCTAGAAGAAAACTTATCTACATAAAAAGGATAAGAAGAATACGAGAAAGACACCTTTGACTACGTACTACTAATATAACGTGAATGTCATGTATAAAATATGTATAGTTGTTTTGTTTTTTCATCGGCTGTGTTGGAATTTAATTTTCATATCTATTTGCTCCTCGAGTAGTATGAAAGGAAAGAAAAAAAGAAGCCATCTTCAGATACAAAAAGTTGCAATTGATCACTCATGAGTGATGATTTCTTAAACCTTGACTTTATTTTTTAGGCTTTTACTATTGGACCTATTTTTTATATGACTCCTTTAAAGATGGCTCCAAGAGAGCCGAAGCATCTGAAAATATACTATAGAAAACACCTTTCTTCCCTGGCTGATTCCTGAATGAACAAATAGCCAAAAAAGTTTTGGCTCAAAATGACTGTCAGGACTCGTAATGATCAGTTACGACTAAATTACAAAAAAAATTATCTGCAATCTTTTGCACTCCCGTATTATATAGAATTGTATTCTTGTTTATGTCTCCCCACTAAACATAAAATTATAAGGTATATTTATATTACTGCATGTATGTATGTACATTACTACATATAACTAAATTATTCAATCACATTTTCTGGGAATGTTAAGAAATAAACTAAAAAAATAAGAAGAAAAAGGACACTAGTTATTTATTTCAAACTATATGTATTTTTATCATTATATAAATTACAACATACTTATTTTAATGTTTTAAGATTACAAATAAATGAGTTTTAATAAAAATTACGATAAAAATATACAAAGCAATTTATTACCTGGCTTTGCTTATTATAATGCATTAAGAGCTAAACTAGGTTAAAAAAATTGATATACTAAATTTTAATCTATCACGAAATGATTGTTTGACGTTTTGATGAATTTTCTTTCAAACCATCATAGGTACATATTTTTATTAAAACTCATGAATTTCTTTGGGTATGTTAATTTTTTAAATTTATTTATTGGATAATCAATGAAAATAATTATATAAGGATTCAAAAGATGCTAACATTACACTCTTATTTCTGTGTGCGGTGATTAGTGACCGTTAATCGACATTTATTTAGAAATCGTGAGATGCGGTCTGGTGTGATGTAGGTTTCCGAAAAACATTTTCTTTATAGTGCCAACGTTTCGATCTTTATTGAGATCATCTTCAGGGCCTGGGATTTTCAAACATTGTTTACAAATAACAATTACATTTTGGATGAGGAAAAGGGAATTTATACAATGCAAAATTCTTTGATTGAATATATTGCATTGTATAAATTCACTTGTCCACATCCAAAATGTAATTGTTATATGTAAACAATGTTTGTAAATCCCAGGCCCTGAAGATGATCTCAATAAAGATTGAAACGTTGGCACGATAAAGAAAATGTTTTTCTGAAACCTACATCACACCAGACCGCATCTCACAATTTCTAAATAAAACTCTTATTTCTTTTCGACTGGTTGGAAAAAAAATCCAAGTAATTTGTAGCATAAATATTTGTTTATTTTGGACGTCAGGCTCATCTGGCCCATCCTCAGCTAGCCCAACATGTCATCTCCTTAAAATCCAATGAAACTTTATGCCGCATGACTAGATAGAAAGGTCTATCGGCCTGAAATAGTAAAAAAATATTTATGCCAAGGAATATTTGGGTTTTTCTTTTCTAACCAATCAAGGTCATAAATACCTTAGAACACACAATATTATTACTCTTACTTGAGAAGTTTTCAAGAGTTATTGTTCATTGCTCAGGAATGACAATGAGTCTTACAAAACTAGCTTAAACAAGGCCTCCAAGGTTAGAAAATGGAAAAATTCATAAATATCATTTTAGATGTAAGTAAAAAAGAAAAGAAAAATTCAATATGACATATGAGATCTATACTATGCCAGAACATTCAACCAAATCGTACTCGAAATGATCATTTGATTAAATCAGTAAACAGAAAATACCACCCGAAACAAAAATATCCTGGTAGTTATGAACTTCAATACTTGATTTTAATATCTGTAAGCAAAAAACGTTACTAGAGACTAAAGTGCGCTCATGTCACTATTGCTGAAAATAGTGAAATGTTTTTGTAAGTACCCGCTGTTCATAAGTTCATAGATTTAGTAAGTTTTTATTTCTGATATTAAGCAGGGAAATACTTTGATTTTAAAAATTTTCTTTTACTAAAGTGCGAAAATATCATTAATTTATCATATCTCATTAACTAACATCAAAATTGAGTTTTTTTAGTCATACATATTTTTTCGTTATTGATCATTTGGGTCTGCCTACGTTTTAAAACATCATAAATGTTTTGATATGTAGCAATTTTGTGTCATCGTATGAAGTTTATCATGGTAAAAACCCACATAAAGTTTCATTTTTCTTAAGAAATGAATTTGCATATTTTCTCTTCTTCATGAAAAGCATTAAATCATTTATATTTAGCCTTACTCTCACTCTAACCTTAACCTAACATAGTCCATATCTGGCCTTAATTTAGCCTAACACAAGTCTAGCTGTACACCAAACCTAACCTATCACTAATCTTAACCCTAAACCTAAACCCACTTAACCCATCTCCAATACTAACATAACCATTAAACTTACAATTAATTAAGGTTTTCAGTTGAGATAAAAAAGTCAATGGCACATGCTGCGGGATTCGAACTCATGATCTTCGGCTTAATACGCCGCTGCTCTACCACTTGAGCTATCGTGACCTCGATCCACTGAAAACCTTAATTAATTGTAAGATATTAATTGGTCAAGCGGACCACGAAACTAGTGAATTTAATAAGTTTAAAATGAAGTATACTTCACTAAAGCCCTCCGTGTNCGCTCGTGCCATTGACTTTTTTATCTCAACTGAAAACATTAATTAATTGTAAGATATTAATTGGTCAAGCGGACCACGAAACTAGTGAATTTAATAAAATAGATCGATAGTTTCATGTCACCTGTGAAATACTTTGAAGTACAACACCATTCCTTATCCTAACGCCAACCCTAACCCTAACCTCACCTAGCCCATCTCCAACCCTAACTTAACCATTAAAAGTGAAAAAATAAGGATGAAATCAATTAACACAAGCCAACGTTTTTTTAATCTAATCTTATAGTTTATATGCTTAAGGCCAATTTTGTGTCACTATTTGTTTGCATTAAAAAAAAATTGTCTAAAGAAAATAATAGTTAACACCTAAATGCCATAATAACAACTGCACAATGACTTTCTGATTTGAACTTGTGAAATTGTAACTTCTTTCAGTATGCATTATTAATTGGCTCTCAAATAAAAAGAAAAATTACAATCAGCGATAGTTTCATACCAGCTGTGAAATACCTTGAAGTACAACATCAATCCCTTATTCTAACCCTTATCCCGGTAAGACAAAATTGATTAATCAAAACTGGTTATGCAGAAAAAATGGTGTATCCAGCCCACAAACATATCCACATTAATTTTTTCCTACTTTACAGAAATTGTTTTTTCATTTTTGTAAGTTTTTTTATATCAAATCTTCAGCTTAAATATGTATATTATTTTATTGCACATTCATATTTAAGAGATTTAAAAAGAGCTTAAAACAAATTTGAAATATTATTTCCAAACAGAAAATTGTTGACCTACTTTATTACTTGCATCTTTTATTTATTGTAATATTTTATATATTAGATCTCATTTAATATGAACCTGCATATTATTTTCTTATTCAACATTACAAAAATAAAAAATTAAAATTAAATCAAAAACATATATAAAAGTATATCCTCTGATAGGCAACCATGTTTAAAAAATGGTATAATTTACTTAAAACATGAGTTTTTCTAGGCTATAGAGCCCAAGAATGGCAAGAAAATAAATATGTTATATTTTTTAATGTACTGTCACCAAAAAGATTCTCTTTCAAATTAGTGATCCCAAATATACCATTCATCCCACATTCTTAGCCTCCCCTTGTAAGTTAAGTGTGTTTAGGTTATTATTATTTTAAACAATCACATCCATATTTTTTAAAATTTGTAACAAGCAATTTTAAACAATAATAGTCCACATATCTTTGAGGTGATATAAGTTATTATAACCCTGAATAAAATTAAGACTATTATAAAAGCCAATTCAATGGAGAATTTAAACGTTATGAAGCATTGTAATGAACTTTGGCCTATTAATCGGCTCGGGATAACTACAGCACTTTTTTAATTGTGCACTGTATCCTTTCATAATTGACATATTCAATTGCCACGATAAAGAAAATGTTTTTCTGAAACCTACATTACACCAGACCGCATCTCACAATTTCTAAATAAATACCTGTAGTTATCCCGAGCCAATTTATTGGCCAAAGCTCATTACAATGCTTCATAACGTTTAAATTCTCCATTGAATTGGCTTTTATAATAGTTCACTAATTTTGTGGTTCGCTTGACCAATTAAACTTACAATTAATTAAGGTTTTTATTTGAGACAAAAAAAGTTAATGGCACGAGAGGGATTCGAACCCACGACCTTCGGCTAGATACGCCGCTGCTCTACCACGGGTGATGGGAAGTTAGTGTCCGAGTGATCGAGGTCACGATAGNTGGATCGAGGTCATGATAGCTCAAGTGGTAGAGCAGCGGCGTATCAAGCCGAAGATCGTGGGTTCGAATCCCGCTCGTGCCATTGATTTTTTATCTCAACTAAAAACCTCAATTAATTGTAATAAATAATAATATTAAATGCTGGAACAAACGTCATCTTTTGATCGTGTGTTTTGGATTAGATGCAAAGGATTTATAATACAATTTATGTATAATATAAGGTAAGCGTATGTTTCGACTCTTGTATCATGGAAGGAATTCAATTTCAGGATGCTGAACTTGAATTGAGTCAGGATACGCCTACTCTTGACGATCATTCAATGTACAGTTGTTCAGGGTCTATCCACTCTGAACCGGAAGATGTAAGTATTTTTATTGTATCATTAGCAGTAAATAGTGAAACATATCAGTGACTCTACTATAAAATATTTTAGGATCGAGAAATTTTAGACATGGAGAATCTGGTGATAGACGAGCTTCCACTAGAGGTGATTCACTGAATTACAATAAATATGATTTTGACTTGTTTTTGAGAGAAAAAAATCTTGTTTATTTTTATAAATACATTTTATTTATTTTAAAATAGAAATATTAATGGTTAAAAAATGCATATATTATTTTCTAATTTATTACAATCATTTAATTAAATTTAAAAAAGCTAGATATATTCACTTGACTTATAACATTAACAACTAATACGTTTTTAATTATTTTTTATTACTTAATAGTTTAAATTTAAATTGGTTTGAAAATTTCGTGTTGTTGCCTTAAAGGAAGAAGAAGAAGAAGAGCATATGATTGTTGGCCCAGTATGTGAGCGATTGCTGGAAAAAGGCGAAAAAGATGAAATAGTAAATATTGAACAAAAAGTGCCTTTTGTGCCCTTACCTGTCACATTAGAATCAGAAGTCAAAATTCACAAAGCTTCTGACCAATTAGGTAACATTAAAATCTATTCAACAACGGACTACTGTGTGTTACAATTAATTGCAAAAATTTCATAGGTATTAATCTTGAAATTGTCAACGATGGTTTAAACGGCATGGTTGTGACTGAAATAATTCCCAATGGCGCGTTGGCAAAAGATGGTCGCGTTTCTGTTGGAGATTTCATTACAACCATCAATAATGAGTCTTTGCGACATGTGACACAAGCTCAGGCGAAATCAATACTCAACCGAGTACAACTTCTCACATCAGATATTAGGTAATTCAGAGTATTGCCATGAAGTAAAAAAAAAAAGTTTTTGATTATAAATTACCATTTACCCGTCAGTTTCCGACCCCTTCTCACTATTTCCCATTTTCAATTCTTTTAAACTGTAATTTGAACGAATAAAAACAACTATTGATGTTATTTAATTGAATTTAAATAATAGTAGTTTTGAAAATATTTGTAGTTCTTTAACTTACATCATTGATTTAATATATTTCCCTCTAATGTTAAAAAAAGGGAGGGGAGCGATTTAAGTGAAGCAAGACATTTAGGCTGAAGCCATAGTAAACCTACGAAAGCCAATCCCATTAGTACATATAAATCTGGTTTACTTTTCTTCCCAATAACAGTATTGCTTTCTTACTCTATATGTATTGTCCATTTTTTTCTTAAATGAAATGATATTAATAATAACCAAAGAACTTCTGACTAGTGCATAAAAAAATTAACTTGATCGCTGAGTGAGTGTGATTTTATCTTTTAGTTTACGATATATAGCGAAGAAGACTGCGGCTGAGTATATAAGGACCTGTCCGCCACAACAGACTAAATACACCATTCAACCGAGTCCAAGGTAAAAAAAAATTCTCATGTGATAAAAATTATTAGTGCTTTATTGGTATTTGTTATTAATCTAGTAGCACAGTTGGGATTGAAAAGCACTATTTTACAATTTTCCTTTGGCCATGGGAATCATAATCAATATTTAACAGTTATGTAGCTGCTACGTTATAGCAAATTGCACAAGTAGGCTACTCCTGCATTTTATTTCATTTGTAATAGGTTAACGAGGGTTATTTTCTTACAAGGATATATATATAAAAAAAAGCTTTATGAAAATCTATTACTTACTTATAAACTTTTTAATACTGATAAAATGTGTGAATCAGAGAATCAAGTTATTCACGAAGCTGTATAAATAAAATCAGTTGTACAGTTATGTATGAATTAGTATGGCAAAACATTTCCAAACTGTGAAAAGATGCTATTTTTTAGAAATTATTGGGCATATTTTAGACGCCTTTTTCAGTGAGAATATTAACAAAAAATCAATTATATTATTTCAGATTGAAATAATAAAAATCTTTGTATTTTACATCTTGGAAAAAGTGTAAATACGTTTATTTATTAACATCAGTAACTACACTCCCTATCAAAAATGTCGCAACACCTAGAAATCTTTATATTTATTAGTTTTTGATCTTAACGTTTTGTTTATATATAGATTATTTGTTCCATGAGAGACATTGGGGATCATTTTTCATCATTGTTTACCAACAAGAGGATCAAGGTTTTTCTTGGTTTATTTCAATGTTCCTGTCAGTTTTTACCTTTTATTAGCAATTTCGTTCCTTTCTTTACTCTGTTAATTTTTATTTGCGTAACATTTACTTGCAAAATGATGAATCATACAGAATTATAACTATCATGAAGAACGGACATTATATACCATATATTTATTTGAAGGGGAAAAAACATGGCAAATTGATGATTTCCTAGTTTATATGATCAAACATGATTATATTAATAACAAAAGAAGAAGAGAAATCATTGCGCTTTATTGCTGATCACGTTGGCATTCCTCAGTTTTGACAGTAATAAGACCCAAATTTTCCTATGGCTGATTGTTTGATGGACCACAGCTCAGCAAAAACAACCTACCCAAATATTAGGCGGCATACAAAGACTGCCTTATACGTATATCACAGAGGCAATGAAAACAAACTTTTAGTTGCACTAGAGAAACTACTAAACTTACTCCCATTGGAAGTATTTATGCAAGGAGGAAAAGCTAATTTTGTTTACTGCACAAGCCCAAAATATGTGCACTCAAACTCATTAGTGATGTTTTTCTCATTCTTTGAAGCTTAAATACAAGCCATCAATGCTTGTGACTTAGAACATCTTAAAAGAGGTTACACTGACAAAAAATCCTTATAAGCCAAGCAGCTATTAAAGTATTAACATGAAATATAATCACATCAAAGTTAGTGAATGCATCCCAAAGTTCCAAAATCTGGGGAAACACAACAACCTGATGATATCTTAGATACCAGGACATAAAGAAATTTTGGGTAAAAGGCAGAAGAGAATCTGAATACCATATAGGCCCTGAACCTATTACTGTGATAACAAAAGCAAACACAGAATCTTCCATCACAAAATAGATCCAAAAAATACAAAAGGAAAAGTGAATAAACTCTAGAGGTGCTAGATAACTCTCACTGAAACTCGCAAACTCACTGCTAAAGTCAGAGAGGGCTAAACTCAGAGGAGTGATAGGACGACAGGTCACTTGCATCTGAGAAAACATCTACACAACATTGGTATTTTCAATGATGACCTCATTTTTAGGTTATGCAATATAGGAGGAAGAAACACCCACCCATGTCTTCTTCAAATATGAAGTAACCACTCAATGGAGATATAATCTGGGATAGAAAGAAAACTCAGGGAAAGGAATTGTAACAATGACTAGCACTCTTTAGGAGAATGATTGAACTGAGAAAAGAACAATAATCCAGAAGTCTGCAGTAGTTTGACTTTCCAGTATCCACTTCATCAAGGGCTATTTAAATGTGAAGGGGAAGCGGGAGTCACTCGAAGTAACTAAATCCTGAATATACCAGAATCCCATGCATAGTTTTATTAAAATGCAATCCTGAACCGCAATTCAACAGCTAAGAAAGATCGCTCGTATTTAGGGGATATCAGTCAGGAAGTCAACTGAGCTTAAACCCCGCTTCCTAGTATCCTCATCACCATCAAGGGCTTAAAAGGAATGATCAAGGTGAAATTAAAGGTTAGGGTGGAATTTCAAGAAGTTTTGAACAAAAGACATGTTCAGGTCATTGTGGATGGTGAGGTTAGACATGTAGTAGGGAGCTAGTAGAATTCTTCGTGATCGCTCGTATTCAAGAGATATCGGTCAGAAAGTCAAGATTGAGAGAGTTTTAACGGGTATTTCTCAAAGTCTCCCAAAAATCAAACAAAACTGGAGGTGTAAAAAAAAAAGAAAAGAAAAGGAAAGCAAAAAACAAGTTAAAATGTTCTTTGGCATGTAACAAAATAATTTCCTTAAAAAAAAGAACATAAACTCCAAATATAAATCAAAATAAAAAAGTTCACTGCCGCTCATAAATGAAACCAAAAGAGAGAAGTTGTCAAAGTTCGGAAGCGCAGGTTCTTCTAGACTGGTCAAGAAGAGGGCCAGAGTCTTCCGATTGATGAGAGGGGGGCTTTGAGCCAATGATGCTTAAGAGCTGGCACAACAAGCATGCAACAGAGTCAAACTGATCAAGTAGATCAAGTAGGTCCATGAATCCCTTCTTACCACTGAATTCCGTAAAAAGAGGTTAAAATTTACAAGGGAACTCCAATCATGGCCTATAGAGGAATGCAGAAAAGTTCTATTTACCGATGAGATGAGAATGACCCTGTGAAAGAGTCTGGAAAAGATACTTACAGATAGACGCAATAGTGACATTTATATGTGGGACTATCTTGTTTTTGGGTGGCGTTTCTTGGGAGGTACATACTGAGTGGGAACCAGTACTTGGCTTTGGATGCCTTAAGGAGATGTAAAAAATCGTATAGTGCCTTTTTTTAAGCTCTAATTCATTGCTTATGCATGTTATGCATTGCATCGTGTTTGGCCAAATGAACAAGTCTGGAACTCAACCAAACCAGTTTGGAACAATCTCGAAGGAAAGTTGGTTATGCCTTCAACTTCCTACAACCCTTGAAATGGTAATGGCAGCTGTGTTGGAGGAGTTGGACTGCATACCCAGGGATTTTCTACAAAAACATTTTATGAGTATGCTAATAAGGATGGAAACAGTTATTAAAACTAGAGGGAAGAATTTGTTCTTTAATTCTAAATGTGTTCTTTTAATTCTAAATGTGTTCAATTAAAAATAAAATAGTATATTTTGTACTTCTGAACTTATTTTTCGTTTCTTTTAAAACTGGATTTTCTCATAAATTACAAAAATCTGAGAGTATTGCGAATTTTTTTTTTTTTTTTTTTTTTTTTTTGACAGGGAGTCTATTTCAAACTTTTATTATTTATACTATTTAGTGCTTTTCATTACAACCCAAGTAATTTGTAGCAAATATTTTATAAACATTCTCTTAAGATGAAAATTAAAACTATAGAATTATCATTTTAGTAGGGGAAATTGGTAAATGGCAAATACAATACAGGGTGGTATGAGACTTACTTTACAGTCATTGATGTCTTGATCCACAAGTCTACTCTATTTCTTATATATTGGCAAATATCTAAGAAATTATTTACTTTTTTCGAAACAATAGCAAATTAAATCTCGCAGGGAATTAAATTTACTTTAAAACAAACTCATTTAAAACTTTCTAGATTTCTTCATAAGTGAAAGTAATCATCAAATGATGATAAATGATGTAAAAGAACTGGCAGGCAATAAGTCTTAAATCATACTAATTTATTAATTAGTAATGATTTTGCAAAAAAAACCTTGACCTTATTAGTATCCTTGAATTATGCGTATTATCATGTTTTTTTTTGTTTTTTGGCATCAGCCTGACAGCCACAGCCAGATTATTTTTATTTATTGAGTCGTGAGTCCCCCACTTCAACCCCGGAGTAATAGCCAGAAGGGAGGCGCCGAAAGCGTCGATGATTAGACTACCCTTCTGCTGTACACTTGGTTATATCTTTCATATCTTTACTACTACTTGTGCAAGACGCTCTCATTGGAAATAATTAAATGGGCAAATGACCAATTTAGATATACTTTCACACATGGTTTCTCTATGCATACTATATCCTGGGCAAATCATAATTATATGTTCAGGTGTTTCCTCCATTTTGCACATTCACATAAAGGTAACCTTTTCATGTTAAACCAGTACAGATATGAATTGCACAAGGCATGTCCAGATCTCAGCCGAGAAATAACATGTCAGAAGTCTCTTCCCAAACTGTATTGTCTAAACTGTGGGTCCGAGTTTTCTTTTTGTTTCTTCTTGTTAATATAGAATCGACATTTTTTGCTGTTCCTAATGTGATTATTCCATTCCTCGGACCATTTAAGACTAGTAATTAAGTCATTTATAGGTAGTCTAATATCTATAATTGTCCCAGTTGTTGTTGCTTCCTTCGCTAATTTATCCACTTTTTCATTTCCCTCGATACCCACATGGCTTCTAATCCAAGCGAGGTGGAACTTTTTATGCTGAGCATACAATTTCTCTAAATTAGCTAAGATATTAAGGCATATACTATTTATTTTTTTAAATGAGGGTTCGCAACACAGAGGTTATATAACCCTTGGGGTGCCGGTGTTTAAAAAAAAAAAGCCTATTTGTAAGTATGTCGGGCTCGAATGCAGGGTGGATTTGAACCAGGGACCTTTACCTTACAGTGATGAGCGCCATGTCGATGCCTAAACCGTTGCGGCCACCAACGCCCCGGCATATACTATTGTATGAAAACCTATTTTTTTTGTTAGCAATCAATTGAAGTCAAGCAATCGATCAATATTGCAATATGATTATTGGAAATAGAAAGCACGTATTCCAAGGCCTGATTTATCGCAACTAATTCCGCTGTATAAACAGAAGCGATGTTAGGTAGCTGCGTCTTAACCATCTCATATTATACTGGGTCCCAAACAGCGCATCCGACTCTTCCTTTTATTTTTGACCCATCTGTAAAAATAACAAGAGCGCACCTTTCCATCTTACTCTGATTGTCTCTTGTATAAGTGCATTTACCATGCTCGGATTTTTATCCTTAAAGTCTGGAAAATAATGTATCTTAACATCAGTGAATAGGTTATCATAGTGCATGTTATAACAATCCAATTTCGAGTCATATTTAATATATCCAGTTATATGCTGAATATTCAGGAAGGAAGTAGTCAAAAGAGGAGCGGTTTTTCGACACCAATACAGTCGTGTTAGGACTTCATTATTTAGGATGCTAATTTTTTCATACAGTCCTTGAGCTGCAGCTTTTTATTATCATGTTCACAATAGCTTAAGAGGTTAGAGCAGTGGCGTATAGAGCCAAAGGTCGTAGGTTCGAATCCCGCTTGTGACACCAGCTTTTTTTATCCCAACCAAGACTTTAGGTAAAAAGTATAATTTACTAAAATATATGGTTTGATTATGGTTACAAGGCAATTTATTATTTAACACTGTTTATCTCAATGTTCAGATATTCTTTAAGGAAATTGAATTCTGGAGAAATTTTACATCTTCAATTTAAAAAAGAAAAAAGAAAATACAATAGATTCTGAGATATGCAAAAATTTAGAGGGAAAACATGTTTTTTGGCTGTAAAAATTAACCTTGTATATAGGCTATACTCCTGATCACTAGGACGATTACTGTAAGATCCAGCTGGAGCGCTGTATATGCTGGATGTATATTTCTTTGCCCGTTATAGTGTTTTTCTTAGTAATATTCATTTTTACACTCGGAGGTTTATTGGTATATAACTAGGTTATGTTTATATGTTTTGAAATTTAAACTTCAAAAATTGAATAAATGATATTAAATCAGTTGAAAAGATAGACAGAGAATTTTCTTTAGTTTATCCAAATGTTTTTTTATTGTTCTGAGATAAGATTAATGTAGCAAGTATTTCACATTCTAACCTCTTATCTATGCTCATTAACTGTAAAGTTTAACACTGGAAGGATTATGGACTTTTTTTTAAAGCAAAGCTAACATATCATTAGAAAATGAAAGACAGACTTTATTTAATCAGTATCGCTTCTAACATGAATAGTAGGTAGTTAAGTAATTAAATGAGTGTATTTTAGATGGTGGCAATCAACATTGGTCATCGCAAGGCTTCTATTATTTATCTTAATATATCTTCATTTGTTATACTTCTATTGCTTGTGTGTTCTTTCATTTTATTGCATTTTGTGGATGTAAAATCTTTTTTTGCCTCAAATTTTTCAAATGAGTTGGGTATTATTTCTGAATCTCCATATGTTAGGTAAATCAATAATTTTTACTGCTTGACTATTTTTTCACAGCATCTATTGGATCAAAGTTGTACTATATGTAGGTGTAGAGGACTTGAAATAAAATAATAAATAAATAAAAACCTATATTTTCTATCATTAACAAAATTCATAATGAGTCTTTATTGGGGGCATTTATGGCTGCAATGGTTTAGGTGTTGACACAGCACTCATCATTGTAAGGTGAATGTCTTGGGTTCGAATCCAGGCCCTGCATTCTAACTCAACATACCTACAAATGGATTTTTTTCAAACACACCGACACCTCGAGGGTTGAGATGATCTTTGTTTTTTGTTTTACGAGGGTTGACACAACAGCAGAGGTCAAATCACCCTTGAGGTGCCAGCATTTTTGGGAAAAAAATTTGTAAGTGTTAATGTCTATTTGTTTAGTAGTCATAATTGACCATGATAATTATTTCAGTTAATTACATTTTTTATGTAAGGTCTTGGTTGAGATATTGTAGAAAATATGGCAAAAAGAGGGAAAATTTCAAAAGAAGTCATAATAGCTTAAGAGGTTAGAGCAGCAGCGTATTAGGCCAAATGTTGAGGGTTTGAATCCTGCTCATGACTCTAACTTTTTCATCTCAACTAAGACCTTAGATAAAAAGTATAATTAATTGAAATTTGTAGGTATATGGGGTTCTAATGCAGAGCTCCTGGTTTCAAACCCAGGATCTTTACCTTACTGTTATGAGCACCGTGTCAATGCCGAAACTGTTGCAGCCACTGATGTCCCTTATAATCACTATTCTTAATTAAAATTATATGGGCTATGCTGAGATACGCATGCAACGGTGAATATGAGTCAGATGCCCCAACGACCCAGCCACCATGGTCTACCTGATTCTAGTAACTGCAATATCAATATTTTGATCAACTATTCAATCTAACTTACACACTACACTGAGCCAGCATGCCCCCTGAGACCACCCATACAGGATCTCACTCAAAACAGGATCATATTGCCCTCTTTCCCTTACAACGAACTGCTCCTGATGGCTGTGGATTAAAACATTGCATGGTTTTAGTATACCATTAAAAAGTTCCACCGCCATCTCGTAGTTCAGGGCATACGAAGACCAGACATAGTACATATGTTGCCCACAGTCCCCCAGTCGAACTGTCCCTGCAGGGCCACACTCCCGGGCACCTTCAAGCCTCAATTATAGTTAATTGATTCCACTACTATTTCATTTTTGAAGATGAAGTTGTAGATAGAGTTGAGAAATTTTGATGTATTTCTTTTGTCTAATATTAGATTCCAACACAAAGAGGTTTTGTACTTTGCGACAGACTTGAAAATATTTTCCCTTCCTGAAGATTTTAAAGAGCATGTCAGTATGATGTGGTTTGCAACTGCTGTTGAGGTATGGGCATTTGCTGTATTCTGGAGCCCCTATCTTGTGTAGTTGGAATGGGAGTCTATTGTGGTTGAATCTTAATCTACATACAGTTGTAAAAATTTTCCACTTTCTTTTAACATTTGAATACCATGGTTTAGTCAGTATGCTAGTTGGAAGATAGAAAACCGGAGGCCTTTGCTTTCGGTTGATCTTGTATTCGTTTTATGATTTCTTGTGCAATAAAGACCTATTTTGTGTTGATATATCAGAGGCTGAAATATCTTTTATGGGCTTCTCAATAGTCCTCCTTGACCAGTATATCAACCCGATTGTTCAACACGTTGCTGCTGAGACCTTTGACGCAAAGGAGATGAATTACTATATGCCTCCTAGAAGATAGCATAATGTTTTTGATTTGTAGGCTAATGGGATGCTTGGGATATCCGTTTTCTTTAAGGCCATTAACATATGCTATCCAAGAAAATGCTATCCAAGAAATTTACCACGTTAGTTGGTTTTAAATGTATTAAGCGTTTTATAGCTTCCCTTATAGCTACAGCTTCAGCAGCAAAAATCATACAGAAGGGGGATAGAGTGCTCATTTCTTATTGCTATAACAAAAATTAATTACAAGCCAATAGAAAATTCGGCTTGCTGCCCCAACTCCATATTGGCATTTTGAGCCAATGCCATGAGCATATATATATATATATATATATATATATACATACGCGCCAAACGCAGTATTTGAGCCTTCTTTGGCCAGGCTATCCACCTCTTCATTGCCATAGTGTCCCTTATGAGCTGGTATCCAAATGAGGGTTACCCTATTATCGTACCTGGTAGCAATCCTATTAATAAGTTCAACAGTTTCCTCCACCAGCCTAGATGTTGATAGCTCTTTTTGTAATGACTTAAGACTGGCCTGACTGTCGGAAAAAATTCTAATGTCTTTTCCCTTGATCTTGTTATCCATAAGTGTTCTGTAGCAAACATTAATGGCCCAGATTTCCACCTGAAAAACAGAGGTGTTATTACCAAGAGGGGAGGAGATGCTGACCCCTAATTTAGGTATATGTATTCCAGCACCACTTCCCTTGCCTTTAATGAGTGAGCCATCGGTAAAACAGTCTAGGCTACGATGGTCATCTTCCGAACTATAGTTATACTCACATGGAGTAACTACCTGAAAGTACTTTTCCCCCGAAGGGGTTTTAACCTTTTTATCGCTAACGCTTAGTAGTTGGCTGTTGACTTTACTCAATAATTGTAGAATTTTCGAGTGGTTACAACTGCCTTCACTAATTATTCTATAGCAGCTGGTTAGTACTCTAACCTTAACCTCTATGTGTAGAGGTGTAGTGTTGGTTATAATCTCAAGTGCTAGGGTGGGTGTAGTGGAAAATGCTCCCGTCATCATCAAACAGCCTAGTCTTTGAAATGATCTTAACTTGTTAATAGTCCCTTTATTTTCTAGCCCTTTCCACCATACTACGGCTGCGAATAGAAATCTAGGTAGTATAATTGCGGTATATATCCATTTGGCCACCCAAGGTTTGATACCCCATGTTCTACCAACAATTCTCCTGCATTGCACTATACTGTGCCTTTCCTGTGTACGTTTTTAATGTGGCCTTTCCAATCAAGTTTCCTATCAAGCGTTACCCCGAGGAATTTGATTGAATCCCTTAATTTTAATTCAATGCCCTGAAATTTAGGGTTTTTGAAATTACCTAGTGTTCTTCTCCTACTAAACATTATCAGTTCCAGTTTAGCCGGATTAATTGAAAAACCTTTATCACAACACCACTCGGAAAGTAGCCCCATTGCCTCCTTCATCAGCAGTGAAAGAGTCAGGGGATCTCTACCCGTGATCATTATGGTACCATCATCTGATAATAATTGGCTGTAGAAACCTGAATTATTCAGAAGCTCTATTAAGCTATTTACTGTGATTAGGCACAGAAGAGGGGAAAAGCAGCCTCCCTGGACAGCCTCCTATGACATTAATTCTAAGAATGCTACTACCTAAGCACATATGCCATCCGTCCCTCCAAGTAGGTTTTCACCCATCCTGTGAGATGTTGGTCTACATTGTATCTATTAAGTGCTGATAAAATGCAGGAAGTATCTGCATTATCAAACGCCCCTTGGATATCAAAGAAGCACCCAAACGTGTATTCTTTATTGAGTAATGATTTCTCTATCTTTCCTACCAGTGAATGCAAAGCAGTTTTCACTGATTTTCCTGGTAAATAGGCATGCTGATTGGGTTGTATCATGGTATTAATTCCACAGTCATGTCTAATGTACTTATCTAGGATTGTCTCTATTATTTTTATGAAAATAGAAGATATACTTATGGGTCTGTATGATTTAGGTAATTGATATAAGACCTTACCTGGCTTGGGTAAGAAAATTACCGTTATTTCCTTCCAGCATTTTGGTATGTATCCCAATGCCAGACTACTCCTTAGGAGATCCCAAACTGTGCTAGATAGACTAGGTGTATCCTGTTGTAGGAGGGCAGGGAATATTCCATCCATCCCGGCTGCCTTGAACTTCTTGAAGGAATGTACCACCCATTTGTAGGCCTCCCAAGAGATTACCTCATATGCCTTAATCCAATTTGGTACAGGTAGTTCTACCTTGGTTTGAGCATCGGAGGAGCCTGACCTGGGGAAATGAGCCCTGGCCATTAGGTTCAATGTCTCCTCGCTAGTTGTGGTATACTCCCCATTTTCATCCTGTAATAAACCTAGAGGATTATTGTAATCTTTTTCCAAGAGTTTAAAAATTCGAGCACTTTTCTTAATATTTTCTGTCTTCAGACAATATTCCCTCCAGGCTTTTCGTAAGTTCGTAAGTGTAAACAGCCATAGTCAAGGGGCTTTTTCCAGTCTCAGAAATATACTCCCACTCCGCAATGAAATGGCAGTTAAAACAAAAATAAAAATAGCCAGATAATGTGTAATATGAACCTGTTATCATTTTGATTGAACACATAGGTTAAAAGTAACAATATAAATTAATAAAAAAACTATATTAAGAATGCAAATCGACATTTTCATAAATTGTAAAATTAATTCAATCTTTCTTGTGTATTTATTGTGAATTAAATCGACACGATGCATGAGTAGATTTATGCACTGCACACAAATTACACATCTTCTTATTGCATGCTTTCAAGGATATTCCCAGAGTATTACAGGTAAGTAAGCATGTTTATCGAATGTAATTTGTACATTTCACGCTTGAATTATTCACTATTAGGATAAAAATATTTTGATTTTCTTCTTGTGTCTGTAGTATTAGACAGTTTTTCAATTTTCCGTACTAAATTTTCTCTCCTTCATAGCACAGCTGAGTTAACTTATAATTAAATAACCAAATTTGAGTATTCATAGGGTTCAAATGTAAAAGGTAAAATGTAAAGTAACATTTTAAATTTTAATGAGTGCAATCAATTGGAATACTTACTATGCGGAGAAATTATTACAAATCGGAGTGATTCTGTCATAGCTGTGTTTGTGTACATGTATATATAACTTAATTATATATGTTGTAATTGTAGGTCTCCATTCATCGAGCCTGAGCTGACTGCAGCAGCAGAAATACATACGAAAAGTAGATCTCCCATCTACAGTCCGTTAGGTTGTGAATCTGCAAGTGATCGGGAAAGTGAATATGTTGACTGTGATTGGATTGATGATCGGATGACTGGTGTTTGTTCCCCATTGACTTCAAAAGAAATAGAAGGCAAACCGCCTGAAACTTTTTTCTCGTCGTCTAGAAAATTAAGTGCTAGTTCGTGTGAAATTGAATATATTAGTCAAGTGATATCGGGTGATGAGATAAGTGAACCTAAAAAACCTAAACCAGCTGAAAGTTATAGCAATAAAGCCATTGTGTTAAAAATAGATAAAAATAGTTTGTCTATCAGTGACGATACTCTTGACTTTGTAAAAGAATTAGATAATGTTCAAAGACCTTCTGTGAATACTTCGATTTTTTCTAGAGAACGTTCATTAGAATCATTACATAGTTGTAAAGTTCATGTTCAAAATGTTAGAGAATTGAGCAAAGGTCTTAGCGAACCAATTCTAAATAGTGATAAGAAAAAAAGTGAACATTTTAGGACAAGAAGAGAACTTTCTAGAAAAGGAACAATGACTGTGACAAAAACAAGTTCAGCTATTCTACTCGCAAACCACTGGGGCCCTCAACGAGCTGTTCATATTGACAGGGAGCCTAAAAGCAGCCTTGGAATCAGCATAGTTGGAGGAAAGGTATTATCATACACATACAATCCAATATCCTAACCTCTAAATGTTTAGGCGCCCTCTATTATTCTCTCTTTTTTTTTTCTTTTTTTTCAGGTCGATCTTTATAACTCAGGTCCAGACAGCTCTTCAGCTATCTCAGGAATATTTATAAAAAATGTACTCCCTAACAGTCCAGCTGGACGCACTGGAGAACTCAAGGTAAAATCATAAGTAGTCAAGTACAAGAAAATTGTGTTGTTATATTGGCAACTTAATTTGTTACAATGCCGAGACAAGGCAGTTTCTTAAACTGGTTTCATTTTGAAATAGACTGGAGATCGCATCCTGGAAGTTGATGGAATAGACCTCAGGCATGCAAGTCATGAACGAGCAGTTGAGGTTATTCGTGCTTCAGGCAATCCAGTAAAATTTCTAGTACAGTCTCTTGTACAATGGGTATGAACTATTTTGTGATAGAAGATTGAAATTATTACTAAAATGAAACAAATTTAGGGTGCTGATGACTCTGCAAGTGAGAGTAGTTCAACAAAGGACGTGGATGACAAGCTTAAAGCCTTATCATATTCTGAAATTTGCCAAGGCGATACCAGTACTAGTGAAATAAATGTTAGTTGACATGATCTCATCATCTGCTATGAATGATAAATAATGCTTTCCTTTTATATAGATAAGTAATGAAGAAACATTGAATGATGTTGTCGATATTAAAGTATCAACTGAATCAGACCCGCCAGTGAAAGACACTTTAGACATATCAACTTCAAGTCCTCCTAAATTTGTTAGCCAAGTGCCTGAGATTGTTGTACCCAAACCTGATCACATTAGTTCAAGCGAGAGTGAAGAAAGCGAAGATGATGAATATCAAGATATGGAAGGAAAAATCCGCACAGCTGCTGGAATGGAGGTATGCTCAAAACTCAGAAATTTGTACAGTTAATAAGAACAAGAAATTAAAAATTAATATGTTATCAAATGAAAGGATAAACTTCAGCACAAGGATTGTAATTAATATCAAATTAATTCAAAATTAATTTATTAGGGAAATGATTTCTTAGAGTGCTGAATGAAATTTTGGTTTTGTTGATTCACATTTTAATATAATAATTTCAAAAACAAATAATTATTCAGATATCAAGAGCAAGTGCTGGAAATGTGAAGCGAAGCAAAGAGGAAGCATCTAAAGACCCAGAAAAAGAAGACATCTTCGGATACACCACAAGTGAGTAATAATGTATACTGTTCAACATTCATTCTTTATGAAAAACATACTTCAAAAAATTAAAACAGAAATATACTTAAAAGTGCATGTTTTTTAATTAGTTTGTTCATTGAAAAAATATATTTAATTGCACAGCTGAACATTACATGACCAAAACAAAGGTCACCTTATTTCACCGAGGTATAAGATTTAGGCACTTCATACTGTCTTTAACAGCATTAAATCTGTCTTTGTATTTTATTGTGCTGTCCTGTGCACAGAGGTTAACTGCATTATATATGTCTCAGGGGTGTTCTAGCATTAAAGATTGGATATTAAACCATTTATGGAATAGATTGGATGGCCCTGTTAAGTTGAAATTTTGTTAGAATTACTCGGAAAAACTGCTGTGAGGAAGTTCAATAGAGTAGTGCTCTGTGGACAGTGCGGATAATACTGTGCAAGTGCCGTAGTCGGAGAGATTTGGGAAGGTCCTCCTGTCACAATTCTTGATGTTTCTGTTGGCTGGCTTGTACAAGAAGATTATCTTAGACCCAGCTAGGATGCACGTATATATATTTTTGCTAAAGTTAAACAGTAGCTGAGTATTTTTACATGCAGTTCAATTATAATTGCACAGGGAGTGTGTTAACAATGTCTGCATTATTTATTGGACATTTTACCCCTAGAGGGTTAAATTCTAATAGTCACAGATGTTAATTTAGATTAAATAAGGGAATAGAACATAAGATGAGGTTTTGATGATTCGCTGAGAGTACTGGGAAGCGAGGGTTTGATATTCCAAAAGCCTTTTGGCTTATTGTATTTTTGTTAGTTTCTTAGTTATAGTCAATTGATTCAATCCTACTTTTAAGAAGTAGCAGTGTTGACAGTTTTTGGTGCAATTTGCGGTTTCTTCCTTCTCATTGCATAACCTACAACTTGTGTCACATTGAATATAGGTTTCATCAGATGCCAGGGACTGTGTACAGCCCTATCACCTGAATTTTACCCTTTCTGGCTGTAGTAATATGCATGATATGTCTGCCAACTATTGGGTTTGTTCACTTCTCCTTTTGACTTGTATGAATCTATTCTGTGATGGAGGATTCTATGTTTGTTTTTGTAAGCTCAAGTGTTATATAGATATTTTCTCAGGTGCCAGGACCGATATATAGCCCTATCACTCTTGAGTGAGCCAGTTTTGGTAAGGGTTTCTTTTAACCATGAGTTTTCTGTCTGGACTACTCTCAAGTTTGACCGTTCTCCTTTTGCTGACATCTATGTTTGATTTTATTATCCCTAGTATTAGTTCTTGGTCTTGGAGATCCTTCTGTGGCCAGTTTGTCTGCCAGCTCTTTATACAAAATTCCTTGTGCTCTGGCACCCAAGATGTTAGGTTATGTTTTCGCAGGATTTAGAGGTTAGGGGTGCTTAGACTTCTTTGTTGTTTTTAGGACCTCTCGGCCGTCTGATATTATTTTTCGTATGCAAAAAAAAAACACTTAAATTTTTCTATGACACAAAGATTAGTAGCATATATTTCAGCTTGAAAGAGAAAGGTGTTTTCTGGATTTATGTTCATTCAAGATCATAACCAACTTGTGAATACACATAAATTTAATTTACACAAGTTCGTTTATTTGAATAATTGTACACATAATAATGTAATAGTAATTCTGGTGGGACAATGAAACAATATAATGTTATAAAATAACCGTAAGGCCCGCTTGAAAATCCGACGACCGAGTGCCCCCCCCCCCGACGTGCTTTCCCTACAAATTGAAAACGTGAACCCTGGAACAATTAAGCGAAAGCTTTTTAAATGCGGTAGACGCTTTTTGGCATTCCCAACGCCTTCGGCCCCCTTAATTCGGTTCACTTACAAAAGTTAAATTAATAATGATATACTTTAGGAATAAAAGACATTTTTCAGGTACGTTTTCTTATTCACGTTTTCCGTTTTTGAGCCAGTTTTTTTACTTTGTTCTAATTTTAATGTAACTTTTAAATATCTTGCATTAATGGCTGAGGTTTTTCCTTAAGATACATGAATAGTTTTGCCATTTAATAATAAAACCGCGGCATAAAAGCCATAAAATTCTCGGGAGTAGAATGAAAACGAGGTTAGATAAATAGACACATCTGGGCGGCGCCTGTCTTTTAATAGTCATAACTAGGATAATAGGATCGATTCGAAAGCTTATGTAAGCTTTGTAAGAAGCCCGTTGTACAAAACCTCGCAGGTTTTTTTTTAAAACATACGAGGATTGCCCTGTTTATATCCATAAAAAGGGCAAAGTTACAGATACCAAATAAGAAAGAAGTCAGGTTATCAGCCTTTCTAAGATAGCTAGCTTTTAAGCTTATTTGAAGATTTTCCAATTGCTTGCATGAATTATTGCGTTATGGAATGTAAAAATGAAACTATTTTAATAGTACGTACAAGAACAACATCGTTATAAAAGAAACCATTAAGTTTATTACTTTAGACCGTCTGAAGCATGTTTTGTTTGATACAACAGAAGAGTTTCTTCGGCAAAACCAGCAAAAACATCATCATCAGTGTGTTTCACACAACCGCCAACAGTAGGAAACCAGTCAGTACAGTGGCCAACATACACTGGCTTTCATGTGCCGTTTTTTAAAGTTTTAATAGAGTTGCATAAGTAGTTGACATTGAAATATAGTATCACTTCAGGAGTTTAAAATTCTGAACCATTTTAATAATTACTACCCTTGGTTCTAATTCCGTTTACATGTAGTTTTTTCTCACTTCTTATGAGGGAGTGATGTGGAGGCTAGAATGGTATTAAGATCTAGATGGCAGGTACATTAAACAACTTTATAACCTAATCCGTATATTTTCTAGTTGATAGTGATCGACCTCCGTAGTTTAAATTGATGTATTGGATCTTCTTGATCTCTTTATTCACCTGTAAAATGACCTCAAGAAGATCCAATACATCAATCTAATCCGTATATGTTTAGTATTCATAATTGTCCTATCGTATTAATTATTTTAATTAATTACACTTTTATGTAAGGTCGTGGTTGAGATGAAAAAAGTTAGTGTTACGAGCGGGATTCGAACCCATGACTTTCGGCTCAATACCCCACTGCTCAAACACCTTAACACTCAAATCGTGACTTCGAACCACTAGGACAACAACTCCTCATCTCAATGTACAATCCTTCGAATTTTCCGTTTCCTTTGGAAAATATGGCAAAAAGAGGGAATATTCGAAAAGTTATAGGCTGAGATGAGGAGTTGGTGCCCTAGCGGATCGATGTCACGATATCTCAAGTGTTTAGAGTATTGGCGTAATGAGCCAAAGGTAGTGGGTTCGAATCCCGTTTGTGACACTAACTTTTTCATTTCAAGACCTTAACTACAATATATAATTAATTTATAATCTAACCTAACCCATCATCCTCGTGAACCCACCACCATTACATATTTTCATGCATGGTGGAACCGCAGTTCACAGGTAATGACTAATTAAAGCTTCGGGAAGAACTCCAGGTAGACCAGGTTCAGGGAATGCCATGATCCAAAATTCAAATTTGCTAAGATATTTCAAATTGAAATACCCGATACAGCATCTGCTTGACGACACCTGTCCTGAACCCTTTTGCGGGATTCCAAACCGCCAAAAACGTACATCCATCAGACAATCGGATAGTTATAATAAGTTCTCGGTTCAATCAACCTGCGAATAAATTCAACAAAGGATCATGGCAGAAACTGAAGGTAGATTTAAGACTATAATGATTGGTAGGACTGCTGACTGGACTCCACAGACTCCAGAGGCATATAGACTCGTAGCATTAGAAACGAGCCTATGTAAATATTGCTTAGAAGAAGAAACAGCGGGACATGTCCTCCGTAGGTTCATATGTCTTTGCTCTTTTTAACCTTCTGACGCTGTTCCGATTACGTAGGAGTTTGGTCGCTTCCACATTGTAAGGCCTTATTCCTTACGTACCAAGGTGCATTAACCATATTACATAAGATTTTATCTTGGAGTATTTGTATAATTTTAATAAAGCTGTTTTTGGTTACAACCCCATAGTTAATTATGATGGTTATGGTGATGAGGATACTACGAAGCGGGGTTTGTCCTCCCCAGGAACCGCAGCTTTCTGGCTTATTGTACCTTCCTAGTTCCCTATATCAATGCAATCGACTCAATCCTTCTTCTCAGAAGTATTAGCTCATTGGCTGTTACTGCTACAAATTCATTCCCTAGGTTTTTGCCGTGTTTCCCTAGGTTAAATCTCCATTGAGTCGTAGCCTTACATTCGAAGATGATATGGGGGTTCAAGCGGAAGTGTCTGTAGTGCCCAGAAGGTCAAGATCTGGCACCTACATGGCTATCCTAGTGGTTTTTATGATTTCTCTATTTATCCCATGAAGAGATGGTAGTCACCGTTGCCAGCCATTCCTTGGCGCTTTGGTTTTCGCATGTTATCCGGACAGCCCCTTTTCTAACGTACCCATTCATGAACTGAGGTCCTTCGGAGTTTTTACAGCTCCAAACCTCAGTCAGTATGGCCCGCTGAACGGCCCTGCCCTGATCGGCTGTTAGCTCTATTTTTTTTGTGGCGGCATGAGCACTTCCTGGGAACACTTTCACTCGATGATGGGGTGCTACTCAATGACCAACACCTTGCTACTCAATGTGCTTTTTGCCACTTTTTGTTGGCGTTGGCTCCGGTTTTTTGGGGTCATCGCTTCCATTGTTCGGCCTCGGTGCCGCAGTCCGGAAATGAACATAAGGGCTTTGCTTCCCTTTCCTGATTCTCTTCAGGATTGGCTCCCCTTATTGTTTGGCTCTGTCGATTGCCATTTTACGCCTCTGTGCCCCTGATATTTTTCTTACGTTTGAGGTGTAGTTTTCCAATGTTCTCCGTCACCTCCATTTGAGTGGTTTCATCTTCTGGTTTGGTTTTTTCCTTAAGACCCCCCCCCCTTCCAATGTGCAAATGGTGACGCGAGGAGACTGTCCTCTAATCCTGCGTTTACGGTAGTTAAGGAGGGTTCGGAGCACTCTTTAGGTTGGCTTTTGTGGTCTTCCTTTGCAAGTTCCTCCGGTGTTTTTTTGTTTTCTCTTAGTTTTTCCATATGGTTCGCACGAGTATGAGGGATCTAAAGGTCCGCACCGGAGTAGCACTCTCTCCGGTGTAAGGTTGATTACTCATGGGACTCTTGAGGCTCCGGTCCATCGATCCATCGGGTTGGATGTGAGATTAGGATTGGGTTTGGAGGAGAAAGAGGGGTAAGGTGTGGGTTGTTGGATTAGGAGATGACAGGTCCAGCTCCTGATCCTCCGTACCCCTCTTTCCGTCTGTTTAATTAACAGGGTACACCCAAGTAAGCTTCGTGAAGTTGGAAAGTCGGAGTTGAGAATTAGAGGCTACTAGGGACGCAGTACTCGTTCGTAACACCCCCCCCCCACCAAGCACCATAGTTGAATTCCGTATGTATACATAGGCTTTAGGACTTGTTTGTATAATACGGGTATTCACGATGTTTGTAAGATGTTAACTCGTATTAACTCGAATAGAGAAATGTCCATTAAGATCTTAAATGCCCCCTTCTTTTCTTAGCATGTTAAACATTAATTTTTCCGCAATGCTACGCGTGGCCATTAGAACCAAAAATAAAGCTATAACAGTCCTTGAAGGTTTGTTGTTGTTTTGGTTTTCTTTTGTGTTAAATTGGAAGATGCCAGAAGTTAATAAGAAAGGAAAATTAATCAACTCTTTTATTCAAAATGCTATCTAACTGCTAACTTGAATCCTAACGTCTGATAGCCTACAATTTTATAGGATAGGGGATGTATCTATTATGAATGAGAGTATGAGGTCAGGTCAGAAATTAATAAAAGAAATGTATTGGTCTGATTTAATTAATGCGTATTTAAGAATAAAAATACGTGTAAGCAAAAACAGCTGTTGAATTCATGGCTGCCATGTTGGTTTCCTACGCCCTAACGGATAGCAATTTGACTACGTTTTCGACTTAACATCTAGCATTGGCCCTGGCCTGTTAGATCGAGGAATGTTAACTAGCCAATTCTAACATGTGTAAGTCGTCATTTTTCTCGGTCTAACAGGACCTAACAGGGTTAACACAAAGATCGTGAATACCCTTAATATTTTATTTTGTATAGTAAGGTTGTAGCCGCGTCCTATCAAACAGTATAGTTGTCTATACCTTAAACCTATTTCTGCTTTTTTTTTTTTTCATTTGTTCTTTCCATCTCAGCTTGGCATCTATGGTCGTTCCCAAATATTTAGTTGTATCTCTGTATCGTATAATAGTTGCATCGAGACGGAAGATGATCCAGTTCTTTGTTTGTATCACCGCTGTGTTATGTACAAACGGAATTTTTATTCTATCTATTTTTTGAAAATCACTGGTGTATAACAAGTAAAGCACCTAATATACTACTTTATGGCACTTCTGCATTTATTGTCCTTAATTCTGAATATTGATCTTCTTGTTTGACTCTAAAATGTGTGTAAGTTAGGTAGGAACTGACAATTGTTCGTAGATGAACGGGATATTTGTTGTAATTGTAGTAAAAGGTTGGAAGAGACTGGGTCGATGCTGTTAATAATAGGGGCGAAAGCCATGTATTCGTGCGAGAACCGACTGAGATTTCAATTACGATACCTTTGAATCCGTTTTGGCTCATTTTTGTCAAATACACTCGATGATGACACCGCATGTGTGTTAGTTGCGAAACTGAAATGTACAAAACCCGATGTACAAAATATACTGCTTATAACACGAACGAAATTTTCATTACAAAATCGGTTTTCTCATTTGAAATCGTTCATTTTTTTATACCAGGGGATAATTTGTTATAAGCCAATTGTAGCACTCTCCCGAGGGTACCGGGGAACAATTCAGTTAATGGTAAGAAGCCGATAAAAGGTTTTAAAGGGAATATTTCTATAACTAAAAGGGCCTTTTCTTTAATAGTATTAAATAATTCCGGCTCATCAACCCTAATCGGACAAACGAAGCGAAATTGACTTCTCCCGGCCGGCCGAAGTAAAAACGGACCTGAGTATTGGTGTATCAACTTCAAGTTTTGGCGTCTGGCTCGCCGCGAAATTGGTTAGCAGGATAACTTAGTCCGCTAAGTATAAGTTTTGCGGGAGGACGCCTTCGAACAAAGTTAAACGGCCTTAAATCGATTTTCACTATCCACCCTTATACTCGTTAAACTCTTTAACGAAAAATGGACACAGCATTAACGCAATTTGCTGGATAAAGTAAGTCGATAAACATTTTTTTAAAACCACCCTTCGAATTCGCGATTGTTTTAAGTAATTTGGCACAGTGCAGATGTACCACTATGCTTATTCGAGTCACAGGTTTCAATCTATCATTTTAACTCGTTCAGCCCTCTTTCTTAAATTGTTTGCATTGAAGAAAGCACGTAATCAAACTTAATTAGTTAGAATTTTTTTTACATGAAATTTACCCGTTCGTATATCGCCATTATCGCCAATATCGTACGACAACCTTCTAATCTTTTAATCGATTTCCTGCCCGAGATTAACCATCGAGTGACACACTTAATAAAGAGCGTCGTAAGCAGTAAATGAACTGAAGAGGAAAAAGGCAAAACTTTTCAAATTGAGACTCATTTGTAGGAAAAAATTTTAACCTTATATTTACCAATTAATTAATCTTTATGTAAGGTATTGGTTGAGATAAAAAGTCGGTGTCTCGAGCGGGATTCGAACCCACGACCTTCGGCTAAATACCCCGCTGCTCTAACACTTGAACTATCGTGACTTCGATCCCCTCGGACACCAACTCTCCATCTCAGCCTACAACCTTTCGAATTTTTCTTCCTTTTTGCAATTTTTCAAGTGTCGTGTGATCAGGATTCGATTCTCGTCGAAAAATGAAACGGCCACGGTGAGCTTTAGTGATAGAAGTTGGGAAGTTGGTTTCCGCGTGGATCGAAGTCACGATAGCGCAAGTGGTTAGAGCAGCGGGGTATTGAGCCAAAGGTTCGAATCCCCCGGTGATATCTTGGTTACCAGGACACAAGGGACTTTTGGGTAAAAGGCAAACACACTGGCCGGAGGAGGATCTGAATGCCATATACAGCCCTGAACCTATTATAGGGAAAACAAAAACAAGCATAGAAACACAGAATGAATCCAAAAGACAAAACGACAAGTGGATAAATTGTAGAGGTGCCAGACACAGTCAGCTTATGCTAAAACAAACTCCGACTTCATCATATTCATCATGACCATCGGGTACATAGCACCGACATTAATTGATAATGTTAATGATGTCTCCATCCACCCCCACTATTTGATTTTCTCGATACCTATTATCTTCGAAGTGTTTGTTTTATCTTTCAATTAATTAAGGTTTTTAGTTGAGATAAAAAAGTCAATGGCACGAGCGGGATTCGAACCCACGACCTTGATACGCCGCTACTCTACCACTTTAGCTATCGTAACTTCGATCCACTCGGACACCAACTTCCAATCTCAGCCCCACCTTCCAATCTCAACCCCACCTTTGAATTCCGAGTGGATCAAGTGATAGAGAAGCGGCATATCTAGCCGAGGGTCGTGGGTTCGAATCCCGCTCGTGACACTAACTTTTTTATCTTAACCAATACCTTACATAAAGATTAATTAATTGAAAGATGTTATTTGGTCAATCGGACCACGAAATCTAATGGACTTATATTTACCGTTTTCGTCAATTCGAACAGAATTTGAATGTAAAATATTTATCAGTGGTAACAAGAAAATCTACTTTGACACGGTGACTGATCACTGTAAACTAAAAGTCCTGGATTCGAATCCAGCTTGCAGCACCCTTGTACATACAGCGGGTCGTTTTTAGATGACCCGGCTGAATATCTCCTGGATCAATGACGTGTTTAATATGTTTTAGTCTAGTTTCTAATTTTTACCTCTTTTTGGAGAAAAATTATACAGGTACTTCAGGCCCAGTTCAACTAAAAAATTGCAAATACGACCCAATACATCCTGACACATCATTTTAAAGGATTTTTTACGTTGAAAACAATGGTGTAATCGGATTGTAAATTGGTACAAAAATGACAAAGTTATGGAAAAAAGTTTAAAAAAAACCCAGCCATTTGGGTTGCTAATTTTTAATCACATTTCATGTTCGAACTGCCTGCCTTGCGTAAAGATGCAAAGATTTGCTCTTTTTAACAACTCTTCAGCGGTGCCCAATGCGATAGACAGGGGAGATGGAATGACATACATTTTGTATCCTTTGCCACAGTTCTTCAACTGAGGTTGCTGGGTTACGATTGGCGTAGACACTGTTTTTTAAATGGCCTCACAGAAAATAGTCAAGTGGAATTAAATCGTGTGACCGAGGTGACAAACAGATCGGCCCATGAGGCCCTATCCACCTATCCCGGAAGTGACGATTCAAATAACGTCCCACCGCAGCGGCGCATTGAGCCGAAGGTCGTGGGTTCGAATCCCTCTCGTGACACTAACTTTTTCATTTCAACCAAGACCTTACATAAAAAGATTTCATGCTGAGAAAAAGTGATAACGGTGTGACGAAGGGGGAATGGGTTAATGTGAATTAGTAAGTAGTCAATTTAGTAGTAATTAGTCAATTTTTTCCTGGGCAAAATTTATTTACCAGCTTTAACTTAATAAAAAAGTTCAATAAGAAAGAAAAATGAATCAAAATATATAAAAAGGAAACAATAAATATAGCGAACTTTCTAAAACGAAGAAGTTTTAATAAAATTTGGGAAGCTCTACCGTGAATTTTTCCAATCAGGTTGCAAATTTAGTGCTTTTTTATTTTAAATTTAGCAGAATTTTTGAAAGAATTAGTGTTTGGTTTTTACCAAAAAATTAAATTGAAAGTTCTAGAAGGGTGCCTTCTTAAAGGAGGTTTAACGCTCTTTTCAATGATTTTTTACAATTTCCCCAAAAATAAATAGTCCAGGAGCTACGGGTAGATTCATGACGAAAACCGTAGATAGTTAAAAAAAGAACACATAAAACGTTGTAAATCTGCGAAAGGGCTCAGAATCGGACCATAGTTCATACGGACTTTTTTGTCACTCTGGAGGTGTGAAATTCACTGGCAAAGTTTGTGATGCGAGTAGCCACCTGACACCCTGTTTCAGTAGGGGCTTTTTTTAAGCTTCGGATTAAAACCGCTCACCCATTGAAATGAATCAGCTCTTTTCCATGGCTCACCGCTTGCACTCACCAAATTTATATTATCCAAAATTCCGCGGGTAAACTTTGGCGGGTCTGTCGAATTTCGGTGTGCCTGCGCCGGGCCAATCGTAAAGGTTGATCGTTTGAATTTAATAGCTTTCTGAAAATATATTTCAACGGGTTACCCTTGTAAATGTCGAAAGTTGCGAAGTAATACTCGAGAATTTATCAGTGATTTCAACTGTTTAATATATTTAAATATAATATTTACAGCTTTCTTTAGAAATGTATGAATAAACGTTTTAGCAAATATATCTTCGAGTTATCCCTTGAGTTTCGTGGATAAAAAAATCACTCTCTTCCTCGTAGGGCAATTAATAGTTTCAATTTTCAGGAATAAACGTAATAAGAAGTTCGTTTGTTCGTGTCGCTGGTAAAAATCAATGGGAAAATACATAATAGACCAGGGTGCCGGGCCGGTCATGTGGAACAATGATTCTCAAATTTTCATCGTACAAAATCACATGGATGATTTTTATTCATGATCTTAAATGATTTTTTTTTCTAACATGATTATTATTAACCTTTTTTTACTATTAAAATAATACGGAACGGTTGAATACATCGGATAGTCATGTCTATGACAAACCTTTGAAATGTCAAACTAACACTAAATCTTACGAGAACAATAAGTACGAAGTACAAAAGTACGAGTATGGCAAGTGCAAAAGTTAATCTAAAAAGGACGAAGTAGAAACTATAAAATAATAACTTTAAATGGTCCATTTACGTGGTATACACAGGGCAGATTTGGGAGCTTTTCAGTTTTCGTCATATTGGTGTATTAACTTTGTCTTTAGGCCCATTAGATTCCGTGGTCCGATTGACCAAATAACTTCTTTCAATTAATTAATCTTTACGTAAGGTATTGGTTGAGATAAAAAAGTTAGTGTCACGAGCGGGATTCGAACCCACGACCTTCGGTTAAATACGCCGCTACTTTACCACTTGAGCTACCGTGACTTCGATCCACTCGGAAACCAACTTTGTCTTTAGACTTTATCAGATCCCGCCAAATCTTTATTACCTGAAATCCCACATAACCGATTGCTGTTAAAGAGTAAGGTGTGGCAATGTGTTCTTGCAGATAAAATCGATAAACTGGTGTCCCATAAGGGAGCATTCTTGGCCCCATCACGCGTACTGTTTGTAATTACCTGCTAATCCAATCCTACACCACCTTGTCAACCTATGCGATACCACAATATTTTGTACAAACGCGAATCTAATAACACCTCGAGCTCACCAAAGATTGGTGGACATGAAGTTTTTTCGGAGGATCTACGGAAGAGGTCAACACAGAGAAAAACTTACTTTCGGTTTTCGCCGAGCTTTCGACAGTTTTTATACTGTCATCTTCAGGGCTTAAACCTTAATGGTGTTTTGGGCACAGAATTACAGTATGTATAAGAAACTCACTGTGATCGCATGTACCTGAAAACAAAGAAAGGAAGATTTTACTAGTTTTTTAGACTTTTATGAGATGCTGAGCCCCCCCCAAAAAAAACGTAATGTACTTCTGTGCCCAAAATGTCATGTCTTTTTATTTCCCCATTAAGGTTTAAACCCTGAAGATGACAGTATAAAAACTGTCGAAAGCTCGGCGAAAACCGAAAGGAAGTTTTTCTCTGTGTTGACCTCTTCCGTAGTTCCTCCGAAAAAACTTCATGTTTCCAGCAGGTCGATAATCTAGCTCGTCGTTACATTGGTGGACATATTTGTCCTAGACTATACGTCAAAAATAAGCAATTACCGACGTCCACACAAGTGAAATACTTATGTACATAGCTAGACAGCAGTCCGACAAAGAATGACCACACGAGACATGACCAGTACCAGTCAGAAGGCTTGGAGAGTTAAGAAGACCAATATCAGACATGACCAAACTATTACTCCACAAAACCTTCGACCTATTTTGGATACGGAGCAGAACTGTGGAGTAACACGAAGCCATCCAATAACGGGCCGAATCCTTCCAATCAAAAGTCAGAATTCTACAAATTCCCTACTATATGTCTAACCTCACTATCCACAATGACCTTAACATTTCTTTTGTTCAAGACTTCTTGAAATTCCACCCTAACCTTTCATTTCATCTTAATCATTCCTTTTAAGCCCTTGATGGTGATGGTGATGAGGATACTAGGAAGCGGGTTTGAGCTCACTTGACTCCCTGACTGATATCCTCTACATACGAGCGATTATTATTCTTAAATCCAAAGGCTGTTGAATTGCGGTTCTGGGTAGCATTTTAATAAAACTATGTATGGGATTCTGGAATATTCTGGATTTAGTTACCTCGAGTGACTCCCAATCTCCTTTAAATAGCCCTTATTGATGTTGGATGTTGGATTCTACGAAGTCAAACCTCTGCAGCCTTCTGGATTATGGTACTTTTCTCAGTTCAGTGAAATCGACAAAATTCTTCTCCAATTGTCATTGACTCGATACAACTATACCTTTCCTTGTGTTTTCTTTGTATCCCAGGTTATATCTCCATTGAGCCGTTGCTTTGCATTCTAAGATGATATGGGTGGCAAATGGGATCGTCGTCAAATATGCCCATGTAATTTAGATGTTTTCTCAGATGCCAGTGACCTATCACTCCTCTGAGTCTAGCCTTCTCCAACTGCAGCTGAGTTTGCCAGTCTCGGTAAGGGTTGTTTTAACTTAAGTTTACTGTGTCTAGCGCTGCTTGAGTTTATCCACTTCTCCTCTTTGTTTTATTTCGATCCGTTATGTGATAGAGGAATCTGTATTTGATTTTGTTGGCACAAGTACAGGTTCGGGTTCTATATATGGTTTTGCAGATCCTCCTCTGGCCAGTGTGTCTGCTTTTTCATTACCAAAAAATTCATGTGTCCTCGCACTGAATTACTAATCTAATGTTCCACTTTTTGACACTAATATCAGTTAAGCGCAATTGGGTCTCTGTTTTAAAATGATCCTTTAGTTCGACATCACTCTTGACAGATTATTAGTTTTTGGTCAAAGTAGCTAAATTATTAAGTAAACAACTCAGTATCTCGCACCAGCGTTGTTTGAATAAAAGACCCGAAGGTCGAGATGACAGTGAATAATTTCTTCAATGATGCCATGAATGGGGTCTCTGCACAATACTATCAAAAGGCAATAATAAGCACAATAGCTCTCTGTTTGGGCATAGTTGTATTTGCACGGCTTCAAACGCCTTTTCAACTCAATTGTCGCTTGAGCGGACTTCAAGGCGAATCGCACTATAAACACGCGGATATTTCCTTTACCGATGCATCGTAATATTTTGTTCGAATCTTTAAACGGCCGGTAGCGGATTTATATAAAATCTATAGAAAAAAGACCTGCTGGACGACGTTTTGTCATTTTTCGTCGTCGTGCCAGGTCGTTGCATTTTTCGATCTTTGAACGTTTAGTTCTTGAATTTTTATGCTTCTTTATCATATTAATCTAATTGCTTTGAATCTCCAAGTTAGAGAGAGAGAGAGAGAGAGAGAGAGAGAGAGAGAGAGAGAGAGAGAGAGAGAGAGNATTCGGCTAGCTGAATATGTGTAATATCGAGTCCATATTCCATCAACTTAATTGAATGAATGGTATAAGAGTGAATGTGTTTAAGAATGAACGTGAGGACGAATGGGTTTGGAACTGCGTGCGTTGGGCGCTGAATTGACCAAGCTTGACTTCGTCGGCTGGACGGATAGGCTGAATTAAAAAAAATTACATGATGCTAGGTTCCATTTACTTGATAGTACGGATAATTTTACATGACCAACGAGAAGGAACCATAGGACACATAGGAATAAAATATTTATAGCCGAACAACAAAACAATGGTTTCCGTTGCAAATTAATATTTACCTGGTAATTAATGTGCAATGAACCGGCTACTTGACCAACCGTTATACGCCTGCGTTTACTGCACTCGATGAAAAGTGAAATCCAATTAAAAGTAAGTTAAATTTTAATTGTTGCGTTCAGTCTGCTCGCAGCCAATTTTAATTGTAGTTTAATTTAACTCCTTCCCGACTCATGTTAAATCAGGAGCGTGTTTTTGTATGTGTTTTATTTTCGGTTTTGAGTCAATGAAACTTTGGAATTTATTTAAAATTTTAATGATTATTTGGAGACCGTGAGATGCGGTCTGGTGTGACGTAGGTTGTAGAAAAACATTTTCTTTATCGTGCCTACGTTTCGATCTTTATTGAGATCATCTTCAGGGCTCAAAGTGTTTGTTTTCTGTGTAGATGTGTCATTATTGTGTGTCGTGTTGAGAGTTCTCTTTATATATAATTAACAATTTTTTAAATTACTTAATCTTTATTTAAAGTATTGGTTGAAATGAAAAGTTAGTGACACGAGCGGGATTCGAACCCACGACCTTCGGCTCAATACGACGCTACTTTACCATTTGAGCTATCGCGACTTCGATCCACTCGGACTCCAACTCCCCCGTCTCAACCAACCATTCGAATTTTTCCTACTTTTTACATTTTTCATCCCGCTCGTGACACTAAAAATTCTAAAATTCTAAATTGTGTTGGTGTTCGAAATGGTGCGTAGCGAGTCCTGTCGGATTTTGTTTGGTTTTTTTCGCAATCATGGATAGGTTGCTTTACTCTCTTATCCAGGTATTGGGATGTAATAACGATGTAAGTTGCCGGACAATTTAAACAATTGGCTTAAATTAAGTCAGACTTATTTGTTACTGGTGTGGGATCTTTAATTTTGGAAAAAAGTGTGTGAATTGTTTTATAGTTGTTTTTGATATGTATAGAAATCTTTTAAAATTATATATATAATAAATAAAGTTAATTTACACTACTTCTGAAAGATTTTGCTTTTAATTTTCGATTTTGATCATTATTTTCAAGCCTAATATATTAAAAATGTTTTTTAAAAACTCTATTTTCCCAATAAGGTTATTTATGACAAATTCTAATGCACTTTAACTCGACCTAATAAGACCTAATAGGTGTTAAAATTTAACGAAGCTTTAATTGGATTTCCCCTTTAGATGGCTCCAAATAGCCGATTCAATTTGCTTTAATCACTAAACTAATATTAACTTTGAACTTTAACTATACAGGGATATTGGTTTTCGATTTTACCTGTTACGAAATGATCGTGTTATCAACTAGTCTATCATCACCTGTTTCATGTTTTATGGCTGGGCGATAAACAAAGTTACAAGTATCCTAACCGAAGGGAATCGGCGTAAGGAATTGAAGTAGGAGTAGGTCTCGAGGTTATATAGATGGTGGGCTCACGAGAAGGGAAAGTGTAGATGAGGCTTGGTTAGGGGTATGATGGAACGAAAGCTTTGTGTGGCACTTTTAAAAGCGGGTTAAGAAAAGGAGCGTTGAGGTCGTTGATAGTGAGGTTAGTGACGTAATAAGGTGCATTGACAATTTGTCTAAGGACTTTCGGTTGGAAGGACTGGATGCCCTGGATATTGGATGGCTTGGCCGTATCCCACAGTTCCACTCCGTATGTCCATATTGGTCTTAGTAAAGTCTTGTTCAGTGTTAGCTTTGTCTTAGTTGTCAAAATAGATTTCGGTCTTAGAAGTCTTCGTAGTAGTCCAAGTCTTGTATTAAGTTTTTTTTAAGGCTTGTGTGGGGTTCAACGTCAGTCCGCTGTCCAAGTACAGTCAGTTCTAACTATTTGTTTGCATGGAAATCGGTATCTCTTTGTTGTTGACTCAGGGCACTGAGTACATTCTTCTTCATTCAGTCTTGTCTTCCACTTTTTGCATCAGACTTGGACAAGTTCCAGATGTTTGGTATCTCTTTGAAGTTGATGTATAATTGAAGGAGAGACT